>NW_005370176.1:1796751-1800498 GCF_000412655.1 Myotis brandtii
GCTATTGCTAGGTGACAAGGAAGGGAGGAGGATTTTTTTTGGCTGAAATTGAGGAGACATCAGGGGGGTTGTCTTTCTTAGTTCTTCAGGAGACAATCCAGGCAAATGTCTAAGGGAGGTGTCTTATTAGTATTTTTACAAAGTCTGTAAAACATGTTTATAGTAAAAGTTATGAAGAGTTCAAAAGAGGCTTGTTTGAAGAGGAGGGGGGAAGGGAACTTTCTACTAACTAGAGACTTCGTGGTGCAATTTATCCCTGAATTGTAAAAATAGCAGGGAGGAGGAGTATGTATGCAAGAATGTAGCCTTGAGAGTAACTTATCTTCTCTTGCAGTTTGAACAGGGGCTGTTTGAAACAGAGGAGTTAACAATCTTGGGGTTTAATTGCCAGCTGCTTCTCATAAATTGTGGAAGGCCACACAAACAAACAAACAAACAAAAAAAGGCCCTTTTACTATCCTAATATGATTTATTTCACATTAGTAAACCATTATTTTAAAAAATTATTTTGTTATAGACATTAAATGTCTAGGTAAGAATTTTAATAGTCTTCCTTTCATTTCTTGGATATAATACTTGTAAGTACATCTTCATGTATAGTATAAGATTTACTCCAGTGTTTTAGGCATAAAAAAGAATCAGTCTTAATGTGAAGTTCCTTAAAAAGTCTGAAATTGTTTATTCATTCAGAATACTATGCATAGTAATGGTATATGGAAATGATAGCTAGTAGCAGCTATCCTACCTGCTCACAAGGTAGTTTCTGAGGTTGAAACAAGAATCACATAGACCAAATATGAAAGGATAGAGAGGCAATGTAAATTTAAAGTGTATTATTAATAGTGCCTAGTTTATGTTAATATACAAGATAATTCATTTACTTGACCATTTCCCTTTTACCCAGTGCATCCCACCAATACTATATTACATACAAGAAAGAATAAAGAACAGCTGTCATGTACATATTTGCTGAATATTCTTGCTCTGAATCCTAGAGATTCTTCTGATTAGATTAATATATAATCTGTATCTGTCATATAAAAGTTTACTTTAATACCAACATTAATTATAATTTCTTAATTCTAAATAGTAAGGTTTTTCAATAGTGCTTCTGAAAATGAACCACGAAAGTTCTGTCTGTGTCAGTTCTGCTTCTTCCAAAATATAATAGAGCATATACAGATATAGCTAAATTACCTCAGTATTTAAACCATAATTATATGCTAAGTGTAGTATGAGGTCACTCTTTGGAGTTATTCCCATGAATACACCAACAACTGAGTATCTTTTCAGATTAGATTAGAGCCAGGAAGCCCATTTGCTCTCTAAATATTAAGTACAGTCTGAGAGCACTTACTTAACTAAGAGTACTGATTTGAAGGAGCAAAACAGGAAAAACTAAGACATCTGGATACTTGATTCAGCTCTGTTACCGTGGGCAAATAATTTAATCTCTAGGCTTCAGTTTTCTCATCTGTAAATAGAGAAGCTAATCTTTGAAGTCCTTTCTAGCTATAAAGGCCTATGATTAGATTTCATATTTAAAATTGTGATCATGGAGTTGATCAAGAGCCTAAAACACGGGAAAGGGAAAGAGACTAGAGTAAAAAGAAAAATGAGCCCAGGGTGGTTAGAAAGTTAAGTAATCAAAGAGAGACTGTGCAAAGCAATGCTTATTAGCACTGTTCTAGGTAATTTTTATGTTAAAAATGTGAATTTATATACATAAAGACTGTCTCTGTTCTCGATTCTCCTTTTTGCTAATCATGTTCTCTGTTCTCAGGACAAAGGATAAAAAAATGTCAGCTCCAGGAAAATGATACTGTGTTATTGGTATGAGGGCAGAGGAACAGTGTCAGGAAGTAGTCCAGGATAGTAGGTAGCAAGGACTACAATGAAAGATGACCAGAGATTCTGAGCCAGGGCAAAAGAGTATAATATAAAGAAAACTAGACTTAAAGTAGTAGTCCTAGCTTTATCCTTAAGTAACCTCTGAATGACCGTGGGCTCAAGTTTAAGATTTGGGAAGCAGAGCAGTACTGAATAGAGAGGCTAATGTGAGACAAACATAAAAATCAGTAGGATCCCAAAATTACAAAGAACTGGGAAATGAGAGGGACAGGTGGAATGATGGGAAAATCAATATGGATGCTATCATGAAATTGTAGAATTAAACAAGGAAGATGTTAGATAGCTTATATAACGTATCTTATTTCACACAACAGATATGTTCGGATAGTATGGAAATTTATCTTGGATCAATAAAATCACTTTAATTGTGCTCAGAGCACATTATTTTAAAGGACTGCTACTGAGAACAATTATCCTTTAATTTTCTTAATATACAGCATATATTGACGTTGCTGTGAAAACATAACACCTGTATGTTGATCCAGGTTCAGATATACGAATCTGACCACTAAAAACTTAACTGTCATTACTGTCATTAATATTATTCTGAGAGTACTAGCAATAAAATTAAAGAGAAATTGTGTTTTATTTGATTAATAACTCTCCTTCCCACTAAGTATATTTTTACTCACATTGTATCCCAAGTGCTGAGCTCAACATGTGTTCACTTGTTTAATTAAGTGAATGAATAATAGCCACCAGTGTTAAGCACTACGTTAAATACGTATTTAAATTTCATTTAATATTCTTACTTTAATGTTCAGTTTTACAACTGTGGAAACTGAAGTTCAGAGATCAAGAGCTAGTAAATGATACTGAGGTAGATGGGAGATACAAAGAATTATAAATAGATACTTAGAGCTTATTGTCTACTAAAAGCTGAATAGATGCTTTATTAAGTGAACATGCATTGTTATTGCAGTATTGATCTTTGGTCTGCTGTACCATGTGCTATTTTAATGTATTGATATATTACTATTTTTGCTAATATGATGCATTTATTTTGGAATTTAAAAAATCTGAATCATTTGCATCTTGAGATGTGCCCAGCTAGTTATATATATTCTACATTAGAATTTCAAACTAAACAAAGTTCACTCTTCTGTAACTCCATAATTTTCAAGGGAAAGAAGGAAAATTGATAAAGCATAGCTCTATAGCAAGAATAATTATTTAATTCATAGACTTTCTGAATAAGTAGAATATAAACATGAAAAGTACTAAAAATGATATAGGTCACTGTGTTGGAACCTGCATCTATCCATGCTGAAACTAAAGGAGATAAAGACCAAACCAAAAATGCTGGTTTGAACTAAAAGCTATAGATCTCTATCAGTAAAAAAGATTTTAGCCTCTGTTAAGAAAACAGAAGACTGTTCAAAAGATTTTCTCAGAAGTTGCAAGAGATGAGATTACTTGAAGTGTAAAGCATCAGAGGGAAATACGTGGTCCTAGTTTGTGGTTGTCTCCTAACTGTCCCTTCAAACAGAGAGTGTATTAGCATATACTGGAAAATTTTGCATAAGAATATACACAATAAAAATGATGCTATTAGGTCTTTCAGTGGACTATTACTTTTCAAGAAAAGATCAAATGAAACTTTATTTTATTTTTAGGTTTTGTAATTAAATGGCCATCAATTTAGTTTATTTTAGAATATTTTATTACATATGCTAGATTATATTAAAATAACCATGTATGTTCACATTCATATTTTATAAATTTGTATTTGCCATTTAATATATCTCATTTTATATTTATAATATAGTCTATATTTTAAATGCTTTAGTTTTACTGATTTTTAAAATTTTTTTGTTAAGCCTCACCCGAGGATAT
>NW_005370176.1:1800975-1803004 GCF_000412655.1 Myotis brandtii
CATTTTAATTATGATGTGTCTTGGTATGGGCCTCTTTGGGTTCCTCTTATTTGAGACTCCCTGTGCTTCTTGAACTTATGTCTATTTCTTTCACCAGGGAGGGGAAGTTTTCTGTCATTTCTTCAAATAGGTTGTTCTTTCTCTTCTCCTTCTGGCACCCCCATGATGCAAATGTTGGTATGCTTGAAGTTGTCCCAGAGACTCCTTATACTGTCTTAAAATTTTTGGATTCTTTTTTCTTTTTTGCTCTTCTGATTGGGTGATTTTTACTGCCTCATATTCCAAATTGCTGATTTGATTCTCAGCATTCTTTGCTGTTGATTCTCAGTAAATTATTCTTCATTTTAGTTAGTGTATCCTTCATTTCTGACTGGTCCTTTTTCATGTTTTTGATGTTCTCACTAATTTCCTTGAAATTCTCACTAATATCCTTGAAATTCTCACTAAGTCCCTTGAAGCTCTCATTAAGATCCTTGAGCAACCTTATAACCATTGTTTTGAACTCTGTCTAGTAGTTTGCTTGCTTCCATTTCCTTTAGTTCTTTCTCTGGAGATTT
Organism: Myotis brandtii; assembly: GCF_000412655.1. Lineage (NCBI taxonomy): Eukaryota > Metazoa > Chordata > Mammalia > Chiroptera > Vespertilionidae > Myotis > Myotis brandtii. Next base: position 1,801,533 of record NW_005370176.1, read on the forward strand.
CTTCTGTTTTTTCATTTGTGACATGTTTCTTTTTCTCTGCATTTTGGCTGCTTCCATTTGTTTCTGTGTATTAGGTAGAGCTACTATATCTCCTGGAATAGAGTGAGGATATTAGAGAGAGAGAGAGAGAGAGAGAGAGAGAGAGATAGAGATAGAGAGAGCGCGCGCAGGGAATCAAACCCAGTGAGCCTTTGGTGCATGGGCTGACACTAACCACTGAGTACACTGGCCAGGGTAAGTTTTACTGATATTTTTAAAAAGTAGTTACGAATTCTGAACACTTTAAAACACTGTTATTGAAACTAACATTTCAATAGTAATTGAAATGCCAAAATAAATAATAATGGTACTAAAATTAGTATTTTAGCATTAAATGAAATAAATACAGAAAATAGTTTTGTAATAGAAACTGCATATTTATTCCATACACTCCTGTAGGTTTGATATATTTTACAATAAAAAAGAAATTAATTAATTAAAAAATGTACTGCATAAACTATGCTTTAGATTTGAGTATTTAGAGTAAAGAGAACTTTCATGAATTTAGTTGTTTTAGAAGTATATGGAATAAGTATTTAAAAAATTTGTCATCTTTCTGGAAATATTTTATATCAAGCTTTATATGTGATCTGTTCTTTAGAAATTTGTAGCAAAAAAACAAAACAAAAACCTTAAGTGTGACATCAAAGAACTACATAGTAAAATTATTTTGGAAATTAACCAGATGTTGTTTTTTTTTCTTAAAAAGGTGGCCACTTTTGAAAAGGATAGTCTCTCTATTGAACTTAGGGCATTTGCTAACAGCAAAGAGTTCATGCTCTTGCATCCCACAGGGTTTTATCACTAGTTAGTAATATACATCTTGTTCAATGGAATTTGTAGATTTGTAACACAAAGGATTTCTGTATCTTAAGGTATCATATAATTTATTGACAAGGATAGAGAGAATTGGACCATACATACTTATTTTTAAAAATATGTATTTTTATTGATTTCAGAGAGGAAGGGAGAGGGAGAGAGAGATAGAAACATTAATGATGATGAGAGAGAATCATTGATTAGCTGCCTTCTGCATACCTCACACCAGGGATTGAGCCTACAACCTGGGCACATTCCCTGACCAGGAATCAAACCATGATCTCCTGGTTCATAGGTTGCCGCTCAACCATTGAGCCACGCAGGCTGGGCAACATACTTATTTTTGATAGCCACCTCTGTTACTTTTTAGATAATGAACAGTATGGACTTAGGTTAGTGGTCGGCAAACTCATTAGTCAACAGAGCCAAATATCAACAGTACAACGATTGAAATTTCTTTTGAGAGCCAAATTTTTTAAACTTAAATTATATAGGTAGGTACATTGTTATTAACTTAATTAGGGTACTCCTAAGCTGGCCTTTGCTAAAAATGTCCTCAATCTGATTGAGGTACGTTCGCTGAGGTCGACCCCTTCCAACTCTCCCATCCACAC
>NW_005370176.1:1803157-1808749 GCF_000412655.1 Myotis brandtii
TGCTGACTGACTGGCTCACTCAACTCGTGCATGAATCGCGCGCGCCTCCCCCGCGCTGCGTATCCCGGGGCCCGCCTGCGCCGCATCTTCCATTGCCCGACCAACCGACACCCCCCACTTCTTCTAACACCACTTCTTCAAAATAGACTCGCTTATGGTTGGGGGTCACCACAACATGAGGAACTGTATTAAAGGGTCGCAGCATTATCTTCAAAATAGACTCGCCCAGGCTGAAAATCGACTTCTGTGCATGGGCCACGAAGTTTCAGTCGCACTGTACGTGGGTTCCTGCACGTGGTATTTTGTGGAAGAGCCACACTCAAGAGGCCAAAGAGCCGAATGTGGCTCTCGAGCTGCGGTTTGCCGACCACTGACTTAGGTGATGCTGTCCTTTTTGATCTTGGCTGATTTTAACAAAGCATTGAAAAATATTTTCTTATTTCTCTTTCTGCTTTTAATTTGTAGTTTCTTTTTCCTGGAATGCGCTTCTTTCTTATATGTAGGTGTCTATATTCTACCTATCTTTTAGGACCCAGTTTAAAATTTATCTGCTTACCCATAGCTATCATACTCAGTGGTGAAAGAGTGAAAGCTTTTCCTCTAAGAGCTACATAAGGATGCCTGCTCTTGCCACTTCTATTCAGCATAGAATTCAGCAAATTTTCTTTATCCAAATTCTCTCTATCTAGCCAGAGCAATTATGCAAGAAAAGAAATGAAATATACCCAAATCTGAAAGTGTCTACTGAGCACAAAAGATTCAGGAGGCTTTGGCTAGAAATAAATGATAAAGATTTATTTAACGGTCTTTGGATTTGCAAATTGGGAAGGCAACTAGGCAGTATCCTGAGTGTTCCAAAGACAAAAGGAAAGCTGAAAGTTTTTGATAGTAAAAGTCACATTCTTGAGAAGAAATCAGCACTGCATTCTTAGCCCTTGGATTAGTTCAAAATGATAGTCATATGTCAGGTGATCTGGATGATGGATGTCAGGTGGTCTGGCTACATGAACATTCTTTTTAAGTTGTTCAAAGGGTTATCAGAGGTTTATCTGTAGGAATTATGTATCTGTGTATCTACAGACACAACTGAAGAGTTAAAAAGTTTAACTTCTTAGGCTAGTTAAAGCAAGAATGGAATTGTTTTGTCATGTCTCAGACTACTTAATTTTAATAATTTAGCAGCTTGACTGTAATGACTCAGTTTTATTTCTTCAGTCTTTCCTCGAGTACAAGTAAAATTGTCTCTGTTTGCAGATCATGCAATCTTATAGGTAAGAAACACAAAACTTTTAGAACTAATAAATTTAGTAAAACTTAGGGTACAAAATCAACATGCAAAAATCAATTGGGTTTTTATACACTAACAATGAACAATCTGAAAGGAAATTAAGAAAACAGTACCATTTATAATAGCATCAAAATTAATAAAATACTTGAATAAATGACCAAGAAGGTGAAAGACTTATCTGTCATAAACTGCAAAACACTTGGGAAAAAAAGGGCACAAATAAATGGAAAAGACATCCATGTTCATAGATTGAAAAAGACTTAATATTGTTAAGATCTTCATACTACCCAAAGTTATCTACAGATTCAATGTAATTTAAAATCCCAATGAAATTTTTTGCAGAATAGAAAAAATCAGTTCTAAAATTCATATGGTTCCCCAAGGGACACTGAATAGCAAAAATAATCTTGAAAAAAGAACATAGTTGGAGAACTCACTCTTTCTGATGTCAAACTTATAACAAAGTTACAGTATGGTGCACAACAGAAAACCCAGAATAAACCCTCACATATGTGATCAAATGATTTTGAACAAAGTAGCAATAAATCAAAGATCTAAATGTAATAGCTAAAGTTATAAAACTCATAGAAGAAAATATAAGGGAAAAGTTTCATGGCATTAGACTTGGCAGTGATTTCTTATATTTGACACCAACAGCATAGCCTACAAAAGAAAATAAACTTGAAATAAATAAATTTAAAACTTTTATGCATTAAAGGACTCTATAATATATTGAAAATGCAACCAACAGAATGGGAGAAAATATTTGCAAGTCATATATCTGAATAGGGAGTAGCATCCAGAATATATAAATAATTCCCACAACTCAACAAACCAAAAAAAAAAACAACCTATTAAGAAGTGGGCAAGGGACTTACATAGACATTTCTTCAAAGAAGATATACAAGTGGTTAATAAGTACATGAAAAGATGTCCAAGATCGCTACTCATTACTGAAATGCAAATCAAAATGACAGTGAGACCATTGGGGTGGCTGTAAGAAAAACAAAGTAACAAGTGTTGACAAGGATGTGGAGAAATTGGAACCCTTGTTCATAGTTGGTGGGTATATAAAATGGTACAGTCACTGCAAAAAACAGTATGGCAGTTCCTCAAAAATTAACCATAGAATTATTGTGTAAGATCTGGCAACTCAACTTCTGATATATAAACAAAAGAATTCAAAGCAGGGTTTTGAAGAGATATGTGTACATCTGTGTCCCTAGCATTATTCACAACTAGAGGCCCAATGCACAAAAATTTGTGCACTCTGGGGGGTCCCTCAGCCCAGCCTGCGCCCTCTTGCAGTCTGGGACCCCTCTGGGGATGTCTAACTGACGGCTTAGGCCCACTCCCTGGGGGGATTTGGCCTAAGCTGGCAGTCAGACATCCCTCTGGCAGCCCGGGAACCCTCAGGGGATGTTTGACTAACGGCTTAGGCCCGCAGGCCTAAGCTGTTAGGTGGACATCCTTAGCACTGCTGAGTGGCGCTCCCCTTGTGGAAGCACACTGACCACCAGGGGGAAGCTCCTGGTTGAGCATCTGCTCCCTGGTGGTCAGTGCGCGTCATAGTGACCAGTTGTTCCCAGTCATTTGGCCATTAAGGTCAATTTGCATATTACCCTTTTATTATATAGGATAGCCAGGAGGTAAAAGCAACTCATGCCCATTGACAGATGAATGGATAAGCACACTGGTATGCTTGTACAATGAAATACTATTCCGCCTTAAAAAGGAAGAAAATTCTGACAAATGCTACAATATGGAAGGACCTTGAGGACATGGTAAGTTAACCCAGTCACAAAAAGAAAGAAAATACTGTATGATTCCACTTATATATGAGGCACTCAGAGTAGTCATGTGCCACATAATGATGAAGCACATTTTAAACGATTTTCCCATAAGATTATAATGGAGCTGAATTTAAAAAACTTTTTTTCAGAAAGAGGAAGGGGGACGGAAAGAGAGAAAGATAGAAATATCAATGATGAGTGAGAGTAATTGATCCTCCTGCCTCCTGCATGCCCCCTACTGGGGAATGAGCCCAAAACCCAGGCCTGTACCCTGACTGGGAATCGAACCATGACCTCCTGGTTCATAGGTTGATGTTTAACCATTGATCCACACCAGCTGGCTGAGTTTTCTTTAAGAAATAGGAGGGTATGTGGTTCAGGAGGAATTTCTTTTTTTTTCTCTGACCGTAGCAATATTTGTGGGGTTTGGGAATACATAAGATTATAATGGAGCTGAATTTAAAAAACTTTTTTTCAGAAAGAGGAAGGGGGAGGGAAAGAGAGAAAGATAGAAATATCAATGATGAATGAGAGTAATTGATCCGCCTGCCTCCTGCATGCCCCCTACTGGGGAATGAGCCCAAAACCCAGGCCTGTACCCTGACTGGGAATCGAACCATGACCTCCTGGTTCATAGGTTGATGTTTAACCATTGATCCACACCAGCTGGCTGAGTTTTCTTTAAGAAATAGGAGGGTATGTGGTTCAGGAGGAATTTCTTTTTTTTTCTCTGACCGTAGCAATATTTGTGGGGTTTGGGAATAGATTTCCTCTCACTCAGAGCACCTCAATTTTGAGTGCACAGATTACATTCCAATTACCACTGACCTGTTTCAGCACAGAGGAGCCCTGTCCCACCAGCACTACATATGCAGATGGTGCCACAGCCCTTCCAGATCTAGCGTGATGGTCTTCAGAGTACACTGCCATAAACTTTGGTAAGGACCTAGGATCCTGTACAAGGGCACAGGTCCCCAGGAGCCACCTTAACAAGTATTAGAGGCCACTGCCACTTCAGTAGAAGCTTTCCCTGACAGTGTGGAGCCTGCCTGCCTCTGTGTTATAATGATATGAAGCATAGATAAGTTTTATTTTTTCCCATCAATTTAATGCTAGATAGAGATCTTTCTGCCAGATAGGATCAATGGAACCAAAAACAACTTTCCAAAGTAAAAATAATTGAGTCCCCAGTTCTATGTATCTTCTTCATATTAAACACCCCATCTCTTTTTAAAATGAATACCACATAAATTTCTTAATCTGACCACTGCTCCAAAATGCAATAGCCAAAACCACACTGCCATGACAATCCCCTATATTCCTTTATGTCTCCATCTTGATTTCTCATTCCTACTGATCTTCAGGTCAACTTCCCTCCCTCCTTTGACAGTCACTATTACAGTGTGATCTAAACCTTGCCCAGCCAGTTTCTCCTCGATATTTCCATTCACTCCAGCCCACATCCCTATTCATGGAGCAGTGTTGACAGCTTCAGTGTTCTGTTTATGAGCCTGTTGGAAGGAAGGAGGGACAGGGCTTGTGGAACAGTGCTTATAAAGTAACTAGAGGCCCAGTGCAGGAATTCATGCACCAGTGAGGTCCCTCGGCCTGGCCTGGCCTGCGGGATTGGGCTGAAACCAGCTCTCTGACATCCCCTGAGGGGTCCCGGATTGTGAGAGTGTGCAGGCCAGGTCGAGGGACCCCACCAGTGCACCGGGGTCAGGGAGGGACATGGAAGGTTGGCTAGTGGGGAGGGACCATGGAAGGGCTCCAGGGTGTTCCGGCCCATCTCACTCAGTCCCGATCGGTCAGACCTCAGCAGCAAGCTCACCTACCGGTTCGAGTGTCTTCCCCCTGGTGGTCAGTGCACATCATAGCGACTGGTCAACTGGTCGGTTGTCTGCCCCCTTGTGGTCAGTGCACGTTATCGTGAGCTGTTGAGCGGCCTTAGCATATCATCAGCATATTGTGCTTTGATTGGTTGAATGGCTGACCGTACACTTAGCATATTAGGCTTTTATTATGTAGGATGTCCTAGGCCTTCACATTTGCTCATCACTCATATACTTACCCAGAGTAACTCCCAATTCTGCAGGCTCCATTCATGGTAAGTACCCTATACAGGTGTACCATTTTTTATCTTTCACACTGTATTTTTATTGTACATTTTCTACTTTAAGATATGTTTCAATACATAATGCTTACCATTGTGTTATAATTGCTGGAAGTATTCATACAGTTACTGCTGTACAGGTTTGTAGCCTGTGAGCAATAGGCTATACCACAGAGCCTAGGTGTTTAGTAGGCTACATCATTTAAGTTTGTGTAAGTGCACTCTATGATGTTTGTACAGTGATGAAGTCACCTAATGACACATTTCTCAGAATGTACCTCTATCTTCAAACAATACATGATTGTAGTAAAAATTACAGACAGAAAGTAGAATGGTGTTTGCCAGGGCCTGAAGGGAGGAGAGCACGAGGAGTTATTATTTTATTTATTTATTTATTT
>NW_005370176.1:1808776-1855290 GCF_000412655.1 Myotis brandtii
AAAATATATTTCTTTATTGATTTCAGAGAGGAAGGGAGAAGGAGAGAGATAGAAACATCAATGATGAGAGAGGATCATTGATTGGCTGCCTCCTGCACACCCCACACTGGGGATGGAGCCCGCAACCCAGGCATGTGCCCTTGGCCGGAATCGAACCTGGGACCCTTCAGTCCGCAGGCCGATCCTCTGTCCACTGAGCCAAGCCGGCTAGGGTGAGGAGTTATTTTTTAATGGGTACAAAGTTTCAGTTTTACAAGATGAAAAGAATTGTGGAGATGGATAGTCGTTATGGTTACACAGCAGTGTGAATGTACTTGTCACTGAACAGTACTCTTGAAAATGGTTAAGATGCTAAATTTTATGTTATGTGTATTTCATTGCAATTTAAAAAATGACATTGTAAGGATTAGTAAAAACTCTACAGGTTAAAAATTTTTTAAAAAGGGGAAAACAGATCTTGGGCATCTGTTGACATAACTAATCAACTTCAGTAAACGCCATGTTTAGAAATATCTTTGTTTTATTGTAGCTTTATATTTGGAATTATATGTCCCTTTAATTTCTACTTTACAAAAGAGCACATGACTTTGAATAATAGCAAATTTAATTTTTTTATTTTAGAGTTTTAATGAATTAAAAGGTAGCTTTACACACCTACAGTAGAACTCTAAACTTGACTTCAAAACCTTTTTTTAGTACATTCATTAAAACCCTGCCATAGTGGGACAAGTGAGATCCAAATATTTTAATAGCATAAAGTATAGTGTAAGGTTTGTGAAAATGTTATTTAGTTTGTTGTACTATCAGAAAAAAGCACAAAAGTAGAGATGGTGAAGAATTATACCTAAGTGACACTTAACTGAGGGGAAAAGGTCCCAAATGATCTTGTTTGTGTTGGTTCATTTCCTATCTTACTCTCTGAAGGACTTTTAGCTTGTTGCTGTTTTGAGAACAAGAGCAAGGTAGAGGACGAGAAGCAGTTACATTGTATTCAAATTTGTCTATTGTCCCTCTTGCTTTATTCAGTGATATTGTGCTTGTTAGCCTTATTAGAAACACTAGAGGCCCAGTGCACAAAAATTTGTGCATTTGGGATGGGGGGGTCCCTCAGCCTGGCCTGTGCCCTCTCACAGTCTGGGACCCCTCGGGGAATGTTCACCTGCTGGCTTAGGCCCGCTCCCCGGGGGGTCGGGCCTAAGCTGGCAGTCAGACATCCCTTTGGCAGCCCGAGAGCCCTCGGGGGATGTCCACTTGCCAGCAGGGAGCAGGCCTAAGCTGCAGTCGGACATCCTTAGTGCTGCTGAGGAGGCGGGAGAGGCTCCCACCACCACCGCTGTACTGGCAGCCGTCAGCCTGGCTTGTGGCTGAGCAGAGCTCCCCCTGTGGGAGCGCACTGACCACCAGGGGGCAGCTCCTGCATTGAGCGTCTGCCCCCTGGTGGTCAGTGTGTATCATAGTGACCAGTCATTCCCAGTCGTTCTGCTGTTAGGGTCAATTTGCATATTACCTTTTTATTATATAGGATGGTATAAAAGAACCCCTTTGATTTTCAGAGATGGGGTGTTGTTTCCAAAGATTTAAGTTGAATTTGTTGCATTTAAAGAAGTTTCAGCTGTGCTAATTTGGGTTCTCTGAGAAATAGCCACCCAAATGGGATTAAACCAAGAACTCATTAGAGGTAATACCTGGGAGAGGAAATGGAGAGGGAGCCAGAAGCAGAAAAAGCTGTAAGACCACAAGCCAAGTCTGACCTTGATGGAGGAAGAGAGGGAGGAAGGAAGGAAGATTGAGTAGGAGTAGCTTAGGTTGCAGGGAAATTTTAAGGAGAGTTTGGCAAGGCTTTTGGGGAGACCTTGAGCCAAATTCACTTGTCAGAAGAGTCCTTGGACTCCCTGAACCAGATCTGTCTTTTTATCCCTGCCTTTCTCAGTCATTATGTGGGAACAACTGCAGCCCTGTCAGCTCTGCTTCCTGTGGTTAGAAATTTGAGAGGCACATTCTCATAGTTTCACCATCATCTTCTTACGTTATTTTTTATTCTTTATGTGGAATCTATTATGAACTGCTAAATCATTGCCTTTAAGAAACATGGCTCTATTGATTAAGAGCTTTTGTGTATTCATTTGTAACCATACTTGGAGAAATTGAAGGATTGTATTATTTTTGTCTTGTCATATATTTGGTGCTTACTGATTTAAATTATAAATGCAAAAGAGGGAAGGGAACTACCCGCCCCGCCCCCTCTAAGCCTTTAACACCTCCTTGTAGTTATTGCTAATGACAATGGTGGTAGAGTAGAGGAGAATGTCATGGGAAGAGAAGTAAAAAAATATGCAATAGGATATTGGAAGGAGCACCTGGATAGATTTTGAAGTAACTAAGAGCTTAATTTAGAATTTAATTAAAGTTTTAATTAAAAGTTAAGATAGCAAGTGAGTTTCTTAAATATACTAGTTTGCATCTGTCTTTCAAAAAAGCAAAACCATGAGGAAACATGCAAATAATTAATAAGTTGACTTTTTAAAACTTAAAATATTTCTCAATTTACTTTGGAGGTAGATGTTGTTGATCCTGAGTTGTAAATTGATTTCTTGGTTCCGTGAAACTTAAACACAAAGAAAATTTCTACAGTCCCATATGAATCAAAGACTGAGAAAAGTCATTTGTGTTAGATCTTAAAAATGTCTTTGGCAGTGCTTCGGTATTCAGAAGTGTTGGAGAAACTTTGGCAGCAAAGCAGAGCCATAGAGTAAGACCAAACTAGGACAGCAAAGTCATTATTCTGCTTTTTAGTGAAGAAAGTATTTTTTTAAACAGTTGTGACCTTTGGTGTTATACCAAAAATACCTTATTGGAACTTCATTTGGATGCAAGGCTGTGTCAAAGTATTTAGAAACACAAGGATTGAATATTAAGTAGTGACTTCTAAAACAATTATAACATTTTAAATGCATAAATAGTTATTTTTATGCCAGTTTTAACTTTTTTAAAAAAATGCCAGCTTTAATTTAAAATGTTTTTCTTGTGTCCCCAAATGAATATGGTAAAATAACTTTAAACACCTTACAAATTTAAAAAATAATTTTAAAGGATACAGAAAATAAGAACTTTCTTAAATTTAAATATGAGACGATAAAATGGGAGATATATTTCACAGAAACTGTGGTTAGAATGAATGTGTTGGAAAAGGAACTGAGGGAATAATTAAGGCAATGAAATGGATAATATATATATTATATGTTTTAAACATTTTTATTTATTTATTTAATTTATTTCAGAGAGGAAAAGAGAGAGATAGAGATAGAAACATCTATGATGAGAGGGAATCATCGATTGGCTGCCTCCCACAAGCCCCACACTGGGGATTGAGCCAGAACCTGGGCATGTACCCTGACCGGGAATCGAACCTTGACCCCCTGGTTCATGGGTCAACCCTCAACCAACACTTAATCGCTGAGCCATGCTGGGTGGGCCCAGGATATTTGACCACGTATCTGGGCAGCATGGCCTAGCCAAATTGACACATAAAATTATATCACAGTCAGTTTTAGTGGAGTTTGAAACTATTTATTAAAAATGTAAAGATGCAATGTTTTCTGATTAGTTTGTAAAAATCACAGCCTGACATCATGGACATTTAGTAGCATATTTTAACATAGACCTTTCCACATTGGTGGATAAGGTTGATTAAGGAATTGGAAAATGCAGTCAACAGTGAACTTTTTCCCTCAGCTCTTTTTATTTTTGTGAAGTGTCATTTGTTTCCTAGCTGTGACAATCACTAGAAACTAAATGTCACCGTTTAAAGCCAAGGCCTTCGGATTGCTTTCCTTTAAGTATTAAACCAAGATTTTAGAAATAATGAGTCATAGCCAAGTCATTGCTCTTACTAAAATTGTTGTTAGTATTTTAAAAAGTCATGGCCGAGAGACTTTTGTTTGTTAAATAAGTAAAAATAATGTTTAAAGTAACGTTTAAAAATAATGTTTACTTCATTTTTTTGTGGATTTCATAATAGTACAGTGTATATAAATTAGAAATCCTATATAATAAAACCCTAATATGCAAATTGACTGAACAGCGGAATGACTGGTTGCTATGACACACACTGACCATCAGGGGGCAGACACTCAATACAGGAGCTGTCCCGTGGTCGTCAGTCCCTCCCACAGGGGGAGCGCTGCCCAGCTAAAAGCCGGGCTCATGGCTGGCAAGTGTAGTGGTGGTGGCAGAAGCCTCTCCCGCCTCCATGGCAGCGCTAAGGACCCCTTGGGGGATGTGCGCCTCTCTGGCATAACCCGGCAGGTGGATATCCCCCAAGGGGTTCTGGACTGTGAGAGGGCGCCAGCCGGGCTGAGGCTCCTCCCTACCCCCCCAGTGCACGAATGTCGTGCACCAGACCTCTAGTCCTATCTAATGAAGCGGGAATATGCAAATTGACCGGCACGCCGTCACAAAGATGGCAGGGCCTACAGCGGACGTGGGGTTTCCGTAACACAAGATGGCTGCACCCACAGTGGAGGCTGATTTCCTGTAACGAGACTTAATGAGCAATCAGCAGGAACCTGAGGCTGTATGACTCTGGGCCAGGGCAGGGGACCTGAGGCTGCACCCCCTGCCTGGTGGGGCATGACAGGGGACCTCAGGCTGCGCACCCCACCCCGGCGCCAGGCCGGGGGACCTGAGGGTGTGCTGGAGGACCTGAGGCTGGGGCTTGGCAGGTGACCTGAGGCTGTGCCCCCTCCACCCTGCGGGGCTTGACGGGGGCCCTGCGGCTGTGCCCCCTACCCTATGGGGCTTGATGGGAGTCCTGAGACTGCACCCCCTGCCTGGCGCCAGGTCAGGGGACCTGAGGCTGCCCCCCCTGTCCCCCCCGCCCGGTGGGGCTTGACAAGGGGGGGGCCAGCCGGGTCTGGATCTCGCTCAATGGGGGTGGGGCCGGCTGGGTCTTTGGATCTTGCATGATTTTGAGGCGCCGAGGGTAGGCAGGGACTTGACTCTGGGTCCCGCGGCGCGCCCCAGACTCTGACAGGAGGAAGCTTTTCATATACATTTTACTAATTTTCTTTAATCTCTTACACTTCTATTATAGAGAAAGGGCAAATAGCAATTTTAAAATATTTTCTCTAATTAATCCCCTTTAAAGTGCATGAATTTCATGCACCGGGCCACTAGTATACTTATAATAGAAGTATTTGTTCATATTTTTTACTGATAGGGGAGAGGGTTGTAATAAATTTGGAAATTTCAGAAGATAGAGAAGTATAATATAAAATTTGCTGAGGAAGATATGGAAGTTCATAGGTAAATAACTAATGTGATTAAACCATGGATAATTTAGGAAAGAAACCTAGAATATAGAAAAAAATGATATTTTAATTGTTATCTGCATTGTGGACTTGAGCTATGGGTGAGGGAGACAGCACCAAGTTATTAATTTGGAGATTGTTATTAAGGAATAGGAAATGATGGTTTCTTAGGCAACGGGTAGCAAGAAACTGAACCTTTTGGAAAAACGAAGGATGATTATTTCAACTTCAGACTATTCTTTTTCTTGCACTGTTTTTTTGTTGGGAGTTTTTAAATTTGAAAGACATTTCCATATTAAGTTTACTGAGCAGTGCATCCTCTTGCTATTTTTAAGTCTACTTAGAAAGCCAAATGATATTGACAAAATTGTATGAAAGAATAGAATTAGAGTGGTAATACCAAACTATAATAGGCAGATAAATTGTATCGCTGCTGTTTAGAGAGTATTTACTTTTACCAGTGGAATTTTAAAATGATTTAAGGAGCCCTAACCGGTTTGGCTCAGTGGATAGAGCATCAGCCTGCGGACTCAAGGGTCCCAGGTTCGATTCCGGTCAAGGGCATGTACCTTGGTTGCGGGCACATCCCCAGTAGGGAGTGTGCAGGAAGCAGCTGATCGATGTTTCTCTCTCATGGATGTTTCTAACTCTCTATCCCTCTCCCTTCCTCTCTGTAAAAAATCAATAAAATATATTTAAAAAAAAAATAAAATGATTTAAGGAAATAAGATAGGGAAAGAGATAAAAAGCAAAGACTTGGAAATTCATAGGTAAATAACAAATGTGATTAAATCATGGGTAATTTAGGAAAGAAACCTAGAATATAGGAAGAAATGATATTTTAATCTGTTATCAGCATTGTAGACTTGAGCTATGGGTGAGGGAGATAGCACCAAGTTATTAATTTGGAGATTGTTATTAAGGGATAAGAAATGATGGTTTCTTAGGCAACGGGTAGAAGGGAATATTTTTTGAGAATTGAAAGAGCCTTGTAAGATTTATTCGTACAGTATTAGTATTGTGTGTATTGCATTTCAGAACATTTAATGACATCACTATAATCCTGTTGAGGTCGGTGATGGGACTCCCATATTAAGATGGAAAAAGTTCAGACAGCCTTGGTAACTTGCCCAAGGTCAGATATCTGATAAGTGTAGAGCCCAGAATATGAAACCAGATAATACTGGATTCTGTTCAGCCAATTTTCATTGAGTGCCTGCTGTGGTACCAGGCAAGCCATGGTGCTAATACCTTGGTAACTCAGAGTTGAGTAATACATGGTTCTTGCCCTCAATATAGTATGTCAAATGAAAAAGATAGGAATTTTTAGGGAGCCTTGGGACCCAGATAAAGGCCACTTATCCCAATCTGTGAATTTAGGGCCATTTTCTGGAGGATAAAGTATCTGAACTGAATCTCAACAGAGGAATAAAAGCGCAAAAAGGTGACTAGGGGAGGGCGTTGCAGCTAGGGAGAACCACATGTGTAAAGGCCTTCAGGCATAAAGTAGCATGATTCATGCTGAGGAACCTATTTCTGTGTAGGACTTAAAGGATGAGGTGGGTGCGGACCCGCAGAAGAGCCTAGGTTTTTTTTCCCCCCTCTTTTACTTCATTGCTTCTCTGGATGAATATTAGAAGCTTGTTAAAGCATTTGTGGATAAAATTAGACTTTTTACTGTGCTCTTACCTTTTCTAGGATCAGTTCGACAGCTTAGACAAGCATACACAATGGGGAATTGACTTCTTGGAAAGATATGCCAAATTTGTTAAAGAGAGGATAGAAATTGAACAGAACTATGCGAAACAATTGAGGTAAGTTAAAATTTTTTTCAATTCTCAGAAGTGAAATTACATGTGAAAATAGTTGGGTGTGCCCTGGTCGATGTGGTTCAAGTGGTTAGAGTGTTAGCCCACTCATCGAAGTGTCACAAATTTGAATCCCGCTCAAGGACACGTCGCTGGGTTGTATGTTCGGTTCCAGTTGGGGCATGTGTTGGAGGCAACCATTGATGTCTCTCTTATATTCATGTTTCTCTCTCTCTCTTCCATCCCCACTCCCTCCCTTACTTCCACTCTCTCTAAAAATCAATGGAAAAAATATCCTCAGGTGAGGATTAACAAAAAAATAAATAAACAAAATAAAAATAGTTGGATATTAGGTAAATGTGATATATTAGAAGTTAAATTCTGTTTTTCATTGAAGTAGATTGAATTAGGTAACTGGCTTGTTTTAATTACCGATTTAATTAAATCATAAGTAGCTTCATTCCGAAAGATACTTAAAATCCTACAGTCAGGAAGCAAAATGCCAGTAAAAAGAAAAATTCCTGGTATAAATTCTGTACTTTGCAGTTTATTCCTTTGTAGTTTTTTGCTTTAGTAATCTTTCTAAAGCATTGAAGATTTCTTCGGTTTCTCATTTTTTTTTTAAGTTTTTATGACTTGGAAATTGAATGTGCTTAGCTGAGTTTCTTTCTGTCAAAAATCATATATATTACTGATTTTGGAATATGTGCCAGAAGATAAAAGTTTTAAAGGGAAAATTTTAGTCTTAAAACAAATGGAATTAATTTCAAGATTTTGTTGTAGTAGAAGATCATTGTTGGATCACAATTTGACAAGTAGTTTTGCTGGAACTTTTAATAGAAATTGTACTTGAAGTCTGAAGACTGGACACAAATCAGTACAAGGTTCTAGGTATAGGGTTAGGATTCTTTATATTTCAACTGACAGAAAATCCAACCTAAACAGGCGCACAGACTAAAAATTCCAGGCATGGCCGGAACCGGTTTGGCTCAGTGGATAGAGCATCGGCCTGCGGACTGAAAGGTCCCAGGTTTGATTCCAGTCAAGGGCATGTACCTGGGTTGCGGGCACATCCCCAGTGGGAGGTGTGCAGGAGGCAGCTGATCGATGTTTCTCTCTCATCGATGTTTCTAACTATCTCTCTCCCTTCCTCTCTGTAAAAAATCAATAAAATATATTTTAAAAAAATAAAAATAAAATAAAATAAAATAAAAATTCCAGGCATGTTTTATTCTGGGGTCAAATGTGTCCAGGTTCCAGTTTTGGATTCTACCTCCCCTTTGCTGCCTTTAGCCTCAGGTTCCATTCAGAAGTACCATTCCTTTTGCCCTCTTAGCTCTAGATTTCATATCTTTATATCCTTACATCCTGGTGAGGAATAATGTTTTTTTTTCCTCTATTGTGCATTTGGGGAAGGATAGAGGATAGGGAAGGGGGAAGGAAAAAATGAAGGAAGGGAGAAGAGGGTGATAGAAGGAAAGCAGAGTGCAAGCTTGTATTAGTTTCTTTTTTCCAGAAGTCCCAGCAAGGGTTTCTTTTTTTGTCATGCTAACCCTGTGTAGGTTATATGCTTATCCTGAACAATTCACTGGGGTGAGAATAATTAGAATGATTTGTAGCTAATGATGGGGGAGGGCTAGTTACTCAAGAGAAATTTAAGGTAGTGGATAGCAGAAGGAAGGGGTTGATAGTAGCATGAGAAACCACATGATAAACTACAATAGTAGTGGTTTATACAATCAACTGACTAGGTTTAGGGATGAAATTAGACATGTATGATGAATAGATTATTAATAACTAGTGACCTGGTGCATGGATTTGTGCATATTGAAAGGAAATTAATTAGAAGGTGGCCACGGGGGGTGGGACTGGGAGAGACTGGCCGGACATGCCCTGGAGCCAGCTGCACCTGGGGTGGTGCTGTGGCTCGAAGGGCGTCTGTGGGGTCCCTCTGGCAGGTGGGTCCCTCAGCCTGGCCTGTGGGGATTGGGCCGAAACCGGCTCTCCAACATCCCCTGAGGGGTTTGGAGTGCGAGAGGGCACTCTGTAAAGTTGCTGTCATTCAGGGTGTGGAACGCAAATGCAAGTGTGCAGTAAACCAGATTTGAGGCCGACAGTGCCCCAGCAACAACATAACCCACAGCCGAAGGTGGAATTGTGTGGCCCTGTGAGGAATTGGGCTCCCTTTTCTCTGGTTTCGGGGTGCGTACCCTAGGACTGGCGCTGCCAAGTCACTGCAGCTTGGCAGCTCCTGTGTTGAGCATCTTCCCCCTGGTGGTCACCGTGCGTCATAGAGACTGGTCGGATGGTAGGAGGGACACTTAGCATATTAGCCTTTTATATATGTAGATGTTTTTATAATGATGCACATACTATTAGGACATTTACTGAAAGAGTGGCATCATGTTAATTTCTTCATCCATTTGCTTCCTCTGTTTTTTTTTAAAAGCAGGTATTTCCTATTTGAGAATATAAACAGAGAGCCTATTAGCATATTAATAGTAATAGTGATGATATTTCACCTGTCCAGAAGTTACACTCTTGGAACTTTACCCCTCAAGAATCTAGAAGCATTAAGGACCTCTGAAAAGTTAAAATAGCAATCAATATTGTATTCACATGTGAACAAAAATTTTTCCTCATTTAATTTTAAATAGATCTCAATTCTAGCACAGTAAGTTCTTTGGATTCCAACTTTTCTAATAGAAGTGAAGAGAAGAAATACTTTAGGCAATACAGTGATGGCAGTGTGAAATGACAATAAAAAATATTAAAATATTATTAAAAACAGATTAAAAAGAGTTTCCAGTCTAAAGTACCTGTCAGTAAGGGAATGATGAAAAATACTGTGGAATATGCAGTTTAAATAAATCAGGTATACTAGTATATTTAAACTTAAAGGCTATTTACTAGTAATCTATTAGTGTAAAAAGCAAGTTGTAGAACTGAATGTATAGCAAATCTGCTTGCTTATTCTAGTTTTTGAATACAAATTATGTGTAAAATTTGTATGTATTCTCAAGAAGTACAGAAGGATACACCCAAGTTGTTTTATAGCAGTTACCCTCTGGGGAATTGGAGGGGGGATGGTAAGGGAAGGAACTTTTTTTATTTACACTTTTGAATTATTGAAGTGTTTAAAACAGTTCTGTGTTATATTTTTGTAGTTTAGAACATTTGTTTTTAAGCAAAGAATGTGGTATACTTCAATAGAGAATCTTACAACAAATTATAAAATAAAAAATTGGTAATTTAGAAGGTAAAATTTCAGCAGTCTGGAATATTTAACTGTCCAGAATAACTCAGGCTTCAGAGTTTCAGGATGGCCAAGCTTTTACCAAAGTAACAGGACTCTAATCAAATGACAGACTTGTTTGCCTTTCTCTCTGTTTTGTGACTGATAACAATCATTATAATTTTCATTTACTTGCAAAAAAATATTTGAACATCACTTCACTGAAGCAAAGGTGGCTAGAATCCGCAATTATATTATATGAAAATGTAATTTTGCAGTGAGAAAGTAGAGTTTATTATGCACAGATGCTCTAGATCAGTGATTTGCACCTTTCTCCCCCCCCCCCTTTGTCCAAAGGGAAGAGGTTTGCCTTGTTTATTTCCTCTTCTTTAATGGAAAAAATTCTTTTGGTTAACTCCCTCCTGTTTATTCTATGCAGAGGACAATTTCTTTCATAGTAGGCAGGCAGCTTTTTTCCCTCCTAAATCATAACTATATTCAGAATGTTAAACATTTACATTTTAAACATACAAGGTGGGGCAAAAGGTTTACAATTTTGAGTATGGGAAACTCAGAGTTTATTCTTGTATTATTATTTATTATTGTATTATTTTCCACACAAACAATTGTAAACCTACTTTTGCCCCACCCTGTATTACAAGATATTAAAATTTTTTGGCCTTTGGTATTTCAAGTTTATTTTCTTCTCATCTATTTGTCTGTTTTGATGGCTTTGGTTTAATTTTACCTTGAATTTTGGTAGTGGTTTGAGGATGGTAATAAATAGAAAACAAAGCATCTAATTATGTTTAAAGATATAGCTATCCACAATTGAGTCATGTCCATTTTGATTGATGATAAACTGATTTAAGATAATTTAGTAGAGTGTTTTATGTTTGCAGACATAAAAAACTGAACTCAGTCATTCCTTTAATAAATTTATTGTATTTGTATGGCAGAGATTAAAATTTCTAAGTTAAAAAATAGTTCTATATACATAGGCATCATTTTATTTTATTTTTTAGTAAAAATAATTATGGTATTAAGTGCTATCATAAAGATTGTTATGTGAAATTATATTACCCTACTGCCACCTCAGATCATGTCTTTCTGGTTTAAATGTGTGGCAGTGTGGTATACTAGACGAGAAATAGATTGGACGATAGAAACCTTAAAAGCTACTCTTATCTTAATGAGAGCAGAAATCTCTCCAAATACCTTTATTTTTTAGTTTTTTCTCTTTTTTAAATCTTCTTTGCTCAATCCATCCACCCCCTCACTCTCCCACCTCTGATAGCTGTCAGCCTGCTCTCTATGAGTCTGCCACTATTTTGCTTGATAATTCATTTTGTTCATTAGATTCCACATTATGAGTGAAATTATATGGTACTTGTCTTTCTCTGACTGGCTTATTTCACTTAGCATAATGCTCTCCAGGTTCATCCATGCTGTCTCAAAGGGAAAGATTTCCTTCTTTTTTATGGCCAAGTGGTATTCCATTATGTAAATGTACCATAGCTGTTTTATCCACTCATCTACTGATGGGATACTTCCAAGATTTGGGCTACTTTCATATCTTGTCTGTTGTAAATAACACTGCAGTGAACATAGGGGTGCATATATTCTTTTAAATTAGTGTTTGAGGTTTCTTTGGATAAATTCCCAGAAGTGGAAGTGCTGGGTCATACGGTAGTTCTATTTTTAAATTTTTTGAGGTATCTTCATACTACTTTACACAGTGGCTGTACCAATCTACATTTCCACCAACAGTGCACCAAGTTTCCCTTTTCTCCACATCCTTGCCAACACTTGTTTGCTGATTTATTGATGATAGCCATTTTGACAGGTGTGAGGAGATACCTCATTGTGTTTTCAATTTTCATTTCTCTAATGATTAGTGACATGGAGCATTTTTCCATATCTCTATTGGGCATCTGAATGTTCTGTTTGGAAAAGTGTCTATTCAGGTCCTTTGTCCATTTTTGAATTTCATTGTTTGGTTTTTGGTATTGAGTTTTATAAGTTCTTAGTCCCTTATCAGATGTATCATTGGCAACTATGTTCTCCCATTCAGTGAGATGTTTTTTCACTTATTGATGGTTTCCTTTGCTGTGCAAAAACTCTTTAGTTTGATGTAGTCCCATTTGTTTATTTTTCCTTTTGTTTCACTTGCCTAAGGAGATATATTACAAAAAATATTGCTACAAGAAATGTCTGTTCTAGGATTTTTATGGTTTTTGAGTCTCACATTTAAGTATTTAATCCATTTTGAGTTTATTCTTGTGTATGGTATAAAAGGGTGGTTTAGTTTCTTTTCTTTTTTTTTGCATGTATCTGTCTTATATTCCCAGCACCTTTTATTGAATAGACTATTTACCCCATTGTATGTTTTTGCCTCTTCTGTCAAGTATTAATTGACTATCAGGTGTGGGTTTATTTCTGGGCTCTCTATTCCATTGATCTATATGTCTGTTTTTATGCCAGTACCATATGGTTTTGATTACTGGGGCCTTGTAAAGTTTGATATCAGGTAGCATTATTCCTTCAAATTTCTGGAGATTTCTCCTGTTCTTTCATTTGGGGCCTGTTTCTTTGTCTCCCAATTTCTGCTGCCTCGTTGTGTTTGTTTCTATGTGCCAGGTATTAGATAGATCTGCTCTGACTCCCAGTCTTGGTGGAGTGGCCTTATGTAATAGGTGTCCTGTAGGGTCCAGTGGTGCAGTCTCCATGATCACCTGGCTGGATGCTCCAGGAATGTCCCATGTGGTGGGTTATGTGGGCCCTCCTGTTGTAATTGAGTCATTATTGCCATTGGCCCATTCCTGCGTGGAATCGACCCTCAGGTTGGCTGACTGTGAGGTTCAACCCTGACCATGGTGCGTGAGCTATTGTGCAGGTGCTGACCACAGGAATCAGAGTTCACCTCAGCAGGGTTTGGTGCCTGCTGAGATCTCTCTTTGGATATGCTACTTGTGAAACTTAGTGGATCTTGCTCTGATGTTGTCCAAAGCTAGTCATTGGGTGTGTTGGTTCTTAACCTCTTGGGAAGGACTGTGGTGTAGGCCAATGTAAGACTTGGCCTGTTATTGGCCCTTGGCTACCTGTTTGGAGTTACCTGCAATCCACAGTTTATGCCTGCCTCTACTGTGTACCAAGGCTGGCTTTTAGCAGCACGGGACCTGGGGGCAGGTCAGCAAAAGTCCCAAGGCACCCTGATGAGATCTGGCTCTATCTGCCTCTGCCTGCTGGCTGCCGGTCAGGTTCAGTCACTGAAAGAGCCTCTGGCTGTATTCCTCAGGGCTTACACTTTACAGTTTAGGGCAGTGGTTCTCAACCTTCCTAACGCCGCGACCCTTTAATACAGTTCCTCATGTTGTGGTGACCCCCAATTTCATTGTTACAAATTGAACATAATTAAAGCATAGTGATTAATCACAAAAACAATATGTAATTATATATGTGTTTTCCGATGGTCTTAGGCGACCCCTGTGAAAGGGTCGTTCGACCCCCAGGTTGAGAACCGCTGGTTTAGGGTCATTTCCCCCGCCATGCCACTTGGAGGAGAGTGCTCCACCCAAGAGAGATGGCGTCTGTGGTATGGGAGAATGAGTCAGCACAGGGATTCTGGTGGCTCTCCCTTCAGGGAGCCGGCCTGGCTTCTGTGTGGTGCCGCTGGGTGGCCCAGAGGCCCACGCTGTGCCCCGGCCCGTGGTGTCTGGCCGTGCTTACCACATCTCCACATGGGGACTTGGGCGCCGTGACTCAGGTGGAGGGGGGCGCGTGGGGGCCTGGGGGCTCAGGTGCTGCCTAGGGCCCGGAGGTCAGCTGGGAACTGCCCTTCCACGCCAGACACTCGCGCTGCGATTGCCAGCCAGGCCTAGGGACCGTACCAAATCATGAATTTCGCGCACCGGGCCTCTAGTTGTGGATAATGATGCTGTGAACATGAGTGTAGAAATGTGTATGTTTGAGTCTCTGCTTTCAACTCTTGTGTATATACCCGGAAGAGGAGTTGTTGGATCATAATTCTGTGTTTAATTTTTTGACGAACTAGATACTGTTTTCTGCAGTGGCTGAACTAATTTGCATTCCTACCAGTAATGAACAAGACTTCCAATTTGTCCACATCCCAGGCAACACTTGTTATTTTCTTTTATTTTTCTTTATAGTAGCCATCTTAATGGGTGTAGGAGATCTCATTGTGGTTCTAATTTGCATTTATCTTTGGTCATTAGTGACATTGATAAATTTTTCATGATTGCTAGCATTTGTATGTCTTTGGAGAAATTATATTTAAGTTCATTGCCCATTTTTAAATCAGATTATTAGTTGTTATTGAGTTTTAGGTGTTCTATATATATTTTGGATTTCAACCCCTTATCAGATATGTAATTTGTAAATCCTTTCACCAATTTGATAGGTTGTCTTGCTTTGTGGACTTTGATGCGCAGAAGTTTTAAATTTTGATGTCCAATATACCAGTATTTATTTATTTCTTTTGTTGCCTGTGCTCTTGGTTTCGTATTTAAGAAATCATTGATAAATCCTGTCATGAAGCTTTCCCCCTGTGTCTTCTTTTAAGAGTTTTATAGTATTAGTTCTTAGGTTTTGAGTTAATCTCTATATGTGGTGTGAGGTAAGGAGAAGGGTACACCTTCATTCTTTCGTATGTGGATAGCTTATGTGTGTGTGTGTGTGTTTAGAAAACGATAATGTTTTATTACTAGCCACAGAAGGGGCCTGCATGGGGTGGTGGGTGCGCTGGGCTCAGAGTATGTGTGGTCTGAGGAGATGATGATCTGGAGACTGGAAGGAAAGGGGAGTGGGTCACAGGCTAGCTCCAAGGTCTCCTTAGATATACCGCTGGGAATGGGTAAAAGAGTCATGGCAGGTTCCACAAGGCCGCTAATAAGGTTAAGAAATTCTTGGAAATCTAGTTGCCCGTCACAGTTGAGGCCCAATTTCTTCATCATGACATCAAAGTCACAGGTCCATCTGGTTCTTTGTGAAGGGAGCCAGTTCTATCTTCATGAAGGTTAGGAACTCAGTCTTGGAGAGTGTGTAGCTGTTAACCACCCTTTTCAGCATGAATCTGGAAAACAGCAGCCAGAGACTCCATGTACCACTTGGTCTCTCCAGGGCTGGACATGTTGGAGCAGAGCAAGGCACAGAGGCTGTGAGGAGGAGTGGTGCCTATGTGTGGGTATCTTTTACATTTCATTTTCCACTGTGTGAGAGAAGATATGTGGCTGTAAGTGCTGGAAAACCCAATATGAGCTAGTATAAACGTAATGGGAAATTTATTAATAGGAAAAATTTATTTGATTTTTTCTAATGGATTTGATTTTTTAATTGAGCTTAAGAAGTTAAATAGTCAAGTTGCTGGAAGGCCTGGTGCAGCTGGGTCACAGAGAAAAAAGCCAGTGTCTGAAACACAGCCAGAGCCCTTTGCTATTGTCGTCTACTTCTTTCTTCTTTTGGTGGGTTGGCTTTATTCTTTCAGTAGAGGCTGGCTTTCTTCATTTGGCAGAAAACGTAGTCACCAACAGTGCCAGATTTATGTCTCAGATTCAGCTCTCTTACTGGCCTCAAAGCTGAATCGAGTCCAAAGACTTAAAAACTCCAGGAAGAGAACTCTTGGCCCAGCTAGATTCAGTTTTCTATCTCTGGATCACTTAACTGAGGCCCACAAATAGGGCCTGGCAATTCCCAAGCCTGATAACTGTTAGATATAGGGAGAGCTTTAGAAAAGAGGTAAGAGCTAGTCTCGTGTATCTAATATTACCCTTCTGCTAGAAGATATAGATAGTATGATTTGTATCCTGTTTTACAAATAAATGTGATATTGATCACCTGTTAAATAGTAATTAGAACTCAGAGTGCCTCAACTGTTGATAGGTTGAAACTCTATAGAGATGATTTTCAGCCTTTAAATTTTTTTGAGATATCCTATACTGGTATATATAAATAACACTGTAATCTTTGGAGAAGCTCATTACATTTAGGAACCTTCTCAGACCACTGAAGAAACAATGTTAATTCTCTGTAGCCAGAGTGCATGATCCTAAGGTACTTAGAAAACATGGATGAAACACATCAAAAGTACCAACATATCTATGACATCTATTACAATTTCTATAATATGTATTGTATGCATATAAAACTTTGTTTCAATTAATTCCTGATTTATAACACCCTGTTAAAAAAGCATGCCTTATGTATAAACTGCTATTATAATTGGTTACTTGGAGAATCTCTGGGCATAGAAGAGAGGAAAAGTTTCTGGGGGGGAAAAATAGCCTAGGGAAACCGCTACTATGGGACAGAGAGATGAATTGTCTAACATATTTTTATTTCAGGAGCAACCCAAATGCTTCACACTTGCATACAGGGTGTGGGGCAAAAGTAGGTATAAAATTGTGAGTACATGAAACACAGTTTATTCTGTGTTATTATTTATTAATTGTTGTATTATTTGCCATATGAACAACTGTAAACCTACTTTTGCCCCACCCTGTGTTTAAGGCAAATCAGCCTGAGATTTATTTGACCTAATAAGCATATTATGGTAAAAATGCAAAGCAGGGATTTGTGGGTATTATTAACCATTTAAACCTTGATATGAATTTTTGATGACTTTAGACTTTTCTTAGAAGGCCCAACTGAGATCAGCTGCTTTGAGAGATAAATTTTTTTTTGTACGATTTTATAATTAAAAAAACATTCTACACAAACAGTATGTGATCATTGTAACACATTTAATTTCAAGTCCCTTCCCAGATTCTCTCCCTAGAAATGAGTACGAAATAATTTGTTGTGTCTTCTTTCAGAGCATGTTTTCCTAGGATACAAATTTTGACTTGGTGGAATACAAGAGGAACATTTTGGAACATGCTATTGTTTTCTGTTGGCAGGATTGGCTTGGATGGATTCTTTAGTGGCTTGTGTATTGTTTTTGAAGGCTCTGGAGACTTAGGGTTTGGGGAGAGTTGCTAATAGATGGGTGACTTTTACATAAAGAAAGGCAAGAGTAATTAAAAAAAAATTGTTGAGAACTAACTGCATGGTCAAAAGGTAAAGGTAAATTTACTTTCTTTCCCTTTCTCTCCCTCCTGTGATTCATGTGCTCTTCCTCCCAGAGCTAGAGTTCACATTAGTGTTGTTTATGCTGTAGTTAAGATATGTTAAGACTTTCGGTTAACCTATGACTATGGTTGTCATGATTTTTTCCAGTGTCAGAATCTCAGCTCAGATTGGTTTAAGCAGAGAAAGAAATTCATTGGCTTGTGTGACTATAAAGTTCAGGTACCTGGGTTTTCAGAAAGTGTTAATTTTTCTCCTTTTGGTTTTGCTTTCCTCTCTGTTGATTAAATTTCCAAGTAGGCTTTTCCCACTTGGTGACTCTAGGATTATACTTATCATTTTAACTTCAGCAGAAAGAGAACATGTCTACCCTAGAATTACAACACAAAATTTGGGATTGACTTCTATAGTCCTGGTCCCTGGTCCCTGATTGGTTTGTTATCATGCAAATGAGGACTCCAAATCCTCACATTTTGGTCCAGAAAGCACTATTCTGATTGGTCTTTGAAGATGTATAGCTCCGATTGGATGGGGAAAATCTCAGTCTTATTGGTTGAAATATATTCTAGGAACTCCTTTATAATAAGGGTTGGTTCAGCTAACAAGAACTTGGGGCAGGTTTTTCCCAGAAACACAGCTTGCATGAGAGGCCTCTGTTTAGAAATGGCTGCTAGGATCCATTTTTAAATTTGAGTTCAAAAAGTCCTTCTTAACAGGTATATTCATTCTCAGGGTCAACAGTAGCTTTTTCAAAAAAAAATATTTGTATTGATTTTAGAGAAGAAGGGAGAGGGAGAGAGAGATAGAAACATCAGTGATGAGAGAGAGAGTCATTGATTGGCTGCCTCCTGCATGACCTCCTACTGTTGATCAAGCCTGAAACCTGGAATTGAACCTGACCTCCTAGTTCATAGGTCGATATTCAACCACTTAGCCATGCCAGCTGGGCTTTTAAAATTTTTTATTTTTATTTTTTATTGTCCTCATACATGCTGACTCACATTTGTATCTTGATCCAAGAAGTTTCTTTAGAGTTTCAATTTTTGCTACATTTTTAATTGTATGTTTTTACTTAGCTTTTCTATAGGAGCGTTCAGCTTCAAATAAGAGTCATACAAAAAGAAGTTTGGAAATGGGATTCTAAAGCTTAGTGATTATCAGGGCATTCTTGTGAATTTCTTGGTCTTCCCACTCATGATTGAAAGATGTTGCATTAGCTTCAGTCATCCTGTCCTCACACATCTATATCCAACGCATTAAAAAAGTGTGAAGAAGCCCTGGCTGGTTTGGCTCAGTGGATAGAGCATCGGCCTGTGGACTGGAGGGTCCCGGGTTCAATTCTGGTCAAGGGCACATGCCTGGGTTGCAGGCTTGATCCCTAGTAGGAGGCATGCAGGAGGCCAATCAATGATTCTCTCATCATTGATGTTTCTCTCTCTCTCTCTCTCTCTCTCTCTCTCTCTCCCTTTTTCTCTGAAATCAATAAAAATATGTTTTAAAAAATAGTGTGGAGAAGAGGCTTCTTCTTGTGTAATATATTCCCCCTTTTATTATAAAAATTATCACAAAAAGTTAAGTAAAAGTCAGTAAATAGAATCTATAGGACTTAAACACCTTACAGTGGGAGAAACTTGATAAAGTGTAGGATGATTGCCAAATTTTTGTGAACGTGAGGGTTATATTCACTTGAATATGCTGTATATGTACAATTCTGGAAAACTATGTTAGGAAGGCAGGGGCAATTTTCCCCCCATTTTCTCCCCCTTCTGCCTGCAGTGCAAGTGTGTTTCTCTCCTAAGGAGGTGGGGGAGTACTTCTTTTTTATTTCTTTTATTTAAAAAAAATATTTTTATTGATTTTTTTTTTAAGAGAGAGGAAGGGAGAGGGAAAGAGAGAGACATCCATCAGCCACCTCCTGCATGCTCCCTACCTGGGATTGAGCCTGCAACCCAAGCATGTGCCTTGACTGGGAATCGAACTGATAGTCTTTCAGTCCCAGGGAGGATGCCAACCAACTGAACCACCCTGGCCAGGGCTCTTTTTTTATTTGATTGCATAATCAACCAACTTGTTACAATTATACTTATATAAACACAGAAATAACATTTCTTTCTACAGGTGTATTTTTTAAAAATATAAGCAATGATTATATGTTAATGATAGTAGATATCATGTTGCTCTTAATTGTTTTATATCATTAAATTATTTAATGAAATTGGAAACCTTTAGAATATTTCAATTTCAACAACAATATGTCTTATAAATTTTTAAAAAATCTTTTTCCTATAGAAATTTGGTTAAGAAGTACTGTCCCAAACGTTCCTCCAAAGATGAAGAACCAAGGTAAATTATATACCTGTTTATTATTGCATATTAAAAATTTTAAAAACACTTTTTTTTGGTAAAGTAAACATGCTGTTAGTTTTTCATAAAGATTTTATAAAGTTTGTCTTAAAAAATCAATGTTTATGAAGGGGAACTACTGTTATTTCTATAAGAATGAATACTTTAATATTGAGACTTGATAATAGTTATCTAGAATAGTTGATGTGTGGGTTTCCAAGTAAGATGTAGACTAAGACCCCACTTGAGTAATTTAGTCTCTAGAAGAAAAGAGTATTTTTTCCATATTTATCTTGTAGTTGTCAGTTAGTTACTAGCTTCTTGCTTTTACTCTTACAAGTAATAAAACAATTTGGCTGGCTGGTTTAAAGGGATAATGAAAAGGACAGTAATTTTGGAACCTTGAATATGTACAAGATTAGGAATTGGCTGTGAGCTTTTGACAGTCTTAAACAGGAATATGTGGATGGCTGTAAAATGTAGAAACAAAAGAGACGAGACTTAAACAACTTTATGTATAATTGTGAGTTGTTAGGATTCTCAGGTATAATGTTAATGCAATCCTGTCTGAACATTCACCTTCAGCTGTAAGTGTGTTTAGGGAAGTATATTCAATGTAGGTCTATGTTTTAATACAGTGATTCTCTTTATTTTTCTCTGTCCCTTCACACTCATTCCCCCCCCCCCCTTTTGTGGTCCCTTCTTACCTACCACCCCTCTTTTGATGCCAACATATGGTACTTCATGTCCATTTAGGATGTGGGCAGGCATACAGGCAGCTGTTGTCCAGAACTGATAGTATCGTTGTTTTGTAGATCAGCCCTTGAGATGCATTTAAGGGGTTTGATTGGCAGATTCTGTCCTTGAGAGTAAGCCCATCATCTCTGCAACAGGTTTAGCTGCCAAGCCTAGGAATCTAACCAAGTTCATTCCCAAGTTCAGGCCAGTCAATTGGCAACTTAAGAGATTTCAGTATGCCAAAGAACCTGCAGGTAGTAGTCTTATATTTTTTTACCCCAAATATCCCTTTATTTATAAATTAAGACTACATGAAGACATATATACATGTACAGCTTGAACTTAATGCAGGATTATTTCCATACAAAGTTAATTTAGAGCTAGTAGCTAAGATTTAGGTAGTTAAAATTTGTCAAGTATCAGGCTCAATGCATTCCTCACAAAAATATTTGTAATGAAAATAAAAATAAATTTCATCATTTTTAAATATGTTTTTGTCAGGTTTACTTCATGTGTAGCCTTTTTTAACATCCTTAACGAGTTAAACGACTATGCAGGACAGCGAGAAGTAGTAGCAGAAGAAATGGCACACAGAGTTTATGGTGAATTAATGAGATATGCTCATGATCTGAAAACTGAAAGAAAAATGGTAATTATTGTTTTTATCCAGTTATAATATATCTGAAATATTTTCACTCAAAATAATAACTTTGTTCTTTAAAATAATATATATTCTGTATAAACTAGTTTTCTATTTCACTGTATTGCTTCTAGCTAAAATTATCTCAAGATTATCTTGCTAATTAGTGATCCTTTTGGATCCAGGATGAAGGTTTGGTAAACTATATAAGCTAAATCTAGTCTACTACCTGTTTTTGTTCCTAGTTCTCATGTGCTAAGACTGTTTTTTATATTTATATTTATTTTTAATATATTTTTATTGATTTCAGAGAGGAAGGGAAAGGGAGATAGAAAAATCAATGATGAGAGAGAATCATTGATTGGCTGCCTCCTGCAGGCCCCACATTGGTAATGAGCCCACAACCCAGGCATATTTCCTGACTGGGAATTGAACCGTGACCTCCTGGTTCATAGGTCGACCCTCAACTACTGAGTCATGCAGGCTGGGCAGGTTTTTACATTTTTAGATAATTGAAAAGAAAATCAAAAGAATAATATTTTATGACATGTGAAAATTACATGAAATTAAGATTTCAGTGCCTAATAGATAACGTTATTTTGGAACAGACTCACACTCATTTACTTATGTTTTGCCTTTGGCTGCTTTTGCATTACATTACAGAGTTGCAACAGAGACCACATGGCTTGCAAAGCCTAAAATATTTATATGACCCTTTATAGAAAACATTTGTCAGCCCCCACTCATGAAAGTCATGTATTTTCTTAGAGATTATATGTGTCTTAAGTTATATTTAAAATATTCAAATATTTTTCTATAAAATGTATTTTAGAGAGTTTTGCTTTACTAAAATTTCTTATTAAATTTTGATAAAGTTATATAATTAGAATCTTACAAAAATAAAGTGAAAAGCCTTTTTAAGACTTTAGACTTTATTTAAATGTAAGTTTTGTTTGTTTTGTGTTTTTGGTTGTTATGATCTTCAGCATCTCCAAGAGGGACGAAAAGCTCAACAGTATCTTGACATGTGCTGGAAACAGATGGATAATGTGAGTTATAGTGTTTCATGGTTAACATGAAATTTTGTAGAGTTGTTTAGCCCCAAATTTTCTTATGCCTTACATCTATTTAACTTTAATATTTCTCAATGTATTTTTCATAATTTGACATTGGTATAAATAGAGACTGAGATCATTGTTTTTTTCTGTATGAGTTTATACTTGTACCATCCTATCTAATAAAGAGGGAATATGCTAATTGACCCTCATGCCATTGCAAAGATGGCGGCACCCACAGCCAATAAGGAGGGAATGTGTTAATTGACTGTCCTGCCCTCAAAGATGGTGGCGCCCACAGTCAATAAGGAGGGAATATGCTAATTGACTCTCACGCCCTCAAAGATGGCGGCGCCCATAGCCACAAGGTTGCGGCACCCAGTCCCCTCAGCCTGCCTCCAGAGTCCCCCAGTCCCTTTAGCCCCTCAGCCGCCCAGGGCCAGCCTGAGGTGCAGGCAAGCCTTGGATGGCGACTGCCCAGCCACCCAGGGCCGGCCCAAGGCGTAGGCAAGCCTCAGATGTTGGCCACCCAAGGCTCAGGTAACCAGGGCCGGCCGAGGCTTGCGCTGCCGGCAGTGGCAGCAGCAGAGGTGTGATGGGGGCGTCGCCTTCCCCTGATGGCTGGGTCGCCTCCCGCCCCTGAGGGCTCCTGGACTGTGAGAGGGGGCAGGCTGGGCTGAGGGACCCCCCTCCAGTGCATGAATTTTCATGCACTGAGCCTCTAGTCTCTATAATATTGAGATAATTGTAAACATTAAGGAAGATTCTTTTTGACTTTGCAGTAGTTGCTATAAAATATTGTTATAAGATAGAAGTAATAGGGAAACAGTGTTGTATCTTAGGAGACCATTTGACTGAATCTGAGAGGACTTAGATTCTAGTTCTGTCTTTTACTGAGTACCTGATTTTTGTTGACTTCATATTTAGCATATGAAAAATGAAGAGCGGTCTTGCTTATATGAAACGTTTCTTCCAATTCAGTGATTCTGTAATAATGTAAATGTTCCTAGTACTAGGCTGGCTGCTGTCATAGACCGTCTCGTTGTAGAAAATAAAGTACCCTGTAGGTAGGGCAAAATTGTAATAGCATAGTAATAATTTTCTTAAAAACTTTCCAAGGGTACTTGCTAATGTGTTTTTTTAAAAAATGTAGTCACTTGAAAAATAAGATGTCTACATGGAACATTGTTGTCTCCTTTCTCCTTTACTTAAAATGCTCTATCAAATGTTCTGTAGTATAAGATTAATATTCTTTTTGAGCCCTCAGATTAACAGTTTGCTCTTTGCCTGCATATTTTTATGATGGACACTATGTATTCCTTGAAAATTATGCTTGAGGGTTTTTCATGTTAAATTAAGCAATTTAGTTTGTGGTTGTTGGAAGAAGGACTTTTAAGTTTGAGGTTAAAAATAATTCATGCCTTTTTCCTTTAAAAAAATTTCTGTCTTAAAATTTTTAAATTTCAAAAAATTTCTACTATGTAACTGTCATTGATGTAATCAGTGCTAATTGAGAATTCTTAGGTATATTAATAGTCTGTCTTTATTTTTGTTTGGATCTTCTCTTTAATTGGTCTCAGCAAGACTTTTAGGGAGTGTTTACGTTTATTAAATTTTAAATTGCCTTTACTAACATCTTTGGTATCTTCCATCCAATGAGTGTATGTGAGTGTTTGTGTTTTCATCTGCACAAAAAATAGACTCCTACACTTATGAGTCATTGGTCCCTTTAAAAACTAGTGTTGGCTCAAATCATTCTTGTTAATATATACTGACTTGCCTTTAGAATAATTAGCAGTTATTAAGCAAAAGTTACGGGGTCATAAGAAAGAAGCGTCAAAAAATGTAGGAGAGATTTCTTTAAGGCATTAACAATACTATGAAATAAAGGTGAGTTCAGCTCAATTCATGTTTATTGAAGGCATCCTTGACATGTACTGGGTCTTGGAGGTACAAAAGTGAATATATGTGACATGGTTCTTGTTTTCGTGGAGCCTGCAGTCTAGTGAGGGAGGCAGACAACTATAATTTCTGTATATTACGTAGAAACATATGCAGGATCCCAGTTCCTAGTTCCACGTCTTCTTGCTTGATCAAGAAAATGCAATTGTAAAATTCCTAACATGTTTGAAATAATGGAAGAGATTTAAAGAACTGGGAGAGACAGATTGACTTAGATACAGAGAATTGAAAATTGAACCCTCCCCCCCACAGCACTGGCATTTAAATTGGAGAGCATAAGAGCATGTGAAGATCTTCAAGGAATGATGAGATTAAGATAGAAACATTGGAGATGCCATGTCTGTCAGCTTAGGCAGTTCCAAGTAACAGATTTTACATGCTTGTAAGAAGAGGGCTCAAAAATGGAGCAGTTTCTGAGTTGTCAGTGACTCAGTGATGCCACAAAGGCTGTCCCTCCTTTCTTTCTGTTCACTTTGCCATCTTGACCATGTTGACTTTTTTTCCTGAGGCTTGTCCCTACTGTCAACAGTTGACTTAGGCAGCCAAGCTCCACATCTTTATTCACTGCATGCAGACACATGAACAAGAGAGCAGATCTTTTCCAACTGTCCCTTTTTATCAGGGAAGGAAGACTTTCCCAGAGAACCCTCAGCAGACTTCCTTATGGATGCCTTTGACAGGATTAGATTACTTGACCATACCCCCAGCTGTAGGGAAGCTGGTAAAGCAAGTATCAGCTATTTTTAGTTGATATATTGGGAGGTGGGCTCTTCTAACAAAGGATGGGGGAGGAAATGTGGTTGTTGATTAGTCTGCCACACATAGGATGAAGAATCGAGGATCTTTTCTGGAGTGTATTCCTATATTGTGTAAAGATATAGTATCTCTCAGGGAATGAAAATACTAAATATTGTATTAGTGACTCTTTTGCTATTGCAAGGAAATTAGTGTTTTCCCGTAAGTAATAAGACACCTAATATAAAAATACTTTTGTATATTAGTAGCCTCAAATTGCAACAAAATTAGTAGCCTATAGCTACTCAATTTGAAAACACAGCTCTGAATTAAGTTTCAGAGAATTAAATGTGGAAATTTAATCTTAATCTTCACAGGAAAGTGACATTCTATATATTATTCATATGCTTTGACTAAAAGTGTCCCATTTGATGGCTCATACTATCAAAACAGTGAGTACATTTGAAGAATCTTATAAAACATTTCAGAGCATATTTATTTGATATAAAATATAGGTATGTCTGGTTCTAGGTATATAGTAAACTCAGCTAACTCTGAAGCCTTTGGCTACAGATACCTAGATATAATAGCTAAAATATTTTTATTGCTTTTAAAGCTCTTAGCAGAGTTTATTTTAAACTCATAACTGCTAGAAATTAAGGGTAAACTAAAAGCCAGAGCAATAGGTGTATGAAGTGATACAGTGAAATTTGAAAAAAGGGAGCAGAGGTGTTGGGATGTGGGCAAGTCCTTGGTAAGGACTTGGGTTTTAATTCTCACACAGGAGCAGATTAGATTTTAGTTCTGTATGTTGTGGGAGTTGGAACAGAAGCTCCTGTATAACAGTTGAAACTTTGAAGGACTAAGTCTGTAGTGAAAGGTGGAACTCTGCCCACTGGCCAAGGGAAACATCAGAGAAATTGTCTTTGTCGGAAGGTCAAAGGAGGGCAGACAGGCATCCTGTGAAAAATGGGAACCTTTTGACCTTGTGCTGAGGAGGTTTGGAAATCAAACTTGCACTTTTCGTATAGTTTCATAGTCCCCAAGACAAGAAATTGACATAGAAACTGTTCTAATAAGGGGTTTAGGTAAAGAAAATACTAACATCCTTTGCTTTCTTTTGAGCAATTCTTAGAATATAGGTAGCAAGGCATATATTTTTCCAGGCAAGAGATGAAAAGAGTCGTATCTGGGGAATCTAACCAGCTTGAGGGGAAAGATAGGAATACCAGTATTTCTCCCAGGAAACTGCCTGACCATATCACCCTGAGGAAAAGACCATGATCCACAGGCCCCACCTGTAGAGCTTTCAGTTGGCAGTTTAAGCCAGAGCAGATAGGCAAGGATTCCCCAGACATTGAAAGAAAACATCTAATGTAAATACCAAAGACCAGAAAAAGCAACTTTGAAACAGTGATGATGAAAGGAAATAGGAATTAAAAAGCAAAATAAATAAGCAAGACACCCAAAACTATTAATATTCTCAACAGGAATAAAGATATTATATCCATGAAATAGGAAAAAGATACTATTTTAAAAGGAACATACAAAGAATATAAAAGAACATTATTATAGCAGAAATGAAAACATCACTTGAAACAATGAAAATAAAGAAATCTCCCAGAAAGTAGAGCAAAATGATAAATTGAAAGTATGAGCGAAAATATAAGAAAATAGGAGGACTCATTCTATAGGTTCATTTTCGAAATAATAAGTATCCTAAAAAAGGGGGGGGGGAACCAGAGAATGGAAAGACAATAATAATTCCAGAAAATTTCCCCAGAACAGAGAGACATGAATTTCTAGATGAAAAGGATTATCCACTTCACAGCAAGACAGTATCTTCAGGATATTTCAGAACAAGTATGAGAGAGAAAAGATTCCCACCCACCCATCTCCAAAGAGGAAAAATAAAATAGATTTCAGGCAAAAGATCAGGAAGTAATGTGGAATGGTACTTTTCACATTTCTGCAGGAAGACAGTTTCCTACTCAAGAGTTCATTCCCAGCCAAATTTTCTCGATTAAAAGTAATATTAAAGAAATTTTCAGCCTTAGGGACTTAAAAAATTATCTCCCACAAACCTTCTTTTAGGATGCCACTGCTGAGTGTGTTTCAGCAAAATAAGGAAGTGAATCAAGAAAGGGAAGAATGTTTGGAACTTGGAAATAGGAGATTCAAATCAAGGAAGAGGTGAAAAGAATCTCCAGGACAATGGTGAAGGGAAATCCCAAGGTTACAGCTGTGCGGTAGGCCTGCT
Source organism: Myotis brandtii (assembly GCF_000412655.1). Lineage (NCBI taxonomy): Eukaryota > Metazoa > Chordata > Mammalia > Chiroptera > Vespertilionidae > Myotis > Myotis brandtii. Next base: position 1,835,945 of record NW_005370176.1, read on the forward strand.
TTGGTAACCAGTCCAAATTTCAGCAGATCAAAAGACTGTGGGAGAGATTTCATCAGGAAAATAAAGTTGATAGAATTCTGATTGTGTTTGAATTAACTAAGCAGAGATTTCATGAACTGGGGAAACAAGGATTGAATAACAAAAAAGTACATCGAAACTGAGCAAATTTTTAAAAAGAAAACTAACTATAGTATTTAAAGAAGTGTGCGGGAAAGGAAATGCAGTTGTGAATAGCTTTTTTACAAAGTCAAGGGAGTTAGATACAAAATTTTAACAAAGCCTGGTTCTGGGCTGATGGCATTTCCTGGGACACCTGGAAGAAACTACGTAAAACCACTTGGGAGCGACATTTCCACATCTAAGCTACATTGAGATCTCACCAAAAAATAAAAATAAAAATAAGCAAACACCAAAACCAACCAGGTCATCAAACAAACATAAAAAACACGCAAAAAACACGAAACCAAAAAGTTCTGCTGAAGATGAGCTTATAATTAAAAATTATAAAATACATGATTTTTTTTTTCTTACTGAGAAGATGAGATATATATTAAGTCAGTCATGCCTATAATGTTTGATATTTAAGGCACTTAGGTTGATTATAATAGTAACATTTCTTTTCTAATTGAGACAAATTTTACTTACACTGTGCAGTTCTACACAATACACAATGGCATCATTTTAAAGTTTTCTTTTAATGGATAAATCTAATTTTATTTCTCACTGTGATATTTTGATTATTTTCACAGAGTAAAAAGAAATTTGAAAGAGAATGTAGAGAGGCAGAAAAGGCACAACAGAGTTATGAAAGATTGGATAATGATACTAATGCAACAAAGGCAGACGTTGAAAAGGTAAGAAATATTCCAAATTGACTTTGATATCAAAATATTACTTATTGCCCTAACCGGTTTGGCTCAGTGGATTGAGCGTTGGCTTGCAGACTGAACGGTCCCAGGTTCGATTCCGGTCAAGGGCATGTACCTTGGCTGCGGGCACATCCCCAGTAGGGGGTGTGCAGGAGGCAGCTGATCGATGTTCCTCTCTCATCGATGTTTCTAACTCTCTATCCCTCTCCCTTCCTCTCTGTAAAAAATCAATAAAATATATATAAAAAAATATTACTTACATATCAAAAGTAGTTCCAGTATTGGCATTGGTATTAGAGTTTCCCCAAGAGATATACTGCATCTAAATCTAAAATATACAAATATTTGCATACTTTATACATATTGGTCTGAGAAATTAATTAATATGTGTTAACTTATTTTATTGTAATGTCTTAACTGCATTCAAAATGCATAGGGAGATCCTAGCTGCTACTGGGAAAGAGCTTCTGTTCTATTCCAAAATAGGATAGAAGGTCTAAGGCAGTGGTTCTTAACCTTCCTAATGCCGCGACCCTTTAATACAGTTCCTCATGTTGTGGTGACCCCCAACCATAAAATTATTTTCGTTGCTACTTCATAACTGTAATTTTGCTACTCTTATGAATTGTAATGTAAATATCTGATATGCAGGATGTATTTTCATTGTTACAAATTGAACATAATTAAAGCATAGTGATTAATCACAAAAACAATATGTAATTATATATGTGTTTTCCGATGGTCTTAGGAGACCCCTGTGAAAGGGTCATTCGACCCCCAAAGGGGTCGCGACCCACAGGTTGAGAACTGCTGGTCTAAGGTGTGTTGATAGTGTGTTCAAATGGGGGTTACATAGTGTGCTTCCCCAACTTTACAGAGGGAAAACAGGATAAAGTTGTCAGATGTGATATTAGCTGTTTGTTTATTCACTCATTCATTAATGTTGGAAAATGGAACTCTCTCTTGTCACTTACTAATTCTGGGCCAGATGTTCCTGTAACATAATAATTGGCAGGATCACCCCTGTAACTGCTGTTGCTTTTCCTTCTCCCCTGCTATATGCTCCTTATCTTAGAACATTTGACAAAAGTGGTGCTGCTGAAATGTTGGGATTTTCAAATATAGATGAACCTTACTTTGCAGTTTTGTATACACACAGGCCCATCATTGCTATATTTTCTTCTTACGATTTCATAATTTCCTACAGGATCAGAACAAGAAAAAGTAGAAGGAAGAGAAGAATACAGTTGATCCTTGAACAACTCATTGTCAAAAATACACATATAACATTCAAATCCCCCAGAATTTAACTATTGCTAGCCTGCTGTTACCAATAACATAAATAGTTGATTAATACATACTTGGTATGTTGTACGTACTATAAATCAGTGGTCGCCAACCTTTCAGACCGCACGGACCACCAGTTGGCGACCACTGCTATAGATTGTATTCTTATAATAAAGTAAGCTAGAGAAAAGAAAATGTTATTAAGAAAATCATTAGGAAGAGAAAATACATTTGCAGTGTTTATTTTTTTAAATTCACGTATAAGTGGACCTGTGCAGTTCAAACCTGTGTTGTTCAAGGGATGACTATAATTTATTTTCTGCCTTTCATTTTCTTTACATTAAAAAAACCCTAAGATTATATAAACTCTAAGTTATAATTACCTTGAAGGTCTTCTTATATAACTTGTAATGTTTATATCTTGTCTACCCTATTTTTAATTACTTATACCTCTAATGATAGTCCCTGTCATTGAAAATAATGGTCTTCAGATAGTCTATTTGATTTTTTTTTTCAACTTGAACACTTCATTGTATTGACCCCACTTGTCTGACTGTTCAGTTTTAGTTTCCTTGAGGTACCAAAAAATATCAAATTTATTTTTTCTTATAATAGCTTTCTAAATATTTGTAGCAGATTCTCTACCCATAGGTGAACTATTGCATTTTTTCAACTATTCCACATGTGAAATAGCTTCAAATTATCTTTCATTGTGACTACTTTCCTTTGGATACTCTTGAATTCATAAATATCCCACTTTAGTATGTTAGCTCAAGGTGGATATAATAATCCAGGTATGGTCAGATCAGTCCTGAATTCGATTACCTCTTTGTTTTGAACACTAAATTTATGTTAATTGTAGCCTAAATGTATATTGACTCTTTGGGCAACCACAGTGTGTGGATTGACGCCCATTGAGTTTATGGTTCAATGAAATCCCCATGCCTTTTCATATATGGTGTGGTATGAGAATGTGTATCTCTCTGTACTGTTGGTATTTTAAATTCATATGTACATCTGAATCAATTATTAGATTTGTTTGCTGTTAAGATTTTTGGATCCTGATTTTGATCTATTTTACTTTCCTTCTTAGCATCATCATACACATAATGTGTTATCATTACTTGATAAAAATGTGGACCACAACAGTTTAAACAACATTATTTATTTATTTATTATTTATTTATTAAATGATTCTTTATTCATAAACTTGATGCAAATTTATAAAATTTACTGTACATTGCCAAATCTGCAATGAAAAATAAACTCCAAATAAAAACACAAAGCATGCCAAATGTGCAGCTTAAACAACACTGTTTACATGGGAGACTCCTTGCTGGTTGACACTGACTTCTTAAGAACTCCTTGACTTATTATCAAATACTGATTATCCTATACAGTAGGTCCTTGGGTTACGTCTGAGATCCGTTCCTACAGCGCGACGTAACGCGATTTTCGCCATAAGTCGGAACCTACCTACATAAGCACCTACATCACTCACATGGAGCACACACACAGCAATAATGAAGTGAAACAGTAAAAAAGATTTAAATGAAAGATAACAGTTCCTGACCTTTACTTGTGGTAAATAAATAATTAAAAACATAAAACACATATGTACATACGTCAAAATGACGGAACTTCTTTTTTTTTATAAATACTGTAAATGGGAGATGGCGATGTACGTCGAGTCCAATGTAACCCAAGGACTGCCTGTATAATAAAAGGCTAATATGCAAATCGACCAAACAGTGGAACGACCAGTCGCTATGATGCGCACTGACCACCAGGAGGCAGATGCTCAACGCTGGAGCTATCCCCTCTTGGTCAGTGCACTTGCACATGGGGAGCGTCGCTTAGCCAGAAGCCCTGAGCTGAGCTCACAATTGGTGAGCGCAGCAGTGGTGGCGGGAGCCTCTCCTGCCTCCACAGCAGCACTAAGGATGTCCAACTGATGGCTTAGGCCTGCTCCCCAGGGAGTGTGCCCAAGCTGTCAGTTGGACATCCCCCAAGGGCTCCCGAGGGTGCAGGCCGGGCTGAGGGACCCCTCCCCCAAGTGCACAAATTTCGTGCACTGGGCCTCTAGTTGAATACATAGTTTATGTACAAGGCACAGTTTGTATACTAGATAAATTAAGGAAACTCTTTAGCTGCACTTTCATTTAACTTATTTTTTTTTCTTCATTTGTCTACAGAGATATCTTCAAAGACTGGTCAAACATCTTGAAATCTAGATATAACATGTCTAGTAGTTAGTTTGGCCTAACTTGTAGAATTTTAATGTTTACAGCTTCCTTTTTATTGCTCATTTGTTTGCAACTCCTTTAATTTTTAGAGAATTAGGAAAACTTTGAGGATTTGCTTTAGGAACTAGAGAGTAGAGCAGTTCTGTTGTAAGTGAACAGGGAGGGAAAGGTACATAGTTTTTAGCAACTACTGATAAAAGCTTAAAAAAAGAAATGACGAAGAGGGGGCAGCTTAATTACTGATCTTTCTAAAGAAAAGGAAGCTAGTTGCACAACAATGTGAACATATATAAACTTCTGAACTGTACATTTAAAAATAATTAAGATGGTAAATTTTTTTAAATATATTTTATTGATTTTTTACAGAGAGGAAGGGAGAGGGGGATAGAGAATTAGAAACATCAATCAGCTGCCTCCTGCACACCCCCTACTGGGGATGTGCCCACAACCAAGGTACATGTCCTTGACCGGAATCGAACCTGGGACCCTTCAGTCCATAGGCCGACACTCTATCCACTGAGCCAAACCGGTTAGGGCCGTTGTCGGCAAACCGCGGCTCGCGAGCCACATGCGGCTCTTTGGCCCCTTGAGTGTGGCTCTTCCACAAAATACCACGTGCGGGAACGCACGTACAGTGTGATTGAAACTTCGTGGCCCATGCGCAGAAGTCGGTATTTTGTGGAAGAGCCGGTATTTTGTGGAAGAGCCACACCCAAGGGACCAAAGAGCCATGTGGCTCTCGAGCCGCGGTTTGCTGAGCCGCAGTTTGCCGACCACTGGGTTAGGGCAAGATGGTAAATTTTGTTATATATATATTTTACCACAATTAAAATAAAAAATAAATGCAATAATAAAAAAAGAAAGGAGAGGCAATAAATGTGAAGTCCAGAATATACCAGGGGAGGCTTCAATTATTTTAGCTTCTAGCCTTGTATTCCTAAATACTCCGCTGCAACCTTTGCCCCCAGCTTTAGGGATCACAACCAGTGACTTTTGGAGCAAAAGGAGTTTCCCCTGACAACCATTATGAATAGGGAGTCATTTGGGGAAGGGGAAAAATAGAAAGGAATGAATAAATGTGTGTACTTAGGGTCCCAGGTTGGAACTTCAAATATATTTTTCTCTAGAAGTACTTTGGACCATGGTGTTTAGTTTCCATAGTAGTTATTTATTGTAAGTTTTAAGTCCACTGTGGATTAAATGGGCTTTTTAAGTGGGCTTATCGGAGATCTTGGCTACCACATATTTCCGCATAGGTCAGTATGTTTCTGAGTTGAGAAGAACTAACTTGTGGACCTATTGTTAGAGGTCAGGGTCTACGTTTGTAGAGACTGGAATTAGAATAATGAAATGTATTTACAATGTGCTTTATAATTTTCAAAACACTGTCATATAATATGATTTAGTCTTTGGAACACTGAAAAATTTTATTCAATTCTTATTTTGTTTTGTTTTTAATCTATTTACAACAGTTGAGAAATTTGTTTAGATTCCCTTCTAATATATCTGAAATTAATGATTTGTGTTAAGTTTGTAGTCTAACATTCTCACCACTGTAAATGATACTAAAATGACCCATTGGAAAAACATTTCTACAAGAGCTTAAAATGAACAGAACCATTTTCTAAATAAGCATTTCTTAAAGTGCCTGCAGTTATGTATAGAGATCAAAATCATTGTTGACATTTACTTTATCCAAAATCATCTTCTTATCATTTTGGTTTTATTGTGGTTCTGAGTTGGTTGTAAGTGTATCACATTTAAAGAAATGTTTTACTACTAACTTTTTAACTGTTTTAAAATATTCCTGATGCTGCTTTTCTCCTCTGATTAAAAGCTTACTGTTTCAAGCCATAATGTTTTCAAATATTTATTTAAAAATTTTTAACAATCTCAGTTCGGTAAGGGGAAACTTTGATTGGATTATTGCAAGGGGGAGTACTCTTGCACTAGACAGCGGTTCTCAACCTGTGAGTTGCGACCCCTTTGGTGGTCGAACGACCCTTTCACAGGGGTCGCCTAAGATCATCCTGCATATCAGATATTTACATTACGATTCATAACAGTAGCAACATTACACTTATGAAGTAGCAACGAAAATAATTTTATGGTTGGGTCACAACATGAGGAACTGTATTTAAAGGGCAGGAAGGTTGAGAACCACTGCTCTAGGAGAAAGGGAATATTGTCTTAGGGAGACTGTTCTGGCTATAAGATCTGCAAACATCTTAAATTTTAAATGATATCAGTAGAGAAAATCTAGTTCTAGTATAACTTTTACAAAACTGTGTTAGCTCTTTAGTTCATTGGAATTGTATATTGTAATGTGCTCACCTAGAATTGGGATGTGGCTTTTGACACTGTACCAGAATCATTGGCATTGTCACAAGGTGGCATTGATTTTGTTCTTGTTGATAATGATTTGGACCAATTTGCTTCTAGGCCAAACAGCAGTTGAATCTGCGGACGCATATGGCTGATGAAAATAAAAATGAATACGCTGCACAGTTACAAAACTTTAATGGAGAACAACACAAACATTTTTATGTAGTGATTCCTCAGATTTACAAGGTAAACTTTAAATATATGAAATTAATCTAGTTTTAGCATTGGAATAGTTACTCTTTAAATGTAAAATTTGAATTTCAGGCATCAATCAGAGTTTTTCTAGATTCATCAGTCATCGAGATTGGTAGTAAGAAATTATTATTATGGTTTTGAAAACTAAATATATCCTAACTTTGAAATGATAAGTTTTCCTATAGATTTATTATTAGTGCAATAAACAGTCCACTAAAACAATGGCACTTTCTAAATAAATTTGAATGCTATATTATTAAGCATTATGACATAGGGGAATTCATTGGAATTGTATATTGTAATCTGCTCACCTAGAATTGGGATGTAGCTTTGTGACACTCTATCAGAATCATTGGCATTAGTCCAGGTGTCAGAAATAAATCTTATAAAATGTGTTTGCTAGCCTGATTTTTGCCTGCTTGTCTTCCTACCTGCCAGATCATAAATGTAATTTAGGCATGAGCTTGCCTACAAATCCCATCCATCATCACTTGATAATGGCAGTTGCCAAACAGCCTCAGGTAAAGACCACAGAATTTCCATGAAGCTTAAATTGTTACTATCTATTCTAGAAAGAGGAGAAATTAGAGAAAAGGAATTTAGTGAAAGTGTTGAAAGAAGTTGGATCTAGGAGAGCAGAGCGTATGTGGGAAGAATGTCAGCTCAAATGTACTTTTTTTGTTTGTAAGGCAAGTTAGAGGTACAAGTGAAGCATAGAGAGAGGAGGTGGACTAGAGTGGGTATCAGATTCCGGTCATTTAATCTCGGGTATCTGTCCTGCCACTCCTCAATCTGTGGTGCTTTTCTAGGCTTATTAGCCAAGCCTTTATATTCTTAGGAGACCTTAATGTGGAGACCACCTACTATTTGTATTTTGGGATGTGGTCCTTTTGTTTAGACCTTGCTATGGAGCGGTCTAGCCATTTTGTGACAGCGGGAACAGTTTTTTTTTGTGTGTGAAATTGCAAGTCTCAAAATAAATTCCCAGGCTTTAGCACATAATTAAAGAGGAAAAGTTATATGAAGGCTATTGGAGTTTTGGGATTTGATCAGTGTAGCTGTTTCCTAGGAGAAAGAAAGGTCAATATTGGCAAATAGGAAGTGCCAAAAAAATGTCTCTTAAATTGTTTGGCTTCATATGTACCAGCATAATTCTTAGTGGCATGTGCCAATGAATTTTTGAATTGTGAGAATCCCTTATATGTACCTGTGGCTGTCTGTTTTCCCTCTTGTGCCCCCAACCCTCAGAGTGACAATACTCTGAGCTGTAGACTGTGATAGATCTGCGTACCTATTGGTATGCAGTCAACTGTAAATCCTTGGTCTAGCCAGATCTTACCAAAGTATTCTGAACTAACCTAAGGGTTAGAAGTCTCAGACTTCTGTATGTCATAGGCTAATTGCTTAAAAAGGAAAAAAGAAGGATCAAAATTCTGTCTTCAAATAAAACTTTTCCTGCAGTATTAACAGCATCTAAAGCAGTGGTTCTCAATCTTCCTAATGCCGCGACCCTTTAATACAGTTCCTCATGTTGTGGTGACCCCCAATTTCATTGTTACAATTTGAACATAATTAAAGCATAGTGATTAATCACAAAAACAGTATGTAATTATATATGTGTTTTCCGATGGTCTTAGGCGACCCCTGTGAAAGGGTCGTTTGCCCCCCAAAGGGGTTGCGACCCACAGGTTGAGAACCGCTGATCTAAAGGAAAGAAAGGTGGAGGCAGTATGAATCAAGTATGAGAAAGGTGGGTAGGCTGTAGGGATATCTTTAGACCAGCAGTCACCAACCAGTGGTCTGTGGACCACTGGTGGTCCATGAGGTCCAAAAGGTTGGCAACCACTGCTTTAGATGGTTTGAAAACCAGTGTTACCTGGTTTTTATTTCTTTTGCTATTTAATAGGCCTCAAGTTTTAAGTATTAAAAGTCGATAGCACTTGTTAAAATGCATTAAAAACAGTATAACTATTAAGGTAGAACTTCAGATTTTTTTTTTTTGAGGAGGGTGGGTTGCCTCAGAATGAAGAAAAAGATGTTTTCCTTTTTTTATTTCTGATTATTAGCAACTACAGGAAATGGATGAACGAAGGACTATTAAACTCAGTGAGTGTTACAGAGGATTTGCAGACTCAGAACGCAAAGTTATTCCTATCATTTCAAAATGTTTGGAAGGAATGGTTCTTGCAGCAAAATCAGTTGATGAAAGAAGAGTAAGTGCTATATAATTATATTTGAATTATGTATTTGGTTTAGGTGTGTGGTTTAAGTTAGTAAAATGAATTGGAAAAGGGGTGAAGAAATTGGTAGTAGTTGATTCTAAATTATATTCTGTAGAAGAAAGTCTGGCAATAGATTGGACTCGTTTGGACTCCAAGGACCATTATAAATACTAAAATTCAAATTGTTTCAAAGAGAGTTCTAACCCTTCCCTCTCCTGCCCCCACTTATTTTTCAGTTATACTGCAAGAGTGTAATCAAGCTGTGACTATGTTATAATACTATATTAAACTATTATTTTAGTTCAGTGGTCGGCAAACTCATTAGTCAACAGAGCCAAATATCAACAGGACAACGATTGAAATTTCTTTTGAGAGCCAACTTTTTTTAACTTAAACTATATAGGTAGGTACATTGTTATTAACTTAATTAGAGTACTCCTAAACTGGCCTTTGCTAAAAACGTCCTCAATCTGATTGAGGTACGTTCGCTGAGGTCGACCCCTTCCAACTCTCCCATCCACACTCGTCTTGTATACTTGTTTCGTCTATCTCCTTTCGTTCATCCTCTCTATATGTCCAAACCATCTCAACATACCTTTCTCAATCCTCGACACTACATCTTCTTTCACTCCATAACGTTCCCTAAAATTAACTTAATAAATTTTACTTAAAATTTTAAGTCAACTTCGCACTGTACGTGCGCACCCCCACGTGGTATTTTGTGGAAGAGCCACACTCAAGGGGCCAAAGAGCCGCATGTGGTTTGCGAGTCGCGGTTTGCCGACCACTGGTTTAGTTACAGGTTAGAGTAGGAGATGCTCACCGAGATCTAGAGTTGTAAGAGTTGCTTTTAACACAAGAGTTGGCACTTGAACTGGATTTGAAGTGTGGGTAGTGTATGGAATGGCCTTTATTGCAAAGGCCCATGAAAAAGAGGAAGTAGGGCATTATGAGTAGAAGGAACAGCATAGTCCTGTTCCCCTTGAGGAAATATATCTAATCACATTATTTTTTTATTAAAGTCTAGCAGAGTATTGTACCTGGTAATTTCTCAGTAAATGTTGATTGAATGACCAAAAGGATAATTGGCAGAAACTGAAGATACGTATCACATAGTATTTTAGTCTTCACAGCAACTTGTATTGTATTAGAGAGAATCCTTCCTGGAACAATTAGAATTCTGACTATAATTTTTAAAAGAATAGAAGATTTTGGGGTTTTTAAATTGGGAATTCAGAGGTACATTTGTATATTGGCATGGCTGAATCCAAGTTACAAATATAGCGAGGTCCCTCCTCTATCACTCTTCTTACCCTTTAGCAAATGATTGGTGGGGGTGGCATTAGTGACAAAATTAAGGTATCACTTAAGGATGACTTTTGACTACATGACAGGCAAAATGTACTATTAACAGAAATCCCATATAATAAAAGGCTAATATGCAAATTGTACCTCAACTAGGAGTTGGTCCAAGAGTTTGACCAGGGGGTGGGGCTGCCCAACTGCCCGTGGCTCCTCCCCCTGGCCAGCCATGCCCCCCATCTACCCCCACAACCCTGATCGGGGGTGGGGCTGGCCTGCCAACCACTTGTGGCCCCTCTCCCCAGCCACAGCCCCTCTCCCCTGCCAGCCTGGCCTGATCAGCCTCGATCGGAGCAGGCTGGCTGGACCCCCCCATCTGTGCATGAATTCGTGCACTGGGCCTCTAGTAGGGAATAAAAGAAGAGGTGGTTAGGGTGGGTAGGAGTTTATAGGATTAAAGTATTCTGTTTGAAAAAATGAGTTTAAGATGTCATTAGAATATTTGGATAGAGTATGTATGTCCAACATTACAATATATTACTTATGCAAGTTTTAAAATTTTAGTTAAATGGTACTGAACTTTATTTTCAAAGTTGCTTTTTGCACTCAGTACTGTTTGTGAGATCTTTTTCCGTTGCTCTGTTAACATTCCTGAGTATGTATTTAATATATTTTATTTATCCTTTCCCCATTGGATGAATGAAAGCTTTTCTACTTGTCTCTTACTTTCTTTTATGATTAGATGCCCTTTTATCTCTTCCAAAGGTCAACTTCTTCATAGACATCTCAAAGCAAAAGGCCTTCTTTCTTTGAAACTTCTTGTAATTTCTACTTGGGAATAACCTTTTCTATATTCCTTCCTTTCAGTTAGACCTTTCTTACCAGCTAACTAGTCCTCAGATGAATTTCAGTAGGGTAAAGCTATGGAATGAAAACATTCATGAATATTACAAATTAAGAAAGTGGTAATTTGTTTGTAAATTAGCATTGTTTTCTGTTGGGATTAAAATAGGGTTTATTGCAAAGTCACAGGAAGAAATTATTTACTTTAACCCTTAGATGCTTACTGTAGAATTATTTCTTTAAATTTTTTCTTTTTTCTTTAATGAATTCAAGTTTTGAAAGCTAATGTGGTATTATGAACAAATGGAATGGTTTTTAAAACATGTTTCTTGTGTATAGGACTCTCAAATGGTAGTAGACTCCTTCAAGTCTGGATTTGAACCTCCAGGAGACTTTCCATTTGAAGATTACAGTCAGCATATTTATAGAACCATTTCTGATGGGACTATCAGTGCATCCAAACAGGAAAGTGGGAAGGTGGATGCCAAAACCACAGTAGGAAAGGCCAAGGGCAAGTTGTGGCTCTTTGGAAAGAAGCCAAAGGTAAAAGTCATAGTTTCTTTATGCTAATAATTTTGTTTTAGTGTGTCATTTAAATGAATGTAGGTATCAAATGGATAATGGTTTAATATTAATAGAAAATAAATATGTTGAATGATTCAATTATTTTTCACTTATTAGAAACATAGTTTTATTCTTTCATAGTAAAAATTATTTTTAGATTTAACATTTGACCACCACTTAATAATGAATAAAATAATTTGTTAAATGTCTCTTAATTATATGCTTTTGAAATTTCATTTGTGTATAGTTTCAATCAAAATTTTTAAGGAAACATTATGATCTAATTATATAAACACTAAAATTGCAGTTTTCAATTGAAATGAATGATTGACCACAGTAATAATAAATACCAAATTAGGACTTCTAATAATGTTTTTTTTTATCATCCATGTGAATATTTAATGGGAAGGGCTCAACGTTTGTGGTTATTTGAAGTTTAAAAAAATCTATAATTTACTAAGAAAATCTCACTCTTCTTGTTGGAACCTGTCTTTTGATATGTTGTTTATTTTAGATAGATAAATCTAGCTCAGCAGGTGAGCAAATGGAATAGAGGAGAGCTTAGTCTTTCTTAACAATTTAGTGATGATAATAGTATTATATCAGGAAAATAGATAATGTACTTTTAATCTATGTCTGTATTTATTAAAGCATACATCATTATTTTAATACATTTTTCTGATTTTGACATGAATGTAGATAAAATTATAATATATGTGTATATTTAAAATCACAATTATAGTTAGCTAAAGCTTTATTCATGCTTTTAATAATATTATCCAGTCAAGAAGTTAAGAGTGACTTTGTCAGATCAGAGTAGCTAAGAGAGCTTAGATAAATAAGGAATACTGAAATTAAAAGAAAAATAAGGATGAAATAGAAATAGTCTGAAAAGAAAGCCACAAATGTAATGAAATTTTTTTGCCTATTTGTGATAATAGTTACAGTTTTAACATTTTAATATATTTTTTAATAGACATTACCTATTATAGATAACTTTTACTGTCGCTGCTGCCTTTATTGCTGACAGCTACAGGTTAAGTAAAGGTAGTGCTAATATTCTAGAAATCAGAAGACAGTTTTAAAAATCTAGGTCACATTGCTCTAACATTACAATTTGCGTACTCTATATTTCTAATCTGTCAGTTTGTAAGAAAATGATAAAATGAAATGGTACATTTTTAAAAGTAAATTTTACTTTTTAAAATGATAGTTCTGGCAAAACTATGTTAACTTTCTTATAATATTTTTATAGAAAGCTTTATTTGAGATATATTTTGTGAAAAGTATGTTGCCAAAAATAGAATTTTCATTTAGAAAAAAACTATGCACATTTGGCTTATTGATTCCTTTCTTTATTTCCATATTAGCCACAGTCCCCACCCTTAACCCCTACTAGTTTATTCACATCCAGTACTCCTAATGGGTCCCAGTTTCTCACATTCTCCATTGAGCCCGTGCATTATTGTATGAATGAAATAAAAACAGGGAAGCCCAGAATTCCTTCTTTCAGAAGTCTCAAAAGAGGGGTAAGTTTAATAATGGGTTAAAATGCATGATGGCCTATTGTGTGTGTAGTGTGGCTTTTAATACTCTCCACCCTCATTATAAGGCTCTCTCTCCTATAAATATGTAGTTTAAAAACACCACAGAATTAAGTATAGCTGCCCTCAAGTTAAAAATAACTCCTCTTTATAACATTTGAAATGCTCAACCATAAAAGAATGGTATTATAAAGAGGGTGCTGGGTACAGTCATATTAGCTATTTTTTGTTTATGTGAAATCATATGTCCACCATTGTCTTGTAATGTATTGACATTTTTAAGACTTTCAGTAATTTGTCACTGGAGTTACTCATGTAATAATTTGTCACTAATGATGACTTCTGCCAATTTATAAAGCATTATTTTGTTGACAAAAAATCAAGTTCAATTTTAATTGCCCTACTTTTTGAAACATAAAATACAATTTATAATAGTTTAAAAAGTTAAAGATAAACATGTTAAATATCAAGATTGTAGATAAAATTAAGATAATATATTAGAAGATAGTTTGTAAATTATAAAACCTATAAAAATAGTAGATATTATTGAGTAATGTTTACATAAATTTGTTAAACTAAAAAAAAGTAAGGTTTTTTTTTCCCCCCAGAATTTTTTCTTTTTAAAAGTTGGGCAGCCTTTGGCATTTACTTATAACAAGATGCTCTGCAAATGAGAAAATTTAGAATAGTAAAAAGCAAATATTGAACTGTTTCTTAGCAACAACCGTTATACTGCTGATAAATAAATTAGTGTTATTCCATTTTGTTAGACTACTTTTTCTTGTTTATGTTTGATTTTAAGGCTATATTTATAATAGTCATAGCTCATAATTTATATACATTTATGAGATTTGTTTACAGATATGAAAACCAAAGGTGTGATAACCCATAGAGTCTGTGTCATATGAAGTCTAATCATTTATTAACAGTAATATACTGTAGTTGGGTTCCCTCTTGCTAGTGCTCTCTCTCTCCCCTCCCTATTCCCCTCTTCCTTTCCACCTGCCTTTTCTCTCATTTCTTTCTTTTCTTCTCTTTCCGTCCCTGCTTAGCCTGTCTCTTTTTTCTTACTTTTTGCAGTCCTTTCTATCTTCAAATTGCTTTAGTTCATTTCCGTTTTTGCCAGTGTAGAACATAATAATTTAGGGCATGATCGCATTATTATCTACATTCCCCACAAAACAGTAATGTCAGTAATGCAGCAGAAATGTCTTAGTGTTTTATGTTCCTTTTTGGACTTCCCTTTTTCCTATAATGAAACCAAGTTTTTTACATCTACCTTACCTAATTCTGTATGTGGATGATATTATAGGTAATTAATGACATTTTGAAAAGTCCCTGTGAATGAGTGTGCATTATACCTATAGGCAATATGCAATAAGCAATGGAAATCGTATTTGGGATTTCTGTTGCCTGAATTTGAGGGTAGAACTAATTCCTATTTTTCTTCTCTATGATAATTGAGACTACATTAAATATTGCCTGAATTTGAGGGTAGAATTAATTCCTATCTTTTCTATGATGATTGAGAATACATTAAATATTGTTACATAAGTCATGAGAAATTACTATTTAGTAGCCATATTTTTGTGTAACTGTTTATGTATCCTACACATTGAGTCTACCAAGCCCAATTATAGTACACTACACAGTATAGTCATGGAATATGAAGTAACTGTACTTCTATAAAAAAAAGTTTAGGCACTTAGTACTGTGAGCCCTAGAGAGAGAAGCTTAAATATGTGACATATTCATTCTTATTGGAAAAATTTATGGTTAAATTTTATTACTATAGAACTTTAAAGTATCTGCTTGGTCACCATCTTATGTCCACATATTGCTTTAATTTTAAATATAAGTATATTGTTTTTTTGGAGGGCCTAGTTCCAGAAAGCCAAAATCCTCCCACTTTTTAATTATTTATCATGGCAAAGAAAGAAGCGGTATACAAGATAGAAAATATGACAGACAAATCTATTAGGGGATTACAGGAGACAGGAGGAAGGAAAGTTCAATTCAGCCTTGCTGTTGAGAAATTGCTTTCTTTTTGATTGGTTACATATATTTCAAAAGTAATCCATAGAGATGTTTTCCTTCCATTTCTCAAAATAGAAAAATAAAAAAAGATAAACTTTAAGAAGCCACGTTTTGTGTTTTTACATAGATTTACATGCAAGTTTGTTAAACTTACAAAGTAAGTCTTAAGGTTTTTCCCCCCAGGTTTTTAAAAATATATTATATTATTTATTTATTTATTTCAGGAAGGGAGAGGGAGAGATAGAAACATCAATGATGACAAAGAATCATTGATTGGCTTCCTCCTGTAGGACCCCTACTGGGGATCGAGCCCACAACCTGGGCATGTGCCCTGATGGGGTATGTAACCGTCTCCTGGTTCATAGTTCAGTGCTCAAACCACTGAGGAACACCAGCCAGGCTTCCCAGTTTTGTTGAGAAATAATTGACATACATCAGTGTATAAATTTAGGGTATGCAGCATGATGGTTTGACTAACATATATTGTGAAATGATAACCACAATAGGTTTAATTAACATTTATCATCACATGTAAACACAATAAAAAGAAAGAAAAAATGATTTCTCCTTGCGATGACAACTCTTAGGATACACTCAACAATTTTCCTATGTGTTCTATGGAAGAGAACTCCTACTCTTTATACTAAATCACTTCTAGGCACTTTTTACATTTCCACTAAAGTAGCCAGCCAAGTAAATTTAATCCCCAGTTTATATAAAAACAGAATATTTTTTAGTCATCATTTTTTCAAGTTTTGAGAAATAATTGATGTACATCACTGTATAAGTTTAAGATGTACAACATGGTGGTTTGATCTACATATATTGTGAAATGATTTAAGTTTTCTTAAAACTGATAAATTGTACCAATTCAAATTAGAAACTTGTGTCAAGGTATATTTGTTACATCATTTTTCCTAAATACCCACATTTTGACTTTCTAAAAATGTATAATTTATTTTTCTTAAAGAAAACCTAGTATGCACAGTTTCTAGTATATTTAAGGATATGAGAAATGTTATATTGGATCAGTGTTTTTTAATTTGACCATACGTAGACCTTTTCTGAGGGTCTATAATTTCTTTCAAAATCTAACCATTAATGGATATTTGGTGTGCTAAAGTTAACTACTTAATTTAGAAACGAATAATTTTTTCTCTATATCTACTTCATTTGAGCTTACTGGGTACTCTTTTTTGGGGGGTTGGGGGGGTAGATTGATCTAGCAATAGCAAGTCCATGTTTTCTGTCTAAGTTATTTAGGATCTTATAAACTTCTAAAGTAATTTTTGTAAGCTTTTTATCTATCCAGAGTACAGTTCTCAGAATTTCTTTGTCTTTAAATGAAATACATCTAATAATATTAATAGCCTGATTTCTTTTTATAGCTCCCTTGTATATTTATTAAGATATAGTGGGTATGTGAAATTTTCTAATTATAAGTATATAATAATTACATATAAGAGTGAGGTGTTTCTGTATTGAACATGAATTACTTTATATATTTCTAATATTTTTACAAAAAACTTGAGTTTTTTTGTATCCCCAGAATTTGATTAGCTAAACATTGAAACATCTGATATTTCAGTATATAATTATCTTAATATGTTTTCTAAAACATTAATATAGAAACTGAAAAAATAATTTGCATCACTTAGAAATTTAGCTGATGAAAATTATAAAAGATAAATCCAATACCATAGGGAGTTTGCTTCTTGTCTTGTATATAATTTTGTTCTAATAACATTTAAAGAAGAGCATCTTCTTTTAATATCTTTTAAAAATTTAAACCATTAAATCTCATCAGGAATTTTGTTACAAAGATGTTGTGGTTTTATTGCCTGAAACTACTGACAGTCTAAAGAATGTTAAGCTTAATTTGGAAAGGTAATGAATAGCTTATGTCATCTTTTCTTATCATTATAACCATTTATATATGACAAATTCATCAGAGATAAGGGGTAGATATTTTTGTCAGCTATTTATTAAAATTCATAATTTTATGTGAAATTCTACCCGACATTCCCCTAACTGCTTTAAAATATTATGATTTAGAAAACTGGGAATGACAAAAATTTTAGAGGCTGCTAACCAAATGCAATGAATATTAACTTTGTAAAGCTCTCCTGTGTATTCTTGGTCACAGGGTGTGTGTGTGTGTGTGTGTGTGTGTGTGTTTTGGTCACAGGGTGTGTGTGTGTGTGTGTGTGTGTGCGCTTGCGTGAACATACTGTGTACCTGCACATGTCCATGCATCTCACATGTTTAGTTGGGATGCTAGGTAGATGCAATGCCAGTTGCAGAACTCTGCCAACCCACAGAATGTGCATTTTATATACATGTGTAGTATATAGAACTATATGATAATACTCTGGCTATGTCATTTCATATTTTCAGAAAGACTAAATTTTAACCAATTTTCTAAAAATTCAAGTTATATTTTCAGTGTTGCTTTCAAGCATGTAGATTTCAGAATAAAAACTGAAAAATAGAAGCTATATCTTCAAAGCAAAATTCAGCCCATATACTTGTGTCTATTAGGAAATACGTATGGGGAACTTGAATCTAAGTGATTCATTTATTAGTTTGGTAATACTGTGTTTTTAATGTGTCTGTATATTTTAAAAAGTACCTTAAAACTAAAGTAGGAATATTATCCTCACCTAAAACTACCCTATGGTATTTTAAACTATAAAAATTCAGGAAATGGTGTTTTGTTTAATACATTGGAAAGAGCATTCCATTTTTAAATCCCTTATATAAGATTTTTTTTAAATGGCTGTTAAATCTTTTATATTCAACTTTTCAAATAGTAGTATTTTGAGAATGAAGAGCTAAATAAGTGAAATTCACTTATGTAAAAATTCTTTAAAGAAGAAAATACATGATTACTGATAGAATGATTACCATTTACTTTTTAGTTTTAGTTGCATATATAAAATATCTGCCCATTATCATCATTGTATTTTGTTTTGTTTTTGGGTTTTTTTGCAGATAATTTACTTTCAAAAATGTGCTTAAAATTGTTTTTCTGGCATAATTGTTTGGATTGTGAAATGTACATGATTTATTTTAACATTGTAAAAAAAATATATATATATAGGTTATTGCATCTATATTATGGTTTCATGTGAATAATTTGCCATTTCTTTCTGTTTTCCATTGAACTATTCAGTGGTCGGGGAAGATGGTAAGCCTTATGTGCTGATCTATATACTGTGCCAACATTAAATAATCTCAAATCATTATTTTGTTTAAAGTCAAAACAAATAGTAAGGTACAGATCCACATTTTCATCTTATATGTTTTTCTTTTTATGATTTAATCTATATAGAGTCCAACAAATGCCAGTACCTCTTGATATCATAAAAATTAAAAAATAATGTGGTTAACCTATAATCAATCCATTAAGTTCTTGAATGTTATTGAGTCCTTATTTAGTCCTTGTCATGTTACAATGTTACAGAGAATAAAATTATAGTTAAAGTAGTGGCCTGGTGCATAAATTCGTGCACATTGAAAGGAAATTAATTAAGAGAAATATTTTAATATTGCTGTTCGTCATTTCTCTATAATGGAAGTGTCAACCACATTCACGATCAACAATGACAGATGGAAACACAGGCGTGCGATTGGCGCCAGCGAGAGCTTTATATGTATCGCGCATATGCGAGTCAACTTAGCCTTTTATAGATATAAACTTGCTTAATTAGACCTGCTTTCTGATTTAGCTAAGCTTTTTCCAGCCCAGTGAAGCACCCCAACTTCTCTTTCAGGTAATTGTCAGCAACACAGCAGTAAATATCAACACGAAGCAGATTATTATTGTAGATCACGCAGGGAGAACAAAGG
>NW_005370176.1:1855407-1882277 GCF_000412655.1 Myotis brandtii
GGGAAAATGCTTCACAGACATTTAGTTAAAGTGTGAAATGTTTCCACCTGGCTATGAAGCAAGTCGTGTTCCTGGGCTGAAGAAACTGCAAGGAGACTGGTCGCTAGGGAGAGGAAACCGGGCATTGCTATGTGATGTCATTACCCGGACAGACACTTAGCATATTAGCCATATATATATATATATATGCTATTTTGAAAGTTACATGGTAGAACAAAAGTTTGTTTTTATAGAAGGAAAATTAAATGATTTTCCTTAACACCCTTTTATAAATACTTTATTTTAACCTTCTCCTGAGGATATGTTTATTGATTTTTATAGAGAAAGGGAGAGAGACATGGATTGCTTGCCTCCGGCTCATGCCCTAACCAGGGATGGAAACAGAAACTGAGGTATGTGTCCTGACCAGGAATCAAACCTGCAACCTTTTGGTGTACAGGACGATGCTCCAGCCAACTGTGCCATGGCCAGGGCTTCCCTTTTAAATACCCTTTAAAAAAATAACATAAATTTGATTTTTTTTAGAGTTTATGAGAGTTTATCATAAGAATCATTGGGTTTTCCAGAAAGTAAGAACGAAAATTTTTCTACTAATTTTTTTTTTTTTGATCAGCATAGCGAAGTTCTCTAGCCAGGTTCTGTCTTTATTGTCCTGTTACATCTGTATTTATACCAGTTGATTTTAATCCTATCCATCTCTACTAATTTATTATAGTCAGTGCTTTCTTCTGACAAACCTAAATATCGTGTGTGTGTGTGTGTGTATATGTGTGTGTGTGTGTGTGTATGTGTGTGTGTGTGTGTGTGTGTTTATTTGACAGAGAGAGAAAGAGAGAGATGTTCCTTTACACATTTATGTATTTCAGACAAATTAATGGAAGTACATTGTGAAAATGTTAGCCCAAAACTATTGGGTTCTTACATAGTTTCTCACTTTTAGAAAATAAACCACTGTTTTTCAGACTCTTGCAATTCAGCCTTTTATGAATTCCCTTGTAGGAGACTTGTTAAATGCGTCAGAGGTCTTCATTACATCCACAGGAAACAGAGTGGAGTTACTTTTCATATTCTATAGAAGGATAGGTTATAATGTCAAAATGGGATATTACATATGCAAGTGTCTAGGATCTAATGTTAATAAATTTGAGAACAAGGTTTGATTAGGGATAGATGGAAATTTGGCAGATTTATAGCTAGTTTTGAGTTTATTGTAATACTACCAAATAAGTTACATTGGAATACATTTTCTCACTCTATTAAATAGTTTTTCAAAATTTTAACACATATTTAAAAAATATAAATTAGAAAGTTTTATCTTTGGCACATATATAATAGTTTTCAAAACCTGTACCATAAATTAGATTAAACCTGACAACATATAATGATAATTGACCACTAAATTTCAAGGATAGGAAATATTGCCATTTATTCATTTAGGTCAAATTTGATTGATTTGACAGATTCTTATGTATGGTGACTGGTAGATTAAAAAACAACAGCTATTTAGACAAAATATCCTTCTTCTTAGGCAAGTTTGTTGAATGTCCATATGTGAAGGCCATTTGGGAAAATTCTAGAGATTCTGTTATTAATTAAATGTTACATTTGATCAGGGCTCATCCTAAAATTGAGTGTTCTCATTTTTCTTAAAGTAAGGGAAGCATTCTTATAATGGTGAAATAAAGCTTTTTAGCTTATGTTATAGGCACAAGTGGCCCACAGAGCAAGGATGCATTTATTTTGGGAGCTCCCTTCAGCAACACTTTAAAAACTGAACTTGTGTATTCTTAAAATAACTATTTTAGAAAGAAGAATGAGATAGGTGTCATTAGTTTTTGGAGGATATAAAAACCATGTAAATATGGGTTTATATCAGATGGAATCAATAGTTGCTAATATTTGCTCCATTGTATAATCTCTAATAAAATAACTAAAGTAATAGTAACATGATTAATATTTAAGAAATGAATGACATCATTTCAATCAAATTTACATCTAAATACTAGCACTTTCCTTCAATGATATAATTTTTTGAAAAACAAAGCATTAAGAAATTTGCAAACATCAAGCTTACTTCCAAAAGAAGGATTATATCTCTCTTTGGATTATATCATTCTTTCAGGAACAACTGAGGTATATTATTTGGTTGTACAAAAGGATAATTGGAAAAGACTCCTTATTGGAATATAATCTTTACTTACATTTCACTTAGTGGATCTTTTGTTTTTTAATTGTCAAGTATGTTTTGGTTCTAAAGAACAGATTGGTTTACAAGTGTAATCATTCAAAGACTATATGCATTAATTAGAGTGTCTTTATGAGGTAAGTTGCTTACATAATTCAGTTATACAGACTTCATATTTTCAGTCTGAACATTTGTAATATGCTGACTGGGATGTGTTGATATGTTATATATAAAACAATAATATATATAGATGAGAAATGTTACGTGTTTCCATTTGTTGTTGTTGCTGTAAGAAGATCCATATGTATTTATTTTAACTCTGCCAAGACCTGGGAATAATGTGATACTAGTCATTACCTAATATCTTTATCTGGTGTTATTTTTACCATCCTGTTTCATGATTTTATATGCTGACTGGAATTTGAGCCTTTTGTTAATACAGTTGTTTTAATTAACACACATATCTATGTAGATTTCTTTTTCTTAAAAGGGATTGTTTGGGGCTAATTAGAAATTAAACTTAAAAATTGATATTCTTATTTTATAACAGATATATGTGAAAAACAAAATTTCTTGAAAATGCTTTTTATACTCATTTAGATTCTCTTTTCAGGGCACAGCACTAGAAGATTTCAGTCATCTGCCACCAGAACAGAGACGTAAAAAACTACAGCAGCGCATTGACGAGCTTAACAGAGAACTACAAAAAGAATCAGATCAGAAGTATTTTTCCATTAAGTTCTCTCTACCATTATTATTCCTTTCAGGGTCTATTTTGAGTGATGTGTTTAGGTGTGATGTATAAAAAGTTTAAAAATCATTCATCCTAGTTGAAATATCTTTTGAGGGGAAAAAACACTCTGAAGTGTTTATGGTTGCTGTGTCACAAGTAAAAATGAAATTTTAGAGTTTCTTGGGTTGCAGATTACTTATTGGAGCTAATCGTATATATTTATGCCTCCCAAAAATTTACAAAATCACTTGATGACTCATTATCAACTACCTCTTATGCTTGGATAAATTTCATTTTGCTTTGGTTTATAAATTGAGTTCAGTAGAAACCTGAAGCTATAATTATTTCTTTTGCAGCAAAATATGTTGGTAAACAGTACTTTACTATGGCTTCAGATTCACTCACTCAGTGCTTTATTTTTTCCCCAATTTTATAAAAACATTCCTGTATTTCAGTTTTGTTTTAATGAACATAGAGAGCTATGATGAATAAAGGGTTGTTACAGTGAATTGGTGACTTATTATCTGCTTTTACACTGAAGATAAAATTGGAGCTTAAGGTCTGGCATGAGTGATTAAAGGGATTGTTAAGAATTATATATCAGATATGATTGTCTGCTTGATTATAAATGAAGTAAGGCATTATAATCAGTTCTCGTCATTTGTGGCAGTTAGGCTCCATAAAGTCACTGTGAACACTGGTTAGTGAATACCAAAACAGAAAATACAGGGCTCCAGATATTAGCCTCTGGTCACAACATTTGTATTAACTGGTCTATACATAACCTTGTTTTATGCTTTCCTTAAAGACAAGTTTTTAAATATATATTGTTGATTCATTAATTTTGAACTCAGGGCCAACACCACGGTAGCTCATGCCTGAACAGAGCTTATATAACATGTATTTTCTCCTCACAGCCTTCTCGCTCTTAGGAACACTAGATAGCACTTCAGCACTACGCTTACGGGCTCTCATAAAGAGAAAAATCACCAACAATGAGCACAGAAAGGACACTTGTCCAGAGTATCAGAGCAGAAATAAGAAGTTAAAGTATCTCCTTGTTTGAACTCAGCTGAGAATGTACACATAAATCAGATGACTCAAATTTTTCTCCACTCTGTGCATGTCTAATGACTATAAAAATGCCACATGTGTTCCTTTTTGGATTACAAATAAATGTTAGCAAATGGGCAATTCACAGATATGGAATCTGCAAATAATGAGGACCAACTCTATTAGTATTACATTTTTTATTGAGGTATATTTGACGTATTAACATATTAGTTTCAGATGTACATCATGGCTCAATATTTGTATATATTGCAAAATGATCACCATGATAAGTATTTAATATTTTTCACCATACATAGTCACAAAAATGTTTTTTCTTGTGATGAGTAACTACTCTCTTAGCCACTTTCAAATATACAATACAGTATATACCATGTTGTATATTAATTCCCCGTTAAATAATTTTTAAATGTTAAAATATTTCTTACTAGAGCAACATGTAAATGGTCTCTGGGAAATTATAACATATAATGTAATATTTAGGGTTTACTATATGTAATAGACTGTCAGGACTTTAGTGCATACAAAGAGGTAATAAAATAGTTCCTGATCCTAATAGGCTCACATTTTAGTTAGGAAAGATAAAACTCAGTGATTTAATTTCTGTACAAGCTGGATTATTATAGCTGCTAATAGAGAGATAAAGTTCTGGGGGAACCTAGAGGAAAAAAATAATGAATTCTTACTGGGATAATTAAGACGAACGTCACTGGGGAGAAGTTGGGGGAAGAGGAAGGGTGATTGTGTAGGAAACTGATGTTTATTGAGGGATTATTATGTACTAGAAAGTGAACCCAGCATTTTACATTGAATTCCTCAAAATAGCCCTCTGAAGTTGTTGTTCCTGTTATAAAGGTGGAGAAATTGAGTATCAAATATATCCATAATGTGGCTCAGATTAGGTATCTGGTAAATATCAGAGTTGACATCCAAACAGCTGGTTTGTTTCCAGAACATTGGAGTTAGACTTTGACAGGAGGATAGGGTTTTGTCAGAGAAGAAATTAGACAATAAAGGGAGAGTAAGAATATTTAAGGACAAGAGGAAAAACAAAGAATAAAAGCACAGAAATGTGAATATTCTTTCATGGCCTGGAACTGGCTCTAGGCCAGAGGAGACTTGATTAGAAATTATGTGCAGTATAATATCAGAAGATGAGGATGAAAAGGTTCAGGATGAATTATATAAAGTGTTGAATGCTTTTTTGTAGAATTCTGGAGGTATTGGAGAGTCACCAAAAGTTGTTGAGAAAGTAGGTGATACTATCACCTCTGTATTCTAAAGAAAGATAATTGAAAACTATATGAAGAGTAGATTTTATAGGAAAGACATTGACATCAGGGAGAACAATTAGAGGACTTCTTTTTTTTAAAATATATTTTTATTGATTTCATAGAGGAAGGGAGAGGGGAAACATCAATGATGAGAAAGGATCATTGATCGGCTGCCTCCTGCATGCCCCCTACTGGGGATTGAGCCTGCAACCCAGACATGTGCCCTTGATTGGAATTGAACCTGGGACCCTTCAGTCTGCAGGCCGGTACTCTATCCACTGAGCCAAACCAGCTAGGTGAGAGATGTTGAAACCGTGTCTTGAAAATAGAAAAGAGTAGATTATAAGAATTGTTTAAAAGGCAAAGTAGGTCAGACTTGTCATCTGATTGGATGTCCAAGAAGAGAAAAATGGAGGCTTTCTACCTCAGAAGTATAGATAAAGACTTAATTAAAACAGTAAGAAAAAATAAATTTGGGGCAAAGGTCATGGTTTTGTTTATGTTGATTTTTGAAATATGTGAAAATCTATATGAAAGTATGTAGTTGGATTTGAAAATCAAATCTAGAACTTAGGAGAAAAAGAGGACGAGATATATACTTGAGTATCATCTAAAGATAGGTGATATTAAAGCAATGAGTCAATTATATCTCACTAAAACTGGAAAAAAACAAAACAATAAGAGATCATTCTGAAGGAGGCGTGTAGGATGAGATGAGAAGAAACCTATGTCATTTTATGTAACATACATTTAAAGGATGAAGAGAGGAAGAGGAGCCAGTGAGGGAGATATAAGACAGCAGAGTGAGGAGAAGGAAAAAGAAAATGTACCCTCCAGGAGATCAGGCAGGAAATGAGTATTAAGGAGTGTAAGTCAGTACTGTCAGCTGTCAGAGTTGAGGAGAGCTGATTGAGTCATAACCTATTATTATTATGATTAGTGAAGAGGAGGTGAATAACTGAATTTGGAGGTAGAGGGCAAGTTAAAGATGCATTTCTATTTCTAGTATAGATGGGTGGGAGGATGCTGATGCTGTGAACTCTAAGAAAAGGTGGAATAATGTCTAGATCGGAATATGAGTTTGATTTGGGATATGATAAGTTTAAGAATATTGAGGAATATCTTCCAGCCTTTGATAAAGCATATATGTATAGGTCTGTATATATATATATATATATATAATCTCACTTAGGAGCAAGAAATGAGAAATTAAATCTAACTTGTTTTTGATATTTCAATTGATTTAAAGGATGTTTCCATAAATTACACACACTATATACTTTATCAGATTAGTAAACTTAAAAGAGATGTGAATCTTTTCAGACTAGGTTGTATGTGAGTCCCCAAATAAAATGAAACTCTTTTATCTGGAAATATATAGAGTGAATATTTAATTTTATGGCTTCCTTTTTGTTTTCAGAGAAGCACTCAACAAAATGAAAGATGTGTATGAGAAAAATCCACAAATGGGGGATCCAGGGAGTTTGCAGCCTAAGTTAGCAGAGACCATGAATAATATTGACCGCCTGCGAATGGAAATCCACAAGAATGAGGTAGAGATTTGTTATTTAGCAGTTGTCTGAGATAAATTCATTTGTATAAATTTCATCATGATAGGTTAGTTTTTGCTAGAATTATCTTCAAATATTTATTTAATTTCAGTGCTCATGAACTAAAAGTAAGGTATCAT
This sequence comes from Myotis brandtii, assembly GCF_000412655.1. Lineage (NCBI taxonomy): Eukaryota > Metazoa > Chordata > Mammalia > Chiroptera > Vespertilionidae > Myotis > Myotis brandtii. The sequence goes on from NW_005370176.1 coordinate 1,862,361, forward strand.
ATGGTACATAATGTTTAGTCCCTTGTTGAAGTTTTAAAATTAAAAATGATATATAAAAATAAACACTTAAACTATTTTTTATTAGCCATAAAGTTGATCATTGACCAAACTGGAATAAAGGTTTCCCTTCGCTAAGAATTACATAATCATAACAACTCAAAGCACATTTTAAATGTAGAATATCTTATGAGCTCTTAAAAGTATTTATTAAGCTCAGTTTTACTTATTTTTTTCCTAAGGCATGGCTCTCTGAAGTTGAAGGCAAAACAGGTGGGAGAGGAGACAGAAGACATAGCAGTGACATAAATCATCTTGTAACACAGGGACGAGAAAGGTCATTTTTTTGTATTTTATTTGTATTTCTTCTTTTCTCCCAAACTTTTCTCACTTTTTTTTCTAAACTTCATATAATTTTTTTCTTCCTCCCTCATTTAACAAGTTTGGCTTTAATAACATCAGTCTTTCGAACCTAAATTTTCTGTTTCTTTATAATAGCTATAGGTGAAGTATGAAATTTCATATTGCTGCTCAGTTTGTTTGTCATGCATCCCAAAACAGAGATGGGAACATAGAAAGTTCTTGGAGCTATAATCTGGAGGCATAGGCTCCTCAGGCCTGGGGAGATGCCCTAATAGATGGAGTTGGGTAGCTAATGCCAAAGAAAAATTTAACTGTCAACTTGCTCACAGTTTTGTGAAAAATGTGTATTGTTAGTTTAGACCAGAGCTTCCAAAAGGCACTTTGCTAAGTTTCCATGTTTTCATATCATTGTGGCATTTCCCTTATTGTAATATGTCTTTTTCTTTTTTATAATAAAGTCCAACAAATTAGCCCAGCCGGTGTGGCTCAGTGGTTGAGCATTGATCCATGAACCAGGAAGTCACTTTTCGATTCCCATTCCAGGCACATGCCTGGGTTTCAGGCTCGAGCCCCAGTAGGGGGTATGCAGAGGGCAGCCAAACAATGATTCTCTCTCATCATTGATGTTTCTATCTTTCTTTCCCTCTCCCTTCCTCTCTGAAATCAATAAAAAAATATTAAAAAAAAAATAAAGTCCAACAAATTAGAACTCACCTTAGAGAAGAATTTGAGAGATCTTAGTTTACTACTTAATTACACTATAATTTGATTAAGTTCATTTTTAATTCTCTCTGAGTCTCAGTGTCCTCAAATATAAAATAGAGATTAAAATACCCCTTATTCAGGTTATTAGTAATAAATGAAGTAATGTACATAAAGCATCCAGTAGTAAAAACCTGGTTATAGTATGTTCTTGACAAATATTAGTTTCTCCTCTCCATTATCATTTTTTGAAAGAGTACATATCTTCAGTATATCAAACAACACCCCCAAATATATTGGGTTTTGTTATTAGATAAAACCTAGATTTTAATAATTAATCTATTTGGCTTGTGTTATTTAAAAACATGTCTTCCACTGACTTATTTCACTTAGCATAATACTCTCTAGGTCCCTCCATGCTGTCTCAAAGGGTAAGAGATCCCCTTTTTTACAGCTGTACAGTATTCCATTGTGTAAATGTACCACAGCTTTTTTTATCCACTACATAGTGAAAGAGAAATATCACATGATCTCACTTATATGTGAAATCTAATGAACAAAATAAACTGACAAACAAAATAGATCCAGAGACATGAAAGCATGCAATAAACTGAGGATCCTCAGAGTGAAGGGGGTGGAGGGCAAGGAAGAGATCAACCAAAGAAATACATGCATATAGGTATAACCCATGGACACAGGTAGTAGTGGGTGAAGGCCTAGGGAGGGGACGAGAGTGGGGAGGGGGGGTCAATGGGGTAAAAAAGGGACATCTGTAATAATTTAAACAATAAAGATAAAGTAAAAAAAATGTTTTCCAGGCATACTGAAAGTGCTGTTAAATCTAATCACATAGATTTCCCCATTATTAAAATCTTAGTCATTTGATTCTTTAGCAAAATTATTAACATTTTTCTCTCTGGTTTAAAAAGTTGTGAAGAAACAAATGCCTTTAGATTACTGAGTTTTTTATTTTTTTATTTTCTAAGTTACTAACTTTCCTGGTAACATGATTAGTTGCAAATGAACTTTATTAGGAGTCTTTGGGTTTTTAGTGACAGAATGAAATACTCTGCCCATACTGGCTTAAACTAAAGAGGGATTTTATTAGCTGACTTCAGAGAGAGCTTAATCTTGGAGCTCAGATGATACATCCTCAGGACTCTGCTCTCTCCACTTCACAGTTCTGCCTTCCACTGTCTTGGCTTCATTTTAACGCTTCATATGGTAATCTTTCAAAGCTCTGGGCTCATATTTCTCCAGGTTCAAGTCCAGTGGAAAAGGGAGCTTCTCTTTCAACAATCCCAAGCAAAGTCTCTGTGCATCTCTTATATCTGCCTGGGTTATAGTCCTACTTGTCAGCTCGTCACTCTGGCCATACAAGTGCTGAGTTAAGATGAGCCCTCTGGAGTTAGGACAGAACAAGCCACCTGAAACCTTTTAACTGAACACGGGTCTGGGTGGGTCCTAAGGAATTTTAGGGTCCTCTTGCAAAAGAGATGTGATAAATCCAGGATAATGAAAAACAAGTATCTAATACATCTTTACTTTTTCTCTGGACCTGGTGATAGTGAGAGATATTCACTGAATACATGCTATGTGTCTAGAATATTGTAGTCTTTTAATTTCAGGAAATTCAACAAAGACTCATTTTGTTTTAGAAGAGATAGATAGATAGATAGATAGATAGATAGATAGATAGATAGATAGAATAGATAGATAGAGTCAGTTTTAAGAAAATAAAGATTTAATTTGGAACTATATCATAGATACTTAATTCTCTGAATTGATCCTGAGACAATATAAAAGCTTCCCATGTTTGTGATACTTGATCAGAGATAATTTTATGTTTTATAGTCCTGAGGGAAGTTACACTGATGATGCAAACCAAGAAGTCCGTGGGCCACCCCAACAGCATGGTCACCACAATGAGTTTGATGATGACTTTGAAGATGACGATCCTTTGCCTGCTATTGGACACTGCAAAGCTATTTACCCTTTTGATGGTATGATTTTTCTAATACATTATATATGATAAAATTGGTTTCTTAAGTCTACATATATGAGTTATCTACTTTAATGTCCTCAGCTAAATAGTACATTGTCAGATAATTATAATCCTAGTTCATTAGTATGAATATTTTTGCTTAACTGTATTACAGATACAGAGATGTTCATTCCATACATGACATTAAAAGAAAATTACCTATTTATCAGTATACTAATACAGATTATTACTTAATTATCAACTTTGGTTGATACAGAATTTCCCCCAGAGATGTGACTAATGCTTAATGTACTCATTAAAGTTCAAGCAGCTCAATCATGTATTCTAACCCAGGAAGTGGAAGGTGGGCGGATGTCACTTCAAGCTCTTCCTTGTAACTTGCTAACATTGGGAGACAAGCACATGGCAAATGGCATATCTGAATGCCACCATATCCTGACTCTGTAGGCCACATTTTCAGATGAGGGAAGGAGAGGGTATGGTAGCTTCTGACTTTGCCATCTTTTCCTCTGCAAGAGTTGGATGACAAACTGTGTGAAGGGAGGAAGTCATTGTGGTCCTCTCCTGCAGACATTTATTCACCCTTCCCTCTCTTGTGGGAAAAGGATTCTGAAAAATCCTGTTCCTCAAATCACAGAGCAGTCCAGTAACACCTTTATAAATAAGTTGTTTTGTAAAATGGTATGTGAATTAAGGTCCTTCCCCACCAATTTTATTGGTTTTAAAATTGTGTAAAGTCTTTAGTTACTCCTCATTCTAAGAAAATCTATATATATAAAAGCCTAATATACAAAGTGTCCCCTTGGGAGTTCGACTGACCAGGAGTTCGATCACTTGCTATGACATGTGCTGACCACCAGGGGGTGGCGCAGAACGAAGGAAGGCCCCAGCCAGCAGCCCAGGAAGGGAGACTCCAGTCAGCCACTGGCAGCTGCTAGGGACCCTACCTGTGCATGAATTTTGTGCACTGCACCTCTAGTATTAAATAAGATATTGCTATAATGTAATCCAGAGACTAGAGAAGGAATTTAGCATATGTTATATGAAGATTCATTTGTGCAAATAGTTACTGCTAAGCAGGTTGGAAGGGTTGGGGGTTGAGAGGAAAGAGCCCTGAGGCTGATGAGGTTTTAAAGAAAGTTTGTGCTCTGTGGCTATAACCATTCTTCTTCTACCATCACCAGAGTGTAGTTTTCTCTCTGCTCTCTCTTTAAGCTACATTCTTTCCACCCTCTCACTGTCTTAAACTAAAGAAGGGTTGTATTAGCTGACTTCAGGGAGAGCTTAATCTTGGAGCTCAGATTACTATTACCATTATTATTATTATTATTATTACTACTACTACTACCACTATTACTATTTTCCTGATCCACATCTCATGAATTTTCTAGATAGCAATACCACTCAAGTTTGGGAAAGAAGTTGAAGTAGTGAAATCAGTTAGAGTACCCTTGCGAGTCATATGTCATTGTGGCTTATACTTCACTTGTTACATGGGGGTGATATTAATGCCAGCCTGGGAGTTCACATGAGACAATGTATATGAAAGTGTTGGGTAAACTACAAAGTATTGCTGCAAAGTAGAGATGTTGCTAATGAGAGTCAGTGGACCTAGGCACATTGAAATTTAGTAGAGTTTCATGTTATTTTGTGTGTTGTTACTTGTAACTTTTATATGAAATTATTGCTGTGTTTAAGTTATGCTTGTACTATGAAAACTCTCATCTAGGACATAATGAAGGTACTCTGGCAATGAAAGAAGGTGAAGTTCTATACATTATTGAGGAGGACAAAGGTGATGGATGGACAAGAGCTCGGAGACAGAATGGTGAAGAAGGCTACGTTCCCACATCATACATAGATGTAACTCTAGAGAAAAACAGTAAAGGTGCAGTAACTTACATCTAAACTAACCAGGCAGCTTTGTGACATAGGAATGATAACTTAAAACAAAAACACACTCAACGGGTGGGATAACATCAGAAAATTTAAAGGGCATCCACGATTTATTGTTCACTATGTGAGCTGAATGCTCGATCTTAAAGATGTGAATATGACCACAAGAAACTGTTCTCGTTGATGCTTTAACGTGAGTGATGTTGGTGTGGAGCTTAATTGGTGCCTTTTGCTTTATGTCTTGCTTAAGTCTGTGTGAAGGATTTGTGTTTTTCTGCCTTATAAAGAATGGAATTTGACCTATTGGGCAGGAATCCATAGATAAAAGGTACCCCCTCCCAAACATGTACATACACACACTTCAGAAAACTCAGTGACTGTAGTAAATTCAAATAATTAAAACTGCTATGAAAAGCTATAAAAAGCTGATTCCCAAAGAGTGGTTTTATATAGGCATTTGAATTTAGCTACAGTCTCTAAGAAGACAAGTAATAATAGTTGGCTAATTGGATAAAATAAGAATATAACCATTTTCATTTTCCTCCCTATTAATTTTGGTTTCCTAAAAGAAGAAAATATGTACCTAGCACAAAATCTATTGTAGTAGGCAAATCAAGAGACTTCCAAAATAAATCAATCTGGTCTAGCTCTTAGGTGAATAGAATGGCTTTCTTTTGAGACCTAATAATATTTTCAGGCTTACTAGTAATTTTCAGGAACATACAAGCTCCCTTTCAAATTAATCGAATGCTTGTATTTTTTATCTTGAAAATGTCCTTTGGGAAATATCACTTTAGTGATTATTTAGCGGTTATAATAGGAAAATAGATTTAAAATAAGCTAAGATAGAAAATCTTGACTGGGGGAGAAGTACTGACACGTTTTATGTTTAAAAGAAAAGAACTTTTGATTAAGTGGGTTGAGGAGGTTATCTGTACTACAGTTTAGAGCATTTCCTCATTTTAGCTGGGTCACCAGTTATTACGATAGATTTTCCCCCCCAATTAATTTCAACAAGCATTTGTTGATAGCACTGTACAATCAAGGATTGTGCAGTGCTAGTTGTGCTGGGAATGAAGTGAAGAAGCAGCTACAAGCCTTGTCTTTAATTTTGCTTGTGTTACAAATTTTTCTGGTGTTTTCAGTAGCTGACTATAAAATAATTTTAGGGACATTTAGGACGGACGCTTTAAACTGAACATCCCTTTTGGTCTTACCAAAGGTCTTCAGTAATTGTTCTTTTCTTTTTCCTCCTGGACTGCAGGTTCCTGAAGAGGGTTTCTGAGGAAATGGGCAAGATGTTGAAGGAGGTTACATGCAGCTGCTTTTGGGGGGGGAGGGTGTTAGAGTTGTCAGGCTCAGAGAGAGAATGAGAGAAGCAAGATGCATGAGTGCATGCAGACATCATTATTTTTTACTAACTTCATTAGCATTTCCATACATTGTTTTAAAAAGTCATTAAGTCCTTAAATTCCTCTTTCACAATTATCCACATGAAGGAAAAAAAGCTAACAATGGCTAACCTTTTTTCCATTTATTTTAATGATGTCCAAATCAGAAAGAATGCAGAGCTGTCAAATTTGTCTTACATTTGGCGGTCCCACCAGCACCATCTCTATCCCAGCTCTGTTTTAATTGACTTTTAGATTCATTGTCTGTTAGAACCATGGCCATTTGTCAGTGTCTGCCTGCGCCACTTCTGTGTTTGCTTAACATCCTGTTGCATGTGTAGAGTGAGCAAGTTAGGTTTTTCAGGCATGTGTTTATAATCCCTTGTTCTTGTCAAAGTCTTAGTTTTGTTTTACATTTGTAGCGCAAATCACGTTGTCAAACATCTCCAGCACTAATGTTCTCATCCTGTTGTTTGTGTATGCTGCTATAACTTCCCCACTGCAAACATTCCAGTTTTGGCATTATGAAGAACTAGTTTGTGAACCTGAAGTATTTATGATAAGAAAAAGAAAACATCTATGCTCTAGCCTACAGCCCAGTTGAAAGAACTCTTTGAAGCGTGATACATCTTCCGCACCTCAGTCTGGGAAGAATCTATAGTCAGCACCGAAATCCTGGCATAGTAAACACAGAAGATACTCACCACCTCAAGACAAAGGACTGTTGTCAGAAGTCAGCTGCTTCCATTCAAATGCTGCCTTAAACTAGAGTGCCTAAATCTGTTGATTGCCAACACTACCACTACAGTATCCCACAAAGGGCTTTATGTGTCAGCTCTGTGTGACCTCCTTTATCTCCCAGGGCTGCTGCAGCTGCGATGTAGCCTCGGTAGGTGGCTTTTAGAGCTCTACCATGTTTGACGGTGCATCTCCAAATTTATGCACCAGACTAAAGACATGTTCAAGTCCATTTGACTTTACTCAGTGTTTTTATGAGAAGTTTTATGGACCTCTCCCCCACTTGTCTTTTAATTTGGGGTTACCATGTTCTCATTTGATTATTACAATGATAGTCTGTTTCCAAGTGATGCTTTTGTTTGAACCAGATGAAAGTTAGTGAAACTTTGTAATGATCTATGTGCACTTTTACTTGTAAAATGGAGATTTCTGTATGTTTATACTTGTAAATATAATTGTCGTTAGTGCCCTATTGCTCATGTTGTCCTGCCTCGCATTTGTGGTTCTGTTAATGACTTGTATCTTAACTAAGTTCTTAGTGGTGTTTAATAGGGAGGAGGGTGGGGGTGGGGGAATATTTCTACCAATGGACGCTTCATTAATTTGGTTCTTTACTGTTTTGAGGGAAGAAAGAGAACGTGAAATAGTCTGTGTATTGTTGGATTTTAAGCAATATTTTAGAAGCTGTGTGACTGCTTTAATAATTTTTCCCAGTGTTATTTGATTCATACTAGTTATACTAAAGTGAATGACAACTGTGTGAAAGTTAATGTCTTCATAAGATCGAATATGCCCCTGTTACACAGCTGACGTATAGTGTATTACTTTTGAGGCTAGTAAACTATGAAGTTTAGATTTTGAATCTCGTTACAGGGTTATTTATATAATGTGACATTATTCAATACTGACAGACTACATAAAGTAGTTTTAAATCCTAGTGCTATTCGTATTTGAAAGGTAGCAATGAGGAGGAAATGTGATCTGGCTGTGTTTGTCTTCTGTACAAAGCCTGAAGTGCTTGTGTGTGTTTGGCTAGCAGCCACAGAGGGCAAAGTTTAAGGTTTTCTTGTAAGGACTAACTGTTCTTTTCAAGCTACTGTTTGTTTTTCTAAAAGCAGGATTTGCTTCCTTAGGAGGCAAGTTCCTTCACGTGGAATAGTGCAACCTGTATATGGGTTATTACAATAGGACAGACATTTGTACTTGCACAGTTTAAATCATTCTTAAATTTTGAACATGTGAATTGTCCCAAAACTTTAATTTTTCAATAATTTTTACTCTTTTTGTGCACATGTTGATTTCTTAATGGTAAGTGCTTTGTTTAAGATAGTGTTCTCTGTTGAGAATATTTTCATGAAATAAAACAATCTTTTCATGGTCGGTTAAGGTGTGTAATGTGTTATCTCTTATTGCTATGTGAACTAAAGACTTTGTTCTTGAATGTGCTAAATTCCAGATAATATAAAATAGATAAGTTACATAAGTAGGAACATCTGTGTTAAGCAACATTTTTTGCAAAGCAGTTTTGGAAATTCTACTTTTTAGTTGCACTTAAGCTTTCCTAGAGGAAAAAAGTTAATATTTCTTTACAGTGGATTTGATTGAGTGTAATAGTTGGATTTTAGGTCTTTGTAATGCAGTAGCTGTGTTCACAGACCTTCCTTATGCACCACCTCATCCTCCGCAGCCATAAGAACTCTCCCTGTGCCACACGCTCTCAGCATTTCCTGTGCTTTTGCTTGAATTTCTGACCAGTTAGAGAGAGCACCTTTGTCTTCTGTTTGCCATAAATAGGATCATATCTGTCATTTTAGGAAGTCTTAATTTCACAGGGTTCAGCTTTTTAAAAGGGCAAATGAGACTATGAGTGGTTACTTGATCCTGAACAATGAGGGATTGTAATTGTTGAAATCAAAATTTAGAGATCCATGCCAAGCTGGAAGTAGGGACACATACAAAACAAAGCGGTAGGAAAACAGTGTCAACAACAAAAATCACAAAATGAAAAGGGCTTTTTACTATCTGAACTAAGATCAGGAAGCCAAATCCTACTTGTTAGGGAAAGATAATATCCTTAAAACAATCCTAACAAAAGCAAAAGTATCTTCAGCCTTGTTGAAAAGGCTAGATTTTCTTTGTGAGGAGGTATTAAGTAAAAAATTATAAACACCAAACCTATTTCAATGAGCTCATATACCTGGCATCAAAGATATTCCTGAATATAGTCACTGTTAATATTCTAAGAAACTAGAAAGTGTAAGAGATGCCAAAAGATTGGGGGGTTGAAAAATTTATCTTTATTTTTCTTAATTTTTTCACATGGGTATTTTCCTTAACCTGATTAACTTTCCATGTTTTTGAGCTTTGCAAAGATCATGTCATATTCTGTATTAGCAGGCCTGATATTCAGCCACTGCACACGGATATAGCCATAGTTAATGCTAAATACTGAAATATTTCCATATTGGTTGGTAAATAGTAATTCCGAAAAGAAGTAAAACTGGTTACTCATATAAGTTCTGGTACGTATTGTTTATCTCAAACCACACATGACACCCTGTGATGCGTTTATTGTTTAAACCCCTAGAGTGCCGGGGAGCACGATCGCGCTCCTCCTGTCTTTCGCCAGAAGTGCCGGGGAGCACTATCGCGCTCCTCCTGTCTTTCGCCAAAAGTGGCGGGAGCACTATCGCGCTCCTCCTGCAGTGTCCAGTTCTAAGTCTCCTTTTATTAGGGATGATGATATTGCTAAATATGTCAATTCTTGCTGTGAAGATGACGATTTTGTGGAAGATATTGAATATGTAACTTCATTTACTTGCGATTCATAATTTTTTTCCTAAACTGTAAAATCAGCAAAAATGCCTTGGCAATTTTAGCATAGTTCCTAGGATATTGGTTGGCACTCAGAGGGTTAAGCAACTGAGGACAAAAGCTGAAGGGCTTAACTATAGATTTACTATTATTTCGGGTTTGGGAAATCTTTGGTTTTGTAAGCTCCTATCCTGCTCAAGGGGATCCTGGAAGAGACTGGGTAGACACAGGTGTTTGGGGACATGGTCCCTTCTGTAGTAAAGTTTCGTTTTCTCGGGCATCTTGTTCTGTGGTGGAGGGTGGCCTGTCATGTGCATTAAGGAGGTGTGAGGAGAAGGACTCCACCAGGACTCTGTTTAATACCCAGTAGAGCGTGCTCTCTAGCAAGTGACAGCACAGCTCCTGCTGTGTGCTCCACCCTCTGCCCCTGGCACGTCTCCGGATGGGAGTATCACATTGTGTGTCCTCTCTGCCTGCACCTCCACCTCCACCTCCAAGTCTACCTTTCCCCTCACTTGCCTGGGCAGACCAAGCTGCTTGGACTGGAGAATAATTTGAGAAAAAGTGAAGTCATTGTTTGACAACTTGATGCAAAAGGAAGGTGATGGATCTTAGGCTGCAGGGTTTAACCATGGTGTGGTCATTTTAGAGGTTTGGATTAAAAATATGTCAGGGTAACAGAAGAAGTAGCTTCTGCAGATGAATAGGCAACAAAGTTCCCAGACCCCATTAAGAGAGTAACTAAGGAAAAAGACTATCTGTCTGAACAGATGCAAGTGCCCTATTCTGGAAAAAAAAAATGCCACAGAGGTAATTTGTTAGTAAGAGGAGCAAGAACCAGGGCTTAAGGCAGGATGGGGGATAGGTTAATGCTACTGTTTTGTGCAAGTGCAATCCGGTTTATGACAGGACAGCCCTTATCCATTAAGCTGGTAACCTCCGAGCCTTGGAAAGATAAACACCAGTTGCCAGTCTTTCGGTTGTACATCAAGAAGGTCTGGACAAGGAGAACCCTTTTTCTGGATTAGTTCTGTCAATGCTTTGTCCCTGAAATCAGGAAGTACCTTCCCAGTAAGGGACTGCCCTTTAAAGTTCTTTTGATAATGCTCTAAGTCACCCAGAATTCCATGAGTTCAACACTGAAGGTATCAAAGTGGTCTACTTGCCCCCAAACATCTATTCAGCCTCCAAATCAGGGAGTCCTTTAAGGTTCATTACACATGGTACTCGGGAAAGGATTGTCAGCACTATGGAAGAGAACCTGGTAGAACATGAAAGTCTGGAAGGATCATACTATTGAAGATGCCATCATAGTTACAGGAAAAGTATGAAAGCCATCAAGCCTGAAACAAGTCCCAGATAAAGAAAACTGTCCAGATGTTGTGCTGGACTTAGAGGATTTATGACAGAGCCAATTAAGGAAATCATGCAAGATTGTGGATATGACAAAATACTAATAAAAAAGGTGAGTGTGGCCTGGCCGGTGTGGCTCAGTGGTTGAGAACTGACCTATGGACAATGAGGTCATGGTTCGATTCCTGGTCAGGGCACATGCCCGGTTTGCTGGCTCGATCCCCAGTAGGGGGTGTGAAGGAGGCAATGATTCTTATCATTGATGTTTCTATCTCTCCCCCTCCCTTTCTCTCTGAAATCAATTTAAAAAATATATTTTTTAAGAAGTGAGTGAGTGTGTGTGTGTGAAGGCTTTCAAGATGAGGTTCTTGGAGAAATTCAAGAGCTAATAGACACCACCCCAGAGGAATCAACAGGAGATGACGATGGAGGTGAGTGCCTCCAACCCAATGTCAGGTGATAAGGAAGAAGACAGAAGAAGCAGTGCCAGAAAACAAATTGACATTAGACTATTTGGCAGAAGGGTTCTAATTATTCAAGACTACTTGGACTTCTCTTATGACATGGACCCTTTATGATACAGACACAGAAACTAAAGCAAATAGAAGAAGGATTGGTACCGTATAGAAACATTTTTAGAGAAATGAAAAAGCAAAAAAAAAGACAAATTATGATATATGTCTGTAAAGTTACACTGAGTGTGCCTGCCTCTCCTGCCTCCCCTTCCACCTCCTCCATCTTGTTTCCCTCTGCAACCCTGAGACAGCAAGACCAACCTCTCAGCCAGCCTACTCGATGTGAAGACCAGGAGGATGAAGGCCTTTTATGATGATCCACTTCCACTGAATGAATAGTAAATAATCATCATGCTGTACAGTCAATAAACTTACCAGTTTTGTATGTGTGTGTGTGTGTCTGTGTGTGAAAATCTAATAACTATATGGTAAGAACTGTATGAGATGTTTTTGTGTCATCATCATCGCTTAAGTGTTCATCGTGTAGAAGATCATGTACAGTGTGTTTATGGAAGTGGATAGTCTATCCTTACATCAGCATAAGATGAGTGATATTCAATATAGAATTGATAATGCATTAGTTTTCTTACTGTTTTATAAGTTTGCTTTCAAAGAATTACATTACTGTACAGTATGCATCTCTTCTAATTGGAGATAATGCGTATCAGCCTACCATCACAGGTAAGTGGTTTTTAAAAAAGTAACAATGATTTCAATACCATATTACGAATATGACTGTATTACTGTATACCATAAAAATTTCATAACAATTCATTCATTAGTGTATAGGCTAGGTTACTGTGAAGGAGTCCTATTGATTACAGTAGGCTACCATAAAGCAATCATATTGCTGCTGCTTCATTATCAGTGCATGAATTGTTATATGCCTGTAATAAATATCAATTTGTTTTTTACATTATCTTTCATTTTTGATGTCTAGTGTTAGTAATAAGTGTAACATGTACAATGTTTTATATCATACAAGACTTGATGTAGGCACTGACAATCTTGTAAACAGATGATGTAAACACAGTACAGTAAATATAGTGCAGTACTATAAGTGTATTTTCTCCTATGATTTTCATAATACTTTCTTTTTGTAGCTTATTTTATTGTAAGAAGACAGTATATAATGCATATAACATACGCAATATATGTTACTCAACTGTTTATGTTATTGTTAAGGCTTCCAGTCAACAACAGGTTAAGTAATTAGTTGATGAGGAAGCAAAAGTTATATGTAAATTTGGGACTGTGTGGGGGTAGGTGCCTCCAACCTCCACGTTGTTTAGGGTCAACTGGTATAAACAACGCTGTTCTCTACACCCACGTGCATGTTTATGGATACGATCTACCTAAGAGTGGAATGGCTAGACTGTGGGTTATATTTATATTCAGTTTTAAAAGATAATGCCATATTTTCCACTCAAAGTGATTATAACATTTTTACATAACTACAAGTTGTATATAAGGGTTACCTGTGCTCCATATCATGGCCAGCGACTTAGGAGTAAGACTTTTTAATTTCTATCAGTTCTTTGGATGTAAAATAGCATTTCATTGTGCTCTTAATTTGCTTTTCCCTGATTATTAATGTCGTTGAACATATGTTCATGTGCACCATTTGTGTTTCCTCCTCTGTAAAAAGCCTGTTTATAACTTTTGCTCATTTTTTTTTTTTGGTTGGTTGTCTTTCCATATTCATTCATGGGGCATTCTTTATGTATTAAGGATGCTAATTGTATTAGCTATCTCTTGCTTGTAACATAGCTGGTGACTCTGGCTGTTTCTCAGGACCTTGTGGTCAGGATGTTGGCCTAGATCACAATCATATCAAGACTCTGACTAGGGCTCCAGAGTTCCAAGATCATTTGCATGATTGTTGGCAGGCCCCAGTTTCTTGCCAAGTGAAGATCTTCATATGAATGCCCACAGCATGGCCTCTTGCTCCCCCCAGTGAGTGATCCAAGGGAAAAAACTCAAGACAGAAGCTGCAGTCTTTTAATAAGAGGAGACTCACCATTATCTCTGCTCTATGCCATTGGTGGTGCAGACCAACCCCGTGTAATGTGGGACAACGCAAGGGTGTGAACACCATCTTGGAGGTTGTCTGCCATAATTTTTTGTCACTTTTATGTGTTGTTAATATCTCTCTGTTCTTTTAATTTATGAAATTGTTTAATGATTAGTTCATTTTAATGTAGATCAATTTTTCATATTTAATGCTTTTTTTCATCTAGTTTAAGAAATTCTTCCTTGATTCAAAGTAAAAGATATCTTCTCTATTATTTTTAAAATATATTTTATTTATTTCAGAGAGGAAGGGAGAGGGAGAGAGAGATAGAAACATCAATGATGAGAGAGAATCATTGATTGGCTGCCTCCTGCACGCCCCCTACTGGGGATGGAGACCACAACCCCGGCATATGCCCTTGACCGGAACCAAACCTGGGACCTATTCACTGAGCCAAACCGACTAGCACCTCTATTCTTTTAATGTGTCCATCTTTCTTTGTATAGAGAACAGAGCAGACTAGAAGACAACCAAGGTATATAAAGAGAGAGTGTATAGTAGTGTTTCCCAAAGTGAGCATCCTTAACTATGTCACTAGATGTTGCTCAAAGAAAGGGCTCCAAACCGGAACCCTTGCTCCTAACCGGAAAGATTCCATCCCAAGTGAATTTGGGAGACCTTACATTCTTAATCCTATTCCCCTTTTGCAGAGTTGTGGTATATATTAATAATTAAAATTGAGAAATTCTGCAGCAAAAAAGCAAACCAACAACAAGAGCAAACAGTTTAACTTAAAATTTTCAAACAAGTTTCAAACAATTTTCAAACAACTCTTAGAGAACATCGATTAACATCTAATAGACACAATTTGAGAAATGCTGATGTAGAATAGGGAGACATTTTACAACAGAGTCACACAATCTTAGTTCTGGAAGGATCTTAGGAGGTCATCTTATCTTTTGGACAGAAGCACAACTTAGCCCTAACCAGTTAGGCTCAGTGGATAGAGCGTCAGTCTGTGGACTGAAGGGTCCCAGGTTCGATTCGGGCTCATCCCCAGTAGGGAATGTGCGGGAGGCAGCTGATCGATGTTTCTCTCTGATCAATGTTTCTAACTCTCTATCCCTCTCCATTCCTCTCTGTAAAAAATCAGTAAAATATATATATATATTAAAAAAAAAAAAAGAAGCACAACTTAGCCATAATGAAAGAAGGGAACATGCTTTTTTCAAGCATGACCTCTTCCTAATTTCACAGGTTTGGTATGTATGTATGTATGTATGTATGTATGTATTTATTTATTTATTTATTATTTATTTATTTATTTTATTTATTTATTTGGTAAAACATTCCATACTTAACAATTTTCTTTTTTAGAATTACCCTAAGTGCTTCTTCCAATAATGTGTTACTTTTTTCTTTTCATTTATAATACTTTGTTTTCTCAGGAAGGAACCTGGAGTCAGAATGCAATAATTAAATGACTTAGAATGTTTTTTTCTTTGTCTTAAGTGTACAGTGTAGTGGTTAGATGGTTATATAATTTACAGAGTGATTCCCCTGATAATTTTAGTACCCACCTGGCACCATACATAGTTAGTACAATGTTATTTATTATATTCCCTATGCTGTATTTACATCCCCATGACTATTTTGTGAGTTCTTACTCCTTTCACTTTTCTTACCCATCCTCCCACCCCATCCTAACTGACAACCCTCAGTTTATTCACTGTGCCAGAGACTGTTTTTGTTTTGTTCTGTACTGTTACTTTGTTCTTTAGATTCCACATATAAGTGAAATTATGGGGTATTTTACTTTGTCTGACTCATTTTCAGTTCGCATAATACCTTCTAGGTCCATCCATGTTGTTGCAAATTGTAGAATTTCATTCTTTCTTTTTTATAGCTGAGTAATATTTCATTGTATATATGTACCACATCTTTATCTATTTGTCTAGTGGTAGGCACTTGGGTTGCTTCCATATCTTGGCTATTGTAAATAATGTTGCAGTGAACATAGGCATGCATATATCTCTTCAAATTAATGTTTTGGATTTCTTCAGATATATTCCAGGAAGTGGAACTGCTGGATCATACGATAATTCTATTTTTAATTTTGGGGGGAACCTCCACACTTTTCCATAGTGGCCAGTGGCTGTACTAACAGTGCATGAGGGTTCCCTTTTCTCCACATCCTCGCCAAAACTTACTTTGCTGATTTATTGACCATAGCCATTTTGACAGGTGTGAGGCAATGGTATATCATTGTGGTTTTAATTTACATTTTTCTGATGATTAGTGATATTGAGCATGTTTTTATATGTCTGTTGGCCATCTGTATGTCCTCTTTGGAGAAATGTCTATTCAGGTCTTCTGCCCATTGTTTAAATTGGATTGTTTGTGTTTTGGTGTTGAGTTGTATGAATCCTTTATAAAATTTGGATATTAATCCTTTATGGGATGTATCATTTATAAATATGTTCTTCCATTCTGTCGGTTGTCTTTTCATTTTGTTGATGGCTTCCTTTGCTGTGCAAAAACTTTTTAGTTTGATGTAGTCCCATTTGTTTATTTTTTCTTTTGTTTCCCTTGCCTGATGAGATATATCAGAAAAAAATATTACTAAGAGCAGTGTCAGAGAGTTTACTGCCTGTTTTCTTCTAGAAGTTTTATGGTTTCAGGTCTTATATTTAATTCTTCAATTCATTTTGAGTTTATTCTTATATATGGTAGAAGCTGCTCTAGTTTCATTTTTCTGCATGTATCTGTTCAATTTTTACAGCACCTTTTATTGAATAGACTGTCTTTACTTCATTGTAAATTCTTGCCTCCTTTGTCATAGACTAATCGACCTTATAGGCGTGGATTTATTTCTGGGTTCTCTATTCTGTTCCGTTGGTCTGTGTCTGTTTTAATGCCAATGCCATGCTGTTTTGGTTATGGCCTTATGATATAGTTTGACATCACGTATCATGATTTCTCCAACTTTGATATTTTTTCTCAAGATTGCTGTAGCTATTTGGGTTCTTTTGTGGTTCCATGTAAATTTTAAAATTATTTGTTCTATTTCTATGAAAAATGCCATTGGTATTTTGATAGTGATTGCAGTAGTTTTAAAATGTTAATTTTTTTTTTCCTATCATGAGCATGGTATATGCTTCCATTTATTTGTAATTTCTTCAATGTATTGTACTAAGCTTTAACCTCCTTGGTTAAATTTATTCCTAGATGTTTTTAAAAATGCAGTTGTAAATGGGATTGCTCTCTTAATTTCTCTTTCTGATAATTTATTTTGTGTGTATAAAAATGAAAACAATTTTAGGATATTAATTTTGTATCCTGCTACTTTGCTGAATTCATTTATCAGTTCTAGTAGTTTTCTGATGGAATCTTTAGAGTTTTCTCTCTATAATATTATGTCATCTGCAAATAATGACAGTTTTACTTCTTCCTTCCAATTTGGATGCGTTTTATTTTTTCTTTTTGTCTGATTGCTGTGGCTAGGACTTCCAGTACTATGTTGAATAAGAGTGGTGAAAGTGAGCATATCTATCTTGTCCCAACTCACACTTTTAGTATGAGTTGAGTATGATATTAGCTGTAGGTTTGTCATATATGGTTTATTATGTTGAGGTATGTCCCCGCTATTCCCACTTAGCTGAGAGTTTTTATCTTAAATGGGTGCTGATTTTGTCAGATGCTTTTTTCCCTTTATTAATATGATTATATAATTTTTATCCTTCAATTTGTTTATTTGGTATATCACATTAATTGATTTGTGGATATTGTACCAATTCCTTGCATCCCAGGAATAAATTGTACTTGGTCATGGTGTATGATCTTTTTAATGTATTTCTGTATCCAGTTTGCTAATATTTTATTGAGAATTTTTGCATCTATGTTCATTAGGGTTATTGACCTATAATTTTTTTTCTTTGTAATGTCTTTGTCTGGTTTTGGAATCAGAGTAATGCTGGCCTTGTAAAATGAGCTTGGGAGCCTTCCCTCCTGTTGAGTTTTTTGGAATAGTTTGAGGGTAGATGTTAATTCTTCTTCGAGTGTTTGGTAAAATTCACCCGTGAAGCCATCCATTCCAGGACTTTTGTTTGTTGGGAATTTTTTTTATTACTGATTTGGTTTGGTTGGTAGCAATTGGTCTGTTCAGATTTTTGTTTCTTCTTGATTCATTCTTGGAAGATTGTATGTTTCATCCAGATTGCCCCATTTGTTGGCATATAGTTGTTTGTAGTGTTTTTTATAATCCTCTGTACTTCTTTGGTGTCAGTTATCACTTCTCTTTCATTTCTGATTTTATTTGTCCCCCCCCCCCTCCCTGCCCTACCCCCTGCCTAGCAGAGTTCAGCTTTTTATTGAATGTGTTACAAGAGAGGTCCAAAAACACCAAAGCATTTGTCATCACCAGATTCCCAGATTCTTTCTTTGCTTCCACTTTCTCCTCGGCTGAGGTAGCAGTGGTAGAGGGGGCAGGATCTCTAGTCCCTGCACCTGCTGGTCCACTAGGCCTGACATTGCAGATGAAGCTCCCAATGTTGACATTGGCCAGAGCCTTTGTAAATAAGCCTGGCCAGAAAGGTTCAAATTTACACCAGCTGCTTTCAAGGAAGCCATTGATCATATCTCTGTGACTGTTATCTCATCATCATGCAGGATGAGGGCTGAGTAGATGCAGGCGAGCTCCCAGACAGAAGACACGGTGTGGGCGAGAGGTAGGCAAGTGCTTCTGGGCAGGGTGCTCATTGCCGGATGAAGTGAGGGTCTCACGTGGGCTGAGCACCTTACTGGCAGCTGGGGAAAGCGCTCTCTTTTTTTCTTGATGAGTCTAGTTAAAAGTTTATCAATTTCAAGTTTACGTTTTCGAAGAACCAGCTCTTGGTTTCATTAATCTTTTGTGTTGTTTTTTAGACTCTATTTTGTTTATTTTCACTCTGATTTTTATTATTTCCTTTCTTCTACTCACTTTGTTATTCTTTTTCTAGTTCCTTTAGGTGTAGCATTAGATTGTTTATTTGAGATTGTTCTTATTTCTTGAGGCAACTGAATGTTGTCCCATAAACTATCCTAATTTCTAAAATTATTTTAGCTGTTTTGAATGGGTGTTTTTTGCTACATTGTCTTTTATTTAGATGCTGATTTGATGCTCTGCTTCATCTAATGTGCTATTGATTCCTTCTTGTGTATTTATTTCAGTTATTGTATTCTTTGTTTCTGAATAATGCTCATTAACTTCCTTGAGCATTTTTATAACTAGTGTTTTGCACTCTGTATCTGATAGACTTCTTGCCTCCATTTAATTTAGTCCTTTTTTTCTGGAGATTCCTCCTATTTCATTTGGGATATGTTTGTCTCCCCACTTTGGTTTTATCTCTGTGTTTGTTTCTATGTATTAGGTAGATCTGCTACGTTTCCAAGTCTTGGCAGGGTGGCCTTATGTAGAAGGTGTCCCGTGGGGCCCAGTGGCACAGTCTCACTGATCACCTGATCCAGATGCTCCAGGAGTGCCCCTTCTGTGGGTTGTGTGTGCCCTCCTGTTGTAGTTGAGCTTGACTGCTGTAAGCACATCAGTATGTGGGATTAACCCTCAGGCTGACTGGCTGTGAGGACTGACCACAGAATATGAGATGCTGTGTAGAATCTGACCCCGAGGAGTGGGATTTACCCCAGTGGGGTCTTGTGCCTGCCAAGACCTCTCTTTGGGTGTGCCACTTATGGAGCTAATCAGGTGGTGGCCTGTTTTGGTCTGAAGCTGACCACCAGGTGTGTTGGTTCTGGGGCCTCTTGGGAGGGGCTGGTGCAGGTCAATGTCAGATGCTGCCTTTGACCAGCTCCCTGTTGGGAGCTACAAGGTGATCTGCACTTGGTAGCTGCCTGTCCTGGGCCTGGATGTGCATGGGAGGGCCACACTGCAAACTGCGGCTGGTGCCGCCTGGGCAGGTCAGCAAAAGGCCCAAGGCGCCCGGATACCCACCTCTGCCTGCCAGCTGCCCATAAGGCTCAGCTGTTGACAGACCCTTGGGCAGAATGTGAGTTGGGCGAGGTAGGGTTTCAGGGAGTTGTCAGAGTGGAGCTAATGGAGTTCACCAGGCTAATACAGCATCAGTTTTAGTTGTG
>NW_005370176.1:1882316-1954232 GCF_000412655.1 Myotis brandtii
CAGGGAGGGTAGGGGAGAGGTTGTGGAGTGAGGGGCTCAGCACAGAGACAATGGTGGCTGTCCCTCCAGCTCTCTCACTCTGGAGTCATGCAGTTTAGTTCCTCCCTCTTGGTATCTGGCATCCCAGGCCCCCACCCCAAGCTTGACCAGAGGTGTGTGTTTTTTAAAGATACACTGCAACTGGTGGAGGAGGGCATAGGCACAAAAATGAGGGACATCTGTAATACTCTCAACAACAACAACAAAGGCAGACTGCAACTTGTTGGAGAAAAGTTGGATATAAAACTCTTGTGTATGGTCTCAAAACTATTTAGAAGATCAGAAGAAAAACCAAATTGGTGTTTGACAGTTGGTGGCAGAGTGATTAAGTTTATTTTGTAATCCCATATTCCAAATTTTCTACAATAGAAAAACTTGAGAGGGATACTGATAAACTAGAAAGTATACCCTTTGGGAAGTGAAAAATCTAGAAAACTCATACTAATCAGCTAGACGAAAAACAACAGTCGACTGTTTTGAAACACTTGTGATGGCATGAACTATACCCGTGGTCAGCAAACCGCGGCTCGCTAGCCACATGCGGCTCTTTGGCCCCTTGAGTGTGGCTCTTCCACAAAATACCACGTGCGGGTGCGCATACAGTGTGATTGAAACTTCGTGGCCCATGCGCAGAAGTCGGTATTTTGTGGAAGAACCACACTCAAGGGGCCAAAGAGCCACATGTGGCTCGCGAGCCGTGGTTTGCCGAGCCGCAGTTTGCCGACCACTGAACTATATCAGCTTCTGGGTGCTCACTCTGTACCCGGTGCTGTGCTGCACATGGGGCTTGATGAGGTGAACTTGCAAGCACCACAGCTTGATTTTGAACCTATGTCTTCTTTGTATCGCTAGTCACTGTCTCCTAAGCTAGGAAGCTTACATTTTCTACATCAGACCATTGTTTTTTGTTCACTGTCAGAAATCTAGTGGCTAGGGAGGAGGGTGACCCAGCAAGGTTAGGAGACAGAGTTACTGTACTACGATGGTTGTTTAATAGTAACGAGTCTGGATACAGTTGTTTCACAAAAAGATATATTTTCATATGGCTATTTACATTTTTTCATATTTAGTTAAAGAATATCATACAACTTATACCGTCCGAAATGTCTCATGCTTTTAAATTCTTTTCTATTTACACTTTTCTGACATGGAATTAAAACTAAAATGGTTAAATATCTCGGTAATAGAAAGCAACCAGTCAACATAGCTAGTGTCTTCTCTTAAATTTGCTCATCAGCATTAGCAATAGTTACCTTAATAATAAATTATCTTCCATTTAAAAATCAGTAGTAATTTTAAACAACTCATAAATAAGTGTGCTCTGTGCAATTTACATATTTAATATCCTGTGGATACTAAAAGCCTGTATGTTGTCAGATTTGCACGTTATTACTTCTTCAAATGATAAGCTTTTCCAAAGAAGGAACCGGAGAAGCTTGAAGTAATATCTGAACGTTCTCTGGAGAGTTATCACAGCTCTGCTTGCTTTACAGGAGGTTCCAGTTTACGTGAGAGGGCAGTTAAAATCTGGTTGAATTTCTCATATCTCTCGGCCTGATTGACTTGTGCGCCCTTGCTGCCCCATAGCAATCGCATTTGAAATTCAGTCTTGATGATTTCACTCATTTCTTCATCTGGTTGAAAACCTAATATAAACAAAACAAAATGTTTTTTTCAGTTCTGCCTAAAACAGTGTAGAAAATAGACTGAAAACTTGCTCATTTAAAGTAGGATCAAAATGAACTTCGTCTCTCAGAACTTTTTTAAAAAAATCCCCCCAAGGAAAACACAGGAAATGCGGTATATAAGGGAGGGCCGAGTCCCACTCTCAAGGACCTGAGCACCTGCAGAGAAAGGCTAACAAGTAAGCTCACTGAGCCACGACAGAATAACATTCACGTGCACAAGCCACTGTGGGTTGTGCTGTGAGAAGGAGTGTTCAAAGTACCTCGTGGGTTTTATTTTTACAACTTCATTGATGTAGCATTTACATGTCACCCATTTCAGCTGCACCACCATCACCACTAGTTACAGAACACTTCTGTCACCCTAGAAAGTTCCCTCGTGTCCCTATGCAGTCAGTCCCCATTCCTTCCTCAGACCCCCACCAGCCACGAATCGGCTTTTTGTTGTTGTTTTGCCTTTTCTAGAAATTTAATATAGACTTACATAATATGGACTTTTCTTTGTGTCTGGCTTCTTTCGCTTAGCATGGTGTTCTTGAGATTATTCCATGTTGTTGTGTGTTATCACTAATGCATTCCTCTTTATTGTGTCCAGTTACATGGACATGTGACATTTTGTTTATCCATCCCCCAACAAGTGGACATTTGGGCTGTTCCCAGTTTCTGAGTATTATGAATAATGTTATGAACATTTATGTATAAGGTTTTGTGATGACATGTGTTTTTCATTTCTCTAAGAGTTCCACATTAGGGCATATGGTAAATATATGTTCACTTTTAAGAAACTCAAACTCTTTTCCAAAATGGCTCCACCATTTTATATTCTCATCAGTAACATGAAGATCCTAGTTTCTCCATAGGCTGCCAACCTCTAGTATAGTCATTTTTGCTAACGACTAATGCTTTGAACATCTTTCCAGGTAGTTACTTGTCATTCGTATCATCTCTGGTGTGTCTATTCAAATCTTGTTTGTCTTCTCATTGAGTTCCAAGAATTCCTAATATATTCTAGATATAAGCCCTTTATAGATATAGAGAAAGGCAAATGTAGGTTTACAGTTGTGAGTATGCAAAACAGTTTATTCTTGTATTATTATTTATTAATTATTGTTTATTTTCCATATGAACAACTCTAAACCTACTTTTGTCCCGTCCTGTATGTTTGTCAAATATTCTCTTCTAATCTGTGCATTGCTGTTTCACTTTGTTAACTGTCTTTTAAAGAGCAAAATTTTAAATTTTGATTTATCAGTGTTTTCTGTTAAGGTTCATGCTTTTTGTAGCCTAAAAAAATCTTTGCTTAACGCAAGGTCACAATGAATTTCTCCTGTGTTTTCTTTCTTTTAAAAAAATATATATTTTAAAAAATATATTTTTATTGATTTTAGAGAGGAAGGGAGGAGATAGAAACATTAATGATGAGAGAAAATCATTGATTGGCTGCCTCCTGCACACCCCCCACTGGTGATCGAGCCTGCAATCCTGGCATGTGCCCTGACAGGAATCGAACCAGCAACATTTTGGTGCATGGGAGGACACCAAATCAACTGAGCCACACTGGCCAGGGCCCTCATCCTCGATTATCGATGGGGTACTGCGCTCTGTCATTAAATATATTCCCACCATCTAGATCAGAGGATCTTGGTGGTTGAGAGGATAATAGAAGACTTTTAGTCCATCTTTCCCTGTGATGCCTGAATATCTTTGACAGATAACCAACCAGAGGCCAGATGACAACTTCCATTCATTCAGTTAATATGCTTTGAGCCCCTATTCTGGCTGGGTGCTGGGGATATGATGGTGAGCAAATAGCTACCCTTAGTGGGTTCACAGTCACGCCCAGCAATGGGAACTTGCTATGTAAACCTGTAGCAGGATCAACTGAGAAATACCATCAGATACCTTTAAAGTAATTTGCTATAGAACAACTTAAAGCACACTTTTGGCTTAGGCCCCATCCATTGTAATACATTTATTGGCTTTATATAAGCAGGCACTGTACTATCTGGTGAATTATGTGCTTTTATTGTTTGAGTTCTACACTGCTAACCTTGGAGAACTTTCTGAGGAAAACAATGAAACAGGTATATAATGCTTACACCTATATCAGGCACAGTGCAAACTGTTTAGTCCTAATTTCTGGTTCTGAGGTGACAGCTTTGTTTTAGGATGAAATAATAGGCCTCTCTCACCCCATTAAGTTCTTAACCTTGTGGATCAAACTGTTGCTCTTGGAGAATTAAAAAAATTATCTAGTGAGGATGAGAAAATAGTCGTCCCTGATAACTACCTCAGTCAAGTCCTTGTTCTTGCATTTGCTTCCTAAATGGTCTTTTTGCCTATAAGCCTCCAGCCCTCCCACCTTCCTCCACACAGATGCCAGATTGGAGGCATAAATGTGACCATGTGATGACACCCTCCCACCTTTCCCTGGCTCTTCTTCAGTCATAGACGCACATGGAAGGCCTCCCCACTTCCTTCTTCAGCCTGGTTGGCCGCTCCTTATGACACACTCTACACTAACCCAAACCCAAGTACTTGTGTTTTGTACTTTTCCCCAAGCTCTTTTAGTACCTTTGCTTGTGTTGGACCCTTCCATGCTAAGAGCAGGGAGCTCCGTTCCCAGTGTGACTGAGAAGAAATAGGCATGCAGATAAATGAAGTCAAATAAAACTCTGACTCCTTATGTTGGCCCAGGTGAGGCAGAGTGTGAAGATGGTGCCTGTCAGCCTGCCCACCTCTAGTAATTATTAGAGGTGGGCAAGCTGACCAATTCCTTCTTGACCTTTTCTCTCTGTTTATTCTATACCAATGACTCAACAGAATACATACAAAGAAGAGAGAAACAGGATCTTAAGTCAGGAATTAAGAGGAAGTAATGACCAATCATAGAGGAAACAGAATTCCCACGCCTCAGTCTTTCCTACGTGGTCTTTTCTAATTGAGAACATCCAAGCTCTTTTATTCCTTCATTCCAGTGACTATTCAGAGCCGACAGCAGCTTATAAAAAGCAGCTCTTACCTTCCAGGATCCTCTCGGCATTCATCCGGTAACTGTGTGCAGCCTCTGCCATGAGTCGGGCTGCTGTCAAATGGTTCATCATAATCTCACAGCTTTCGTTATTTTTTTCCCACGTGTCAGTTCCTTCAAAAATGACAGCCTGTCGCTCCATTAAAGTCACAAGAGGCATCAGCAGGGGGACTGATATATTGTTTGGGAGGACACACGTGGACTCTGAAAAACAAGGGGTAAATTTTTTTTCCAGATCATTTTTTTCTCCCAAAGTTAAGATGCTGAGGTAGGAGAATCCTAGTCCCACCTCCTCCATGGACACATTAAATCTGCAGCTAAATATGGAACAACTTCCTCTGAAAAAAGGAACTCCTACAAATCAGGCCAATGAGAGAGGCCCACACAGCAGCATGTAGGAGAGGCTGGGACACAGTCTCATCATAAGCCCCAACCCCGGTACAGCCACCCACAGTCTGGAGGGAACTCAAAACCCAGAGCTTCTCCCTGAGGAGCCAGGGGTTTGAGCCCCACATTGGGCACCCCAACTTCTAAGACCTGTGCTGAGACTCAAGTCTTCAGAAGGTCTAGCTTTAAAAACCAATGGAGCTCAAGTCCATGAGACCTACAAGACCATAATGATCTGAGAAATAGCTCTTAAAGGGCTCACATGCTCTGCTTCACCCACCCCAGGTCTCAGCGAGAGGGCTGTCATGTCATTTAGCCACACCTAGGGGCCTGCTAGCTGACAGGCACCATCTTCACACTCTGCCTCACCTGGCCAGTGGGCGCCTCTTTATTTTTAAAATACTAGGCTCCCCCTACGTTTTATTCTCTCTTTTTCTTCTTTCTTTTAATCCTCACCCAAGGATATTTTATATTGATTTGAGAGAGAAACATTGAGTGGTTGTTTCCCTTACGTGCTCTGACAACCTGGGTATGCGCCCTGACCAGGTATTGAACCCACCACACCGTGGTGTATGAGATGACGCTCCAACCAACAGAGCCACACTGGCCAGGGCTTTTCTTCTCTTTTCTCTGTGGGAGTCATCTATATGCTCCTCCTCAGCTTTGCTCCAGCTCACTGGTCTCTCTCAGAAAGGAGCTCACATCCTTGTCTGGCCCCCCGATGTTTACGGCTGCTGCCAGAGGACACCTCTACATTGCCAGGCTCTGGTGGCCACTGGGACTTATGCCCATGGGTGCCTTGGGACTGTAACCGATGGAGAAAGAGCTCTTACACAGCTCCTGCCCCCAGAGCACAGCAAGAGGCAACAGTGGCCTAGGAGCTTATCATCATAACTGCAGCCTGAGAGGCAGGTTTCTAATTAAATAGACATCTGAGGGTTGATTGTAATCCTTTGCAGAGACCTCAAAGGGCAGGCACTACTTTGTGCTCTCCCCCTGCTGTGGACTAGAGCACCGCATATCCCAGAGGAGAGCTTTTACCTGTAGCTGGGACCCTGGTTTTTGCAGCCGCCACCCAAGGAAGTCTCCCTGATCACGTGACTCAGGGGAAGTTGTGTTCTTGGGTCCCACTGGATTGTAATCATTGGAGAGGGAGTGCTTGGCAGGCTCCCCCTTCCCCGCCCAGGGCACTGCACAGAGAAGACTGAAAAACAGCCCCATCTTTCTTTGAAAGAGGCCTATTTGCTTGTCCTGGAGCCTCACCCTGAGGGATAGGTTTCGGATATGGCACACGACTAGGAGGTGTTCTCAGGGAACACAGGCTGGTGGATAATACCTTTGCACTCTCTAAAAGTCCATACTACCCAGAGCAAACTACAGATTCAATGCAATCCTTATGAAATTCCTATTTTTCACAGCAATAGAACAAACAATCCTAAAATTTGTATGGAACCACAAAAGACACCAAAAAGCCAAAGCAAACTTGAGAATGAACAAATGTGGAAGCATCCTGCTCCCTGATTTTAAACTACATTACAAAACTATAGTAAGGAAAACAGTATGCTATTGGCACATAAAAACCACTGCAGACACATAGAGAATGGAATAGAAAGAGAAAGCAGAAATAAACTCACACACAGATGATCAATTAATTTATAGCAAAGGAGCCAATATTCATACAATGGGGGAAAGGACAGTCTTCAATAAATGGTGCTGGGAAAACTGGAAAGCCCCTGCAAAAGAATGAAACTCGATCGCTATCTCACACCATACAGAAATTAATTCAAAATGGGTTAAAGACTTACATGTAAGACCTAAGACCATAAAACTCTTAGAAGAAAACATAGGAGGTAAGCTCCTTGACATTGGGCTTGGTGATGTGTTGTTGAATCTGACACCAAAAGCAAAGGCAACAAAAGCAAAACTAAACAAGTGAGACAACATCAAACTAAAAATTCTGCACAGCAAAGGAAACCATCAACAAAATGAAAAGTCAACCTATAGAATGAGAGGAAATATCTGCAAATCATATATCTGATAAGGGATTAATATCCAAAATACTATATGAAGAACTTATAGAACTCAACAGCAAAAAGACAAAAACAAAAACACCAATCTGATTAAAAAAATAGGCAGAGGATGTGACTGACTGTTTTTCAAAAAAAAAAAAAAAAAGATACACATGATCAAGGGCTACATGCTAGGAAAGAATGCTATCTTCCACTTGGGACAACATGAATCCTGCAGGTAACTCAGGGCTCAGAACATGCCCTGCTGAATGCTTTGACCAAGCCAGAGCAAATACAGCCTGAGGTCTCATAGGCACCTACCGGGCAGCCGACAGACTCGGCCTTCGTGCAGAGCTTTGCTGAATGGCTTCAGCTGCTTCTCGTAGAGGATGGCGGTTTGGGTGTGCTGGCGCCGCAGGGCAGTCCACGTTTCTTCTAGCCTTGTAATCTGGAAGAAAGAAAGGTGTTACTATTTTGTAAAAAATCCTTTTTAAAATGACTTAAAAATTTTTTTAAATATGTTTTTATTGATTTTAGAGAGACAGGAAAGGAGAGGGGGAGACAGAGAAACATCGATCTGCTGCCTCCTGCACACCCTCTACTGGAGATCATGCCCATAACCTGGGCATGTGCCCTGACTGGGAAGCAAACCAGCAACCTTTTGGTGCGTGGGATGACGCTCAACCAACTGAGCTATACTGGCCAGGGCTAAAATGACCTTTTTGCTTAAGTTTTAGAATAGATGATAGATGCACATGTTTAAAAAAAGTCAAAGCAGTTGAATGGAGTGTACAGAGAAAAGTTAATCCCCCACCCTTGTCTTTGTCTGCGTTGCTCTGATGGCCCATCCCAGGGACAACTCCTCCCATCGATTTCTTGTATGTGTATGTATGTCTGTGTAAACACACACACTCTACTTTCAAATAAATAAATGCACGTCATACTACACATATTTTTTGTTCCTTATTTGGAAATCTTTCATATCAGTACATATAAAACAGCCTTACTTTGTTAAACTTCTGTACTATGTTCCACTTTGAGGATAAACTACAAAATTCCCTCGTGGAGATTTTGCAGATGTGTACCTGTGTGAAAATATGTGGAGGATAAATTTCCAGAAGTGGAACTACCGGGTCAAGGAGTGCATGTATTTTAAAGGCGGAAAGGAGCTGCCAGCTGTCTTCCATAGAGGTTGCACCAAGGAGAAGCTGTAGGAATGCGAGGGCCAGTGTTTTCAGGCAACTCGTAAGTAGTGACGTCTGAGACACAGGGGATTGCCCAGGCCACGTGCTGCCACCTCTCATGCCTTTACATTTCTTTTGGAATAATGTAGTCAACATCAACATGAGCTCCCGACTCTGACTGCCCGAAGACAGATGGTCCCCCACTCACCATGACACCGGCAGGCCCAAGTGTCTGAAGTTTCTACATGAAACCAGGAAGGGAGGAAGGGCGCTAATATCTAGGGAACGAGCGCCAGCTCCGGTATCTGAGGAATTTCATCTAGTCCTCGCAATACCCTGTGAAGCAGGTATTCTGGCCTCGTTTTACAGATCAGAAACCAGAAGAGATGAGGGCGCTCGCTTGAGGCAGCACAGCTGGTAAGGGACAGAGCCGAGCTTCGTTTTACTGCCTCTCAGCGCGCCTGTGTGTTCCAAGGGAAAGGGGAGCAGGGACCACACCAGCAGATTTTCTGGGAAGGAAAGGATGTGGCTGGTCTTCCTCCGGCCACCCACCACGCTGCCCTCTCCCCCCGCACCCCCTGCTCTCCCTCAGCCTCAAGCTTCGCCTTTCTGAAAGAGCCCTTGTCTCCAGGCCAAGCCCGTCTGCTGGATACTCTCCGGGTACGAGAAGCTGGAAGAGAAAGTGGTCCTGTGGCTATATGCAGCGGCAGGGCTGGGTGGTGAGACACAGAAATGATGTGATTCCTCTGGGGTTTCCCCTGGGTCTACCACTTCCCTCCCCAAACAGTGCTGACTCACCGGGGCCCTGAGCACCTGGGGGCTGTCCCCTCATCGCTGAGGTGCCCCAGAAGGGGAGGGCGCTGCCTACAGAGGCCTCGTAATGTGCTCCGGGGTAAGTCCCTCACCGCGGAGTTTGATGTCATGGACAGCAGCCATGCAATGCCACAAAACACCCCCTGTACCACTCTCTGAGGGAGCTCTGGGCTGGAGGGCTACTCACACAGCTTAGCTTGCTGGCTCGGCTCTCAAAATTGTATGCAGGTTTGGATAAAGAGGAAATAAATCTCATGCCAACTGAAAGCACCTGAATGAAAAATTAGAACTCCTGATACTGCGGAGGCCAGTATATCATGAAAACATGGCTGAGCCTGCTATTCCCAGCATCAGCCCTACTACATCCCAGGGCATCTAAAGAGTTTTGTAAACTCTTGGAATATTACGTTATGATTGAAATTGACATCCCCTCCCCCAATTTTCCTGATGAAAGAACCAAGTTGTTCAACTTCCTGTTTCTAAGGTGACCTTGCTTTCAAGCAGGAGAATCATGTTCCCAACAAGCCCCGCAGGACACGTGTCGTAGCTGCCTTCCCAGGGGCGATGCTGGGTGTCCATGAGGCCCCGGGATGTCCAGGGAAATCAGCTCTGAAACAGCCACTCTGGATGGCGAGCGGTTTTGTGTCACTGTTTGCAGACGGGGCTTACAGGGGTCCCCTACGCACCTAGGGCTGCAGAACACAGCGGGAAGCGGGATCTGTGAGCAAGACCATAGGACCATTCTCCTCTATGCGGTTTGATTTCAAACACAGGTTTTCAGTTTTGACACTCATCCTAAAAACAGCCCGTCAAAGCAGATAAATTGAAAGTGCCCGATTTCAGAAACTCTAACTAGGGGGCTATATGGCAGATGGTCCAGAAATCTGGAGTTTTTAATGAGAGAGGCTGTTTTAGGTAACCTGAGGAACATTCTAGGAGATAAAGCGCTTTGGGGATTCTCAGATGTAAGCTCCCCAAATGGCTGTTTTCCAGTCATTGTCCCAAACTGCCTGCACCCTTGGTGACTCAGAGGGACACAGTCTCTCCCTTACCCAGCACACCTGCGCCAGACACATCATCCTAGTTGGTTCTTCAGGAACCTGTTCTTCAGGGTGACTCTTTTTATTGTGCATCAGAAAGGGTGGGCTTTCAGCAATTACCCACTATTTTTAAAAACAACCAAAATACTTAGGACACTGTTCTTGGTTGCCCCCTAATCAAAGCAGCTTTCACAATGATTCCATTTACCTTTTGAGATTGACTGACGCCCTCTGGGATTTGCCAAACATGGGCTCGCGAACATGAAGTACACGCAGGCCCGCGGGGCTGCACGAAGCGAGTGGAAACGTACCTGCGGCATCTCTAGGGCTTTCATGATGGCGGAGAAAGAATAGAGGTCCCCCATGGAGTCTTTCAGTTCCACCGCCACCTGGATGATCCGATTGAGGGTGGCTGCTCGGTCCTCCAGAGTGCCCGTGCAGCCCAGAATGTCCACTGCAATGCCGATGGCCATGGTGCTGTGTCTGCGAGGGAGGAGATCAGTGGTCAGGCCCAGGGTCAACAGGACGAGGAGGAAATGAAACCAAACCAGCTAGGAAACAGATTGGCTTTGCACCATGTGCTGCTCTTGCCCTGAGATGTGCTGGTAGCTCAGAGAGTTTGGCTGTGATTTCTCTGGAGACCACCCCACAGGCTGACTGCAGCGGGACCGCACAGGCCTCAGAGAGTGCACTATTCGGAGTCCAAAGGACAGATGCCCAGGACCTGGCCTTGTTCAGGCTGGACCTGGGGCATGAAGAGGGCCCTCCTCAAGCAAAGTGCATGGGCTCCTTGTACCTTCTGCCATGAGAGATCCAAGGAGATACCATGTCCCCCCAACACACCAGGGAATCCCCTCCTCAGGGAAGCATCGGGCCATCTCAGCCGAGCCCCCTGCGTAGGAAATGGAAAGGACAGAAAAATGAGAGAATATGCTTGATCCAGGAAGACGACAAAAGTGTCAGAACAAAGGAAGGGACGAGGAGCTAAGAAGAGGGTGTCTGCGGCTCTGGTCAAGAGGCCAGAAAGTGAGTGGGGACATGGACGAAGATGGAACAGTGGACTGGCAGGATGTCCCTGTAAGGTCAGGCTCTAAGAAAATGGAAATCTTGTTTGTATCTGCCAACAATGCTCCCTTTTCTCATCTTGAACTATATAGGGTGACCTCACAGACCCAGGACAGGAAGCAGCGTGATTTTTTCTCTACATGACAATGCGGCTCAGAGAGTCTCCATGGGCTGATGAGGGGTCACAGAGTCTCCATGGGCTGATGATGTGATGGGTCACACAGCGTCTCCATGGGCTGATGAGGGGTCACACAGAGTCTCCATGGGCTGATGTGAGGGGTCACAGAGAGTCTCCATGGGATGATGAGGGGTCACACAGAGTTTCCATGGGCTGATGAGGGTCACAGAGAGTCTCTTATTGGTGGTAGGCAGCACAGACTGAAGTCCCCTTCCTTCCCTCTGAAAATCAGGGTTGCGGAGTTGATGGCACTGGGCCAGAATGGCTTCAATGACATTTCTTCCAGGCTGATACAAGTGCTGGAGGTGAAGCCCCAATTCATAGTATGGTCACTAAAATACACATGTTTGAAAGTCTGGGGCCACCTTGTGCTAAAGCTCGCAGCTGAGGATGCCACTCCAAGGCCATGCTGCTGTCTTGTGCCCACAGGTGTGGGACCCTCTCGCTTTCCTTGGGCAAAGGGTGGCATGATTCACCTTGTGCCTAGCATTACGTTTCCCTTGTCGGCCAAAGTCCAGCCTAGGAAAACATCTTAGAAGATTTATTTGAGCCAAACTGATGGCAACGGCCAGGAAGCGAAATTTCAATGGATTGAGAAAATGCTCCAGAGAATGGTCAGTTTTGCATCTTATTTTATACATTAGACTCAAAGGAGGAGGTGTAAGAGGGGTTACATGAAATCCACTGGTGGTAGATGAGGGCGGCAGGAGAACGCACAGCGGGGCAATCACCGGGGTTAGATGAAAAGCAAACTGAGAGGCACATACTTCTCCTACACCGGTGGGTGTAAGACAGCTGACATTTACAGCACAGAGAGATGGTCTGTGGGCAACAAGATAACCATGTGGTCGTCTGCTCTGGTGCCAGGGGTTGTGCCTTTGAGGGGTCTGGAAAAGAAAATTACTCTGACATTTCAAAGGTATGTTATCTTAGATGCACAACGATAAAAGACTTCCAAGTTAGCGACTGACCTTTGTCAAGGACGCTACAGGCTTAGGAGGTGACTACCCACTCCTACGCGCTTTTCGTTGGGAATTTTTATGGTCAGACCATTCTGTGTGGTTCCTTTAGGTCTCTGGGTGTGTAAGGCCGCCTCTGAGTTCATCCTCCTCTGAGTTCATCAGGTTAGGATGTGGCCCCTTTTTCGTCCACACGCTAATGTTTGTTATATAAGTAACCAGCCCTACCCTAGCCAGTTTGGCTCAGTGGGTAGAGTGCTGGCCAGCGGACTGAAGAGTCCCAGGTTTGATTCCGGTCAAGGGCATGTACCTCGGTTGCAGGCTCGATCCCCGGCACCTCGTGCAGGAGGTAACACAATTGATGTGTCTCTCTCACATCAATGTTTCTCTCTCTCCCTCCGTTCCATGCTCTCTAAAAATCAATGGGAAAATATCCTGGAGTGAGGATTAACAAAGAATAAAAATAAATAAAAAATGAGTAACGAGCTCTGCCATCTCTGTGTGTTTGTACACACACAGGGTGGGGCAAAAGTAGGCCTGCAGTTGTGAGTATGTGAAACCGAGTTTTGGCTTGTGTCATTTATTAATTATTGTATCATTTTCCATAGAACAACTGTAAACCTCCTTTTGCCCATCCTGTATGCATGTATGCTGCTTACTCGCAGTGTGGCCTTAGGGTGTTATCTGACAGCTCCATGCCTCGATTTCTTCATCTGTAAAATGGGGACAAGAGTAATTGTGAGAAATAGAGACTGTGTGTGGGTATAAAATTAATAAAAGCGCCTGGCACTGGCAGGCACCTAGCAAATAATACTTGTTACTACGATGATCTCTATGGGTACATCTTTCCCTCTATGTCTTGGTCCATTTTGCCTGTCTCTTTTCCTTTATTTATCTCCTTCCTGGTTTCCTGTCTTTCTTAATTAATGGACCCTAATATAGAATTAAAGCCTATTTTTATCATCTGTTGTTTATTGAAGACTTTTGTTACCATTTGCAAAAAGTTAAGGTTGAGCCAAACATCTTAGATGTTTCTTTTAACAAATAGTAAACTAATGTTTCATGTTGCATTTAGTCTATTTTTTATTCAGTGTTTTCCCCCCTATGTTTTAGTAGCCCTTAATAAAAGACATATTTTCTACTTCTTTAAGACCTGGCATTACACCAATGGTTAATTGGGTAACTCTATCCATTCATTCAACCAGCATTTGCCTAAAACCTCCTGCGTGCACCACTATGGGAAAGACACTCGCCTGGAGTGTCTGCTCCAGGGGCCGCCGGGGCTGGCAGCAGGGGCACTGACTGTTACACAAAGAATATGTCCACACAGTAGGCCTGGAAGGGGTGAAGTGGTAAATTAAGAAATAAAAGGTGGTTTTGTATTTGATTCTGAGACGCAGGAAGATGATGTAATTTGGCCTTCCAGGGCCACTATACCCCTGACCTTTATTTAAACACATTGTAATGAAGAAACCCGCTCCCCAGACCCACAGGCTAGCCCTGGACAGGAAACAAGCACGAAGTGAGAGCACAGGCAAGCGACAATCAGGAGAAAGAGGAAATGGATGTAGACGAGAGTGGAAGTCTGAAAATAGCCAAAGGAGAAGCCCCAAGCCCGCCGACCTCAGCCTGGGCCCAATGATCAACACACTAATGGAACCGATCAAATGAGGCCTGGAGCTTGGGGAGCTTTCAGACTGAAAAATGTACCACATGAGAAAGGGGGAAGTTGGTGGCACAGCTCAATTCTGTTGAAACCGTGACCACTGAGCCCAGACAGCAACAGAGAAGTTAGTGGACCTGAGACGCCAGGCCCTGGACTTGGGGAGGGAAGAGGACACCAGGAGAGAGAGGCTAGAATCTAGAAAAATCTGATCAGAAAAGTAAAAAAATTCAGAAGTCAGACCTACAATTGCCCAAAGGCATTCAACAACAAGGATGCCTGAACAAAGTCAGCATTTCTGGTCTCCTGCCTCCCAGAAGTCTCCCATTCGGATTCGGGTGTCTTCTATTGGATGCGTCTGTGGCGTTGAAGCCAAAACAACGGCGGCATTGAGCCATCTTATCTGCTGTGTAGCAGGTACCCTTGGAGGCAGTGGTGTGGACCCCCCGGCCACCCAAGGCGGTGCTTACTTTCTAGGGCTGACATCCTCGGACCACATTGCCCACTGGCCACGTGTGGCTACTTACACTTAAAACAGTAAACAGCGGAATAAAACGTTTTGTCCCTCCACATGTGGCTGCCGTACTGAGACAAGAACAGGTCAGCCATCACAGAAAAGCCCTGGGTTGACCATTGCAACCCACACATGTGCCATGGCAATGGGAAGTGGGTTGGAAAAACAGAACACTTAACAAGATAGTCTTGCCCAAATCAACTGTTGTTTTGTTTGTGTGTCAGAAAGGCCAACTTCTACTCTAATAAGATAATCAAGCCTAGTGCTTCTTTTCTTGCTATTAGCCTTGCTATTTCTGTCTAATTTCTAAACATCCGACGTCCATGTGTGTGGGTTTACAGGGACAGCCAAGGCCCTGGCTCTTCCTGAGAAGAAGACAGTGATTCTTCAGAGGCAGGAGGGGAGAGGGTCCGAGTGCCCTCACCCTCTGACCTCTGATCCCCCATCTGTCCACCTGTCAAAGAAAATGTTCAGACTCTGTCCTTCCCAGCCTTTCCCACCAACTCCCACTTAATTCCGAAAGCAATCTGGAACAGACGGGAACGTGTTCTTTGTTCCTGACTTCCTCTGTGCCGTCTCTTTGTCTCCAAGAATTCTCTGGCTGAGCTTCTGGGCAAAGTTGGCCCGGTCCCCCCCAACCCCCCGAGGGAAGCGGCTCTGGGCGTAGTGCTGGGCCTCTCTGTCTGTGCTGGAGAGAGAGACAGGAGGACGGCAGAGGGCCAGGAATGCAGGGACAGTGCTGCTCACCTTTCGATGATGTCCAGACGCAGCTGGTGGCCGTACGGCAAGGTGATGAGTTCCAGCCCTGAGCTCACGCCCATGTTTCTCCTCATCTCCTCCGAGACTTCAAGAATCCGAGCGACCTGTCGAGAACACAGTGGAAATACACGGGATCAGGAAGTGGGCTTGCTGCGAACACGGAGTTAGTGTGTGGAAGGAAATACACTGAGCTGGACAGGGTGGATGCGCTTAACTTGCTGCAGTTCTATTTGAGCTACAGCCTTTGAAAAGACAGTTTTAAATGTGATAGTTGGAGGATTTTTAAAACACATACTGGAATATAAAACCTGGGAGGAAAGAACCGAAATTGGTCTGCAGAACCTGCAGATTTGGTGTTGCTGGCCTGCCAGAGCACAGAGCCGTTCCTCCAGCTTTTGTGTAACGCAGGCTGGGTCCCGCTGTGACGCTCCGGACCCCCTGCGTGGGAAAGCAGAATTGCGTCCCGTCGGCCCTCTGCTGCGTGCCTGGCCGTTCATGTTCTCACTTAGGGGCAGGCTGGCTGCTATTACCCCTAATTACGCCCCTCCGGGCTCCGTAAGTGCATCATACGTCTGGAAACCATTAGAAAAGCGTACAGAGATTTGAAACCCGAGGTCTCCCCCAGAGGGCTTTTCCCTAAAGAAAATCTTTGTCCAGCCAGCAACCCCCATCTCAATCCCAGTGTGTAATCACACTCATCAGAACCAGGGATTAGCCGGCCTCTTATAGTTATTACATGTGACCTCAAAATGTTACAGTGGAGCCCGTGCCTCTCTACAAGGGGAACAGTGGCGCAGCAGCACCCTGATGCACTAACAGTGCAACCCGAAACAACGGCCTCACCGTGCCCGGACACATGGCCAGCGCAGGCAATTCCTCCCTCGCTCTGTAGAGCTGTCCCCCAGTGCAATGATCCTGGGCACATGAACAGTCCAGATGCCTTCGTAATAGGCTCCAAAACACATCTGGAAGTTGAGCTGTTATTATTAACCCTGACCCTTAACATCTGTGGTTGAGCAAGGATCCACTGTCAGCCCTGGGGAACGAGCCTGTGGGAACCAGCTC
This sequence comes from Myotis brandtii, assembly GCF_000412655.1. Lineage (NCBI taxonomy): Eukaryota > Metazoa > Chordata > Mammalia > Chiroptera > Vespertilionidae > Myotis > Myotis brandtii. The sequence continues at coordinate 1,898,708 of NW_005370176.1, forward strand.
TCCAGCAGTGGGGCCCAGAATAGGATGCAGGATTCATACCACGCTCCCGGAGCCTCAGTTTCCCCTTCTCTAACAGAACCACTGAGCTCACCTTTCTCAAGGACTTTGCAAAGGCTCGAATGAGCTCAAAACCCCAAAGAACTGTTTGAAAATACAGGCTGTGAATCATCGGCCACGTAGAAGGGGGAAGAATTCTGGCTCAGTCTCTGGAAAGAGATTTACACCTTGACCATGGCAAGGCAGCCCAGATGTGCACCCAGCCACCTGCGGTCACACACACGCTGCTTGCTTATTTAGACAGCTGCCCCGACAGAGGCTCCAAACCCAGCACATCTGTGGAGCGTCCTCCAATCCACACACTCTGTGGAGCAAGATTCAGGGCTTGTCATGGATTCGTTTTGGAAGCACCAGCATCCGGAGCGATCCCTGCTCTGACAGAGAAGACTCTGGTCTGTTTTCCTTCAGTGTAAACGTTCAAATCTCTGGTCACCTTCCCGGGATTTTACCAGAAAATGCCTATACCCGCTTGCCCTGTGGCTGAGCTATGGGACAAGGGGTCCTGCGCTCACAGTGTAGGGCCTGGACCAGGTGCCCCGGGAGACACCAGGGCCGTGCAGACACAGACACAGCGGGACAAAGAGTCTCGAGCATTTACTGTGACCTGGACCCGGCAGGCGACCTCAGAGCCCCATGATGGGGTGTCCCAGCCTCCCTCTGCTCTTCAGACCGGAGCCACCCTGGTTCTCTGAACGCTGCCTGCTCCTCATGCGCCTGCTGCCGGGGCTGCTGCAGGGACCCAGGGAGCCCGGCGGGGCATGCCTGGCCTTCCTCCCAGCTGCTAAGGGACCATCTGAGCTGCAGTGAGAGCACTGGCTCAGCTCACCATCCCTGCTGCCCTCAGCAGAAGACTGACGGGCACTGTGTCCTCGCAGGCCTGTGTCCCTCTCTTAACTGCACCGTGCTTTGAAGACAGCAGCCTGGCGTCAGCCCCGAAGTAGAGACTTCAAAACATGGAAGACCTACCAGGACCTCCCCCACCACCTTCACTGCCCACACAGAGGGAGTCTTCATAAGCCGGCCCCTCCCACCACGGTTCCTGACGCCCGAGTTTCTGCATGTGTGTGTCATCTGCTGCCTGGAAGATGCTATTTGCATTCTTCATCAGGCCAACTCCTATTCAGCCTTCAAAACTCATCTCAGACATCCGCCTGACCCCCTAGCTGCCCCATGCTCAGGGCCCTGCCTCAGGGGCCCCACAGCTCCTGTGCCTTCCCCTACAGAGCACTTCCCACCTGCGTTGTGGTCTGAATTCCTGTCTCACTGTCCCTCCCCCTCTCCCACCGTGACCTGGCCCGGCCCAAGGGAGGCATCTATCAGTCTGAACACGTAACACTGCTGAACACTTACTTGGCCTCATCCTGGCCAGGCATGGTATGGAGGGTGGTTGGTTTTATTCTCCTCCTTTTATCAGCGGGGAGAGAAAGATCAGGAGAGGGAAAGAGGCAGGATTACATTCAGGCAGCTCATCCTGAGGCCACGCTCTTAACTGTCCCTCACTTCTCGCCACTGTGAAGACAAGTGGGTTGGGGAATGGTTCCGGGTGAGTGAGGTCAGGGCGGTCAGTGCCCACCTGCAGGTGTGTGTGGGGGGGTCTCAGTGGACGCCCACCCCAACCCTGGGAGTGGGGTGCAACACTGCTGGGCAGGCAGCCTGGAGGTGCCTTTCTGGGTGTCAGCCTGGGGCTCTGTGCACTGGTGGGAACCAGCTCTCAGGACTCAGGTGCTGCCCAGCACGCTCTGAGCTTTGGGGTGGCCCTGTCTGGCTGCCGCTGCATTTGGGGTGAGTAGTAACAGCCCCTGTTTATTTCCCTCAGAGTCACTGATTGTGCCTGCTTTGTTGGCAAAGCCCTGGTCAGTGGCTCCAGGAAGAGGATAAGGAAATGGCGTGGACTCAGGAGGGAGGAAGGAAGACTAAACAGCCTCGCCCTTGGGGAGAGGCAGGCAGGCTCCTGCTCCCGTCTTGGCCAGGGGGGCTCCGTCTTCCAGGGGTGACTGAAGGCAGACCGGGGAACAGGGCCTCATAGGACAAAATGCAAAAGAGAAACGGAACAAGAATAGGGTGGCTGCACGTTCCTTCTGTTGCAAACAGAAATAAGGTCTAGTTTCATGGCCGCTGTGGGGAGCTGATATAGGATTAAGCCTCGGACTGACCTGTTGGCAAAGTCACAAACAAGTCCCAGCTTAGAGGGCACAGTCCTCTTAGCATAATTAGGCTTGACCTTATAACACTCCCTAGATCTTATCTGGGAAGCTAATGGGCTGAGGGAAGTGCAGGAAGTGTAACTATGGTCAAAACAAGTGAAACTCACAAGAACAGTGTAACTATGGTAACCACTACCTTGTTTACCTCTGACTATAAGATGGTTGGTGCGGCCTGAGCACCGGTGGAAGTCCTTCCTCTTGAGTTGGACTTACCCGCCTGGCCCCCCAATATTCCCAAATTATCTCTTGTCTTTTCTCTTTCATTTGTGTGCGGCTCCTCTTCCAGATCCTGAACCCTGAACCACGCTGGACGTGGAGGGAAGCATTTACAACAGCCGCCAAAGTGGGAGAAGGTTCTAGACCAGGGGTGGGCAAACTTTTTGACTCGAGGGCCACAATGGGTTCTTAAACTGGACCGGAGGGCCGGAACAAAAGCATGGATGGAGTGTTTGTGTGAACTAATATAAATTCAAAGTAAACATCATTACATAAAAGGGTATGGTCTTTTTTTTTTTTTTTAGTTTTATTCATTTCAAACGGATCCGGCCCGCGGGCCGTAGTTTGCCCACGGCTGTTCTAGACCCTCCTGCATCAATGCTCAGCATCTCGCCTCCCATGTTACCACCGAGCCCTGCTTGAGGCCACAAGGAAGAGGATTCATTTCCTCCCAGGAACTAGGCAGTTATGTGAATCCAGACCTGTTTCTGCGAGGAGCCTGCTTTCCGGAGAACCTGGACCGGTTCATGCCAGGCTCAGTGCGAGTGACGTACTGGAGCAGGAACTCTAAATCCTCTCACTGTCCAAACAGGTTTAGCTCGCTTTAAAGTGAGAATGTGACCTGGTGATTATCCGACCATTTGTGAGCACTGCCCAGGGACACTCAGCCAACCACGTCAGCAGCCCCGTTCTTCCCGAGCAGCCCCCTCCTGGCTGTCCTCTCCGGGCCGGACGCACGCACGCCACACACACGCCCCTCCCAGGCCTGGCCAGGAGGTCCACTGAGTGGTCCCTCAGCCCTGTTTTCAGGAAGGCGTTTGTTACCCCAGCACAGCCAGGCAGGGAGGCCTCAATCGATTAGGAGTTCCCTGGGGGAGGGGTGCTCAGAGACCACTTCCTGCCATGATTTATGGCCTTAATAAAAGGAAATTTATTTTGGAAAAGCCATTTCCTACATAGGCCCTGACCTTTGAAGCTAATTGACTTCACGAGGCTACAAACGAGAAAGGGCTGTAACTCTCAGAGAGGACTTTTCTGTTGCTCAGATGCAAGGACCTATCCCTTCCGCTGCGGAGCAGGCTGGGCCACCCCGGCCGGAGACACCTGCTTTCTAGAAATCTCTCTCTGAAGGATGAGCCTGCCCTGGGCCACCTCGGAACAAAAGACACCCAGGACGAAAAGACATGCTCCCACTAAGAAATGATGGCGATGTAAACATATACTTATGTAGTCACATGGAAGGACAGGCACAGTGTGTTGTTGGTGGGAGACTCAGGGTTTGGAACCGTATGTCCAGACGGTGCCATTTTTGTGGTGAGCGACCAGACCTGTGCGCCATTATTTCCGTGTCTCTGCTTGCAGAGTAAATGTTAGCCAGGGCGATCCCCAGAAAACTGGATTTTGTGTGATTTTCACCTTTTCTCTTCATCTGCATTTTTATTATTTTTCTAAATTGAGCAAGTATTACTTATTTTAAAAAATCAAGGTAACTTTAAAATGTTTATTGGCCTAAAGACCATTTAGTAACAATAAATATATAATGTGTGTATGTATATGTATGTGTGTGTATATGTATATGTATGTATGTATGTAAATATATATAATATGTGTGTGTATATATATATAAATAAATAACCAAGCTCTGCTACTTCAGAAACTACACTTTCATCTCCAGCCACTTGCCTTCGGACTTGGCTTTACCAGTTCTGGCAGACTTGAGGCCAGGGGAGAATTTTGAAATCAGCCCCAGCTGGGAGGATGCTGTAGCAGCTCCAGACACCAGCAGGGGTTGGGGAAGGAGGCAGGCCCTGGGCAGCAGCCTGCCATCTCTCTGTCCCAGGTGAATTTTATGAGCTTCCTGCCTGGGCAAAGGTTATCCTGGCCGGTGGCTCCCACCCCTAAAATAAATCCCCACGCTGGTGTGATCTTCAGACTTTTCCTATGAACAAAGCACTTAAACTTTGCGGGGGTGGGGAACATCCGGCGTGCGGGCCGTATAAAGCCTGAGAAATCATTTGGTCTGGCGCTGCCAAGGCATTAGGGGTGAGTTAATGAAATGTTTGACCAAACAGAGCAGGCTAATTTTTAAGTTGATAATTTTGTATGGCCCTTGAATGATGCTATAAATATCCAAATATTTATAACAGTTTTCCTTGGTAGAAAAAAGGTTCCCCTGGCTTAAAGGGTAAGGCGGAGGGAGGCGCAGACAGATGCCCGCTTCCAAATGTGCGAGTCAGAACAAACCCCACCCACCCAGGTCCCTACCTTGCAGTCCTCGCTCAGCATGTGCCGGGCGATGACCTTGGGGTCGTTGCTGGTGAACAGCTCCTTTGCTCGCTTCAGCATCGCTGTCTCCAGGGGCTTGTTCTCAGGCGGAAGGAGCTTCGACACGAAGTCGTTGGGCCTGAAGGAGGAGGCCGTCTCCAGGAGGGGCATCACAAACTCGGCCTCGGCGTCCTGCCCCTGGCCCATCTGCGCCGCTGCCGCCGGTGGCGCCTGAGGCCCGGCCCTGTCATTGTCATCAAGAATCAGGTAGTTGGTGCCAGAGTTCCGGGGACCCGGCGCCCCGTTCTGCTTGGCCTTCAGCAGCTCCACGTAGCTGTCCTGGGCACAGAGGGGCGGCCTCGCTCCCCGGTCACAGCCTGTGGCCGAGGCTGGGTTCAGTTCACAGTAGTTGGCCTCGGAGTGGAGCCAGGTGGATGGAGATGGGGGAGCCTTGAGGAGGGGCGCCTTGCAGGGCTTGGGGGGTGGCTTGGGGCACAGCTGGCTGTCTGAGCCCCTCAGCGCCTCCCCTGCCCTGGCGTCCGAGGAGACCCTCCGAGCCACTGCTGGGCTCAGGGTGGGCTCGCTGCCCGTCCTGAAAACCGGGGAGTTTGGGCAGGGGCTTGTGTCCACACCCGAGGATTGAGGGGGCATCTTACAGCCTGTGGAGGGTAAGACAGGGTCAGAAAAGGCTCAGCTGCGGGGAGAACACACAACAAACAAAACTAGAGTGACGGCGCCCCTGCTCTCAATTCATGCCCTTGGCCATGAATCTTCATCCTCAATAGATAACTCAGTGTGACCACCATGTCCAGTCTAGAGAAGTCTAGGGCAGTGGTCAGCAAACTGTGGCTCAGCAAACTGCGGCTCGCGAGCCACATGCGGCTCTTTGGCCCCTTGAGTGTGGCTCTTCCACAAAATACCAACTTCTGCACATGGGCCACGGAGTTTCAATCGCACTGTACATGCACGCCCGCACGTGATATTTTGTGGTATTTTGTGGAAGAGCCACACTCAAGGGGCCAAAGAGCCACATGTGGCTCGCGAGCCGCAGTTTGCCAACCACGGGTCTAGGGCATTCTGAGGGCAAAGTTGGCCCGACCCCACACTTCTGGGGGAATTTAAATCCCAGGGACTGCCGACAGCTGGGCTGTCACAGAAAGTTACGACAGGCGGAGCAGAAAAATACATGGACTCTGGCAGCAAGTCATTTAATCGTGCCCTAAAAACACAAGTCTTCAGCCACATAGCACACAGGGCTCTGATCACTCTCAGCACCAGGGTGGGCCCAGCCTGCTCTGAGGGAGAGCTAGAGACCCACTGGGAAGGGGGAGAAAGACGGTGCAACAACCCACACCGAAGGAGTTTAAGGAGCATTAGGAAAATCACCGAGTGGTCCCAAGGAAGGTCAGGTATAAAAAGAATAAAAAACAATCCCATGGCTACTAATATGACTGCTTACTGGGTTTCCCCACATCCCACTCCTTCGCAATCTTCTGGCTGCAAAAGGAGAACGGAGAGGAAGAGGGGCTGCTGGACAGCTGCTCCACCACGAGCCCCAGGACCAGCCCACCCGCTCTGTCCTGGGAGTGGACCACAGAGGCGCACTGGTCATGAAGACCCATGTTCGCGCATGGGCTTGGAGTCAGAAAACCTGAGTTCAGATGCTGGCATATCCGCTTACCTGATAGATGCCTCTGGACAAGTCACTTAACCTCTGTGCCTCAGTTTCCTCAGCCTCGAAAAGGGACTACCTTGTTATGAGGCTCAAAAGGTAGTACATAAAGCACCCAGCCCAGTGACTCGCATCCGGATATAGTCCTACAAACCTCTGCAGGCAGAGCCCTAGGTCTTTCCCAAAGGAGGTGACCAGATGGAGCAGAAAAACAGCCTGAAGGGAATCAGGGGAACACTGTCGCGCGCCCCCCCTCCCCCCGACATTCCCAGTGACCTACCAATCGGCAGGTAGCTCTCCGACTGGTGGGCTTTGAGGGATAAGGCTCTTCTGTCCTGCATGTGATCCAGGCAGGCAGGCTGGCTGCCGCTCTTCTCTTTATTTCTGGAGCAAAAGACAAGCCCAGCAGAAACCTATCATTAAGTCATAGAGCCTTTATGCAACACCGCGGAATGACTGCTCAGAACAAGAGTGCCTCCGCATACCCCAACAGGCCAGGAATGTCTGCGGGTGAGAGCACTGCTGATGGGGCGATTATGACATGACTGTGCCGTGGGCTCCATCCCGCAGCCCCACCGCCCAGCCAGCTAGTCCAGGAGACCTCCCCTGGGCCTTTCCAATCAGTTGATCAGAGCAGGGTAAAAGTTTCAGAATATTCTCAGGAAAACCTGATACACTGAAATGTGCACTTTTTACAGAGCCTAACATTCTTACCAGGAGCAACGACTTGTTTAATTACCTGCCGTTCCCCCATGACATTAACAGTGTCACCGTTCCCCCATGACATTAACAGTGTCACCGTTTCCATTTCAGTGTAAACCTCAGGTCCCCCAAATACTCCACAGGCCCGCCTGGGGGCCGTCACACCCACAGCCACCTCCCTCGGGCTCGGGCTGGGGTGGCAGCTGGGAGGCGCAGAGCACAGGCCCACAGGGGAGAGGTGGGCTAGAACTACCACCCGGTTAGCTAGCATTCTCCAGGCCTTTGCCAATTCAGGTGGGAATGTCTCCAGCACCGAGGAACAGAACCTTTTTGCTAGAAGAGAAAGCACTGTACAAGTTGTAATGACCTTTCCTCGGCCCTCCTACAAGCTTATGTTACAGAAGTCGCAACGTTTTTCCTACCTTTTCAAGCACCAAAGAAAAAAACACCAAATTTAAAAAAAAACACACCACCCCAAATTCCCAGCAACAGAGAAATTCCAGCAACCTCTCAGAGATAAGGCAGGGCAGAGGGCAAATTCCAAAAGGCAATGGCTTCTGAAAAGTGATACTTAAGCAGAGATCACCGGGACAGTCAGACTCCGCTGGCCAGACACCAAGCTGGAATGCAACCTGGCTGGGCACACACCTTTGCCCAGGTGGCGGCCCGCCAGCCAACCAGTGGCCAGAGTCAGGGACGCGCAGGAGCGCTGGGGGTGGGGAGGTGGGCAGGACGCTGGTCATTACTGACCGTTGAGCCTACCCCACCCCCACGGTTAGATACTTCTGCACCCGCTGCCTGTGCCCAGAGGTGACAAAACTTCGGAGCTCTGCTTTCCAAGGGCAATCAGAGGAGGTGCTCTGCTAGGCCTGTCTCGTTCACATAGAGCCTCTCCCACAGTCTTACTTCCATTTCTTATCTTAAAAAAATAATATATTTTAAATCCCGGTCTCTAAAGGCAGACCAGGGGCCCTCCTCCCAGAGCCAGACTCAGCGGGGCTTCTGTGTGTTGACAACTACCCTCTGGCCCTGTCATGGCATTAACTCCTTGCTCATCAGCTGAAGAATTCCCAGAAGAAACAAGAAAAGAATACCCAGCCCTTGAACATTTTAAGGGATCTCAAGTCTAGTCTTATTACTATGGAAAGGAGAATTTCTAATACCTTAGATAAAAGTTCCTCCTCCCTGCCCTGGCCGGGTGGCTCAGTTGGTTGGAGTATCATCCCATACACCAAAACAGCTGCGGGTTCAATTCCCGGTCAGGGCACATTCTTAGGTTGCGGGTTTGATCCCAGTCAGGGTGTGTATCAGAGGCAACTGATTGATGTTTCTCTCCTCTCTCTCCTTTTCTCTCTCTCTAAAACCAATAAAAAATATGTGGGGTGAGAATTTTTTTAAAAAGTTCTCCCTCCCTTCCTGCAACTGCCCTCAGTCTTACATTCTACTTCCCTCCAGAAATAATAATCATTATGATTAACGCTCACCAAGCACTCGTTATGTGCTGTTATAAGCACTCTGCATACTGAAACCCATTTAACCCTCACAAGCCCCATCTTCCCAGGTGAAGAAAGTGAGGCCCAGAGCAGACAAGCAGCTTGCCCAGGGTTCACCAGGTGAGAGAGGTGGACCAGCATTTGCGTCCAGGCAGGGGTGGGGGTCGGGGTGGGCACAGCCAGATGCTGACTGACATCTACTAGAGCTTCCTAGTAGCACAGCTGTACTTTGTATTACTCAGAATCCTGTATTTTACTTCTGAATTTTTGAGTTCAGGAAATTACTGTTTATGACATATTTTCCTGGTCCATCTGATGACTATCTTTCCAAGGAGGGTGAGCTCCTTGTCTGCCTAACTCAGCCCAGACATGGCCTGAGGGCCCCTCCGCGATTCCCGACACCCCCCGGAGGCCCTGACCCACCTGAGCAGGTTTCCTCTGAGCAAGCTCGGCTCGCGGGCCTGGACGCTGCCTGTGTTGAGGCTCAGCCTCTTGGCCACGTCTGGCCTTCCCTCCACGAGGCTGCCCTCCCGGGCCAGGCCAGGGGAGGTGCCGTAGCGCTCCTCCAGGCACCGCAGGGGCACCGTCCTGTTGATGGGCTGGAAGATGATGGCTCCGCTCTGCTGGGAGATGGGCTGGCGGTTGCCCACGTAGCTGCGCACCAGGCCGGGGATGGAGTCGAAGCTCTCCCTCTCAAACTGGTACTGCACGCGGCTGTAGGCCTCGCTGAGCCGAAGGACTGTCCGCTGGATCTTGAAGTGATGGGCAAGGTTCTTCCACTGACAGGTCAGAACAAAGTTTCCGGGGCTGGACAGAGAGTCTCGAACCAGGAAGTCGCCATCTCGCTGCACGAGGTTTTCTGACACCTGCAGGGGTGGAGGGGGGGGAACCATGAGTGAGAGGAGCAGGAAAGCAGGGCAAGCTTACGTTCCTTTTAGAAGCTGTATTTCTCCCCCTTCTTTGGGCCAACAGAAGACAATGCCATGCTGTCTCTACTCCCTCAGTTGGCTCTTGACTTTTCAAATGTCTAATTCTTAGAAGACCCAGTCACTCATGCTGGCCACCCAGTCCGTGCCCAGTACTGCTGTACGCACCGGGTTTACCGCAGTGAATGAAGCAGACTGGAGTCCCCACCGCACGGAGCTTCTATTCTGAGCAGAGAGCTTTTTTTTTAATGAGGATGAACAAGCAAAGGGTATGGTATGTCCGATGTCGTAAAGTGAAGGACAAAGTAAACTGGGAGATGAGGCAGCGCATGATCAGTTCCCAATTGAGTTGGTGCCAAAGGTGCCTGGGAGGGGACAGGGGGATTGCTGTCACGAGGTGGCGCATGATCAGTTCCCAATTGAGTTGGTGCCAAAGGTAAATGACGTGGTTGCTGAGGAAGGGGGCTTGGCCAGGAGAGGTTTTAAGGAGGAGGTAGGAGCCCAGCTGGTTTGGAGGCTAGCGCAAATTTGGATGGATGCAAAGGCAGTGCTCCAGGTGGGGCTCAGCATGAGCATAGGGTGGGGCTAGAAAGGGGCAAGGGTGCTTGGAGGAGGAAATGATGGGGCTGGAGCAAAGGATCTGTGAAATGGGCGGACAGGGCTGGGCTTGGACATGACCCCGGCCAGATGGAGGGCCTGGAACAAAGTTGGGAGGAATGTACATCTGCATACATAATATATGCAAAGCACTCGTACAATGGAACACAATACTTGATAAAAAAAATCGTTAACTATGAAGATGCTGACGTTTATAGAAAAAGGAGAATGTATACTGTGGTGCGGCATGAGCATTCCGGTAGGCAGTTGGCCCCGGTTTGCATTCTGGCTCCGCTGTGTGACTCTGGACAAGTTACCTAACCTCTCTGTGGCTCGGTTATGTGCTCTGAAAAGCAGGGATCATGTGACTATAGAGCGGCAGTAAAAATGTAAAGGAGTAGAGTGTTAGCTGTAACTATCATTATTCCTGTTACAGTGTCCAGTTATGCAATCTGGAATGATTTAGAGCTGAAAATTTACACTCATGGCAAGTGAAACAAATTTTATGATCAAGATAGGGAGAAGCGTGGCTGTGACAGTCATAGATTTTATAAACTTTGATAATTTTTCCAGGCCATTCCAACATTTGATCAGTTAGCTTAGAACAGTATGTTACTATGGTTACTTTAAAGTTGCATCTTTGCCTTAGAAATATTTTTTGTCACCCCCAAAATTTCCATTTCTTGGAATTGAGCCTGAGGAAATAATTATAGTTGTGAACATAGCAGTTATCTTAAATGATGTTGGTCAGCATGCCCAATAAATAATGGTGCATGTGTACAATGAAAATACACACAATGTAGAATGGTATAGGACCATGGTCGGCAAACTGCGGCTCGAGAGCCACATGCGGCTCTTTGGCCCCTTGAGTGTGGCTCTTCCTAAGCCTTAGGAGTACCCTAATTAAGTTAATACAATGTACCTACCTATATAGTTTAAGTTTAAAAAATTTGGCTCTCAAAAGAAATTTCAATTGTTGTACTGTTGATATTTGGCTCTGTTGACTAATGAGTTTGCCGACCACTGGTATAGGAGAATATTTAATAGTTGGAGAAAATTCCCAGGGTATGTCATTAAGTGGAGAAAGTGGGTTTCCAAAAAGTATATGTGGTATGATGTCATCCTTGATTTAGAAAAGTCTGGGAGGATTTATATCAAACTGTTCACAGTGGTTATCTCCAGGGGGGAGAATTATGGGGTGAGGGGGTAATTTTCTTCCTTTTTTGCTCCCTGTATTTTCTACAATCAAATTTAAACTTAAAAAAAGAGAAAAAGTTAGACTAAGGATTATTTCTTTGATAATGCTGAGAAATCTGCTTCATTAAAAAAATAACTCATGCCATGATGCCCTTCCCCTCACCCCCACCCACTCCTTTCCTGTCATATTGTCTTGGGTAAATGACTGGCCGGGTCAGGTTGTAATAAAAGCCCAAGGAAAATTCTGGACCTTGATTCGGAACTTATTTTATTTTTCACTTTCCATATTATTAAACAAACAAAACCCCATTATTTATGGCTATCGCTCAAACAGCCATCACACAAAGTACATCCCAGGCCACGAATCTGTGATCACTGATATGGTTCCTCTTCTCCCCCATCCCCGGGCCAGGGGGTCGGGCAGTGCACAGGGGGCACTGTTGCTCTGCGCCGCTGCCTCAATGATATCCCTCTCTTTATCGGAAATTAAGCCACTGCCTTAGAAAGGAAGCAGGCTCCACAGGGCATGAGGCTGCAGGCAGCCAGCCAACAGTTCAATCATCGGAACCGCAGCCCGGCCTTGTACTTCTCAGGTACCGCCCCGCGGCGGCTGCCTCCTGCCTGCCCCGTGTTTGCCGACCACAGAACACCTGCCTTTTCCGCATCCACTCACTGGGCGTGAGGAAGTGTACTTTGGTTTTCTGACCTTCGCTTTTTCCGAGGTGTCCTTAGAGGCAAGGCAGGCCTAAGTTAAGCTACTGCAGGCCATTATATAGTATTTGTTTTTGCCTAAACTGGGGCTCGCTCCTACACGGCCTTGGTGCATGGCCCTGCAGGGTCATCGGTTTGGGCACTGTTTGAGAACGGCTGGGTGTGTGCTGGCAGGGAGGAGGCAGGTACCTGTCGGGGGATGCGGCCGTGGTACCAGGCGTGGCTGCGCAGGTCCTCACTGCTCAGCAGCAGCTCCTCCTCCAGCTCCTTCTTCAGCCTCTCAGGGGTTCTGTCCATGACGTGCCTCTCCTTGGAGAACTGCAACACAGTGTCAACAGTGACCTCCCCGCCCTGCCCACGCCCGCCAGGCCAGGCCAGCTGGTGACGACTGCCCGCCTTATGGTTGGCTGCTCTGCTGATCAAACCAGTATATGCCCAGAGCCCTGTCCAGGTAGGGGAGCCTGGATAATGATTACAATTGGCTGTGACCTTTCATTTCTCTGGCTGTAAGTGTGCAGTGAAATGTCCACCTGCACATGGGGACTGTGATAGGAGAGACGGCCACGCTGTCAGTCCACTCAGGTAGCAGTTAAAAAGTGGGGAGCTGGGCAGGGGCACCAGAGAGAGATGTGCGGGCCTGAGGCACAGGGAGGCCACAGAGAGCTTCCTCGGCGCTGTCCTGGGAGCCGAAGCCGGGAAGGACAGCCGTCCCCAGCTGGCTGGTGGTGACAGCTCTGGATTCGCTGCTACTGGCAAATCCAGGCCAGGAATGGAGTCAGCCTTAGAAACTTTCAGAGCAACCGGACAGAGTAATTCTATGTTTCTTGAATCTAATAATAGAAGTCTAAGTTTATATTCTGTGTGCCTTTTTAATTTCGTTTTCCTAATATTGTATTTTTAAGTCAGATTGGAAGTTGAAACTTTAAACCAAAACAGACAACTGGTCTTTCACCTTAGAGTTCGAGGCTCTGCTCTCGGTCATCCCACGGCGGCCAGGGCAGGAGGCCGGGGTGGGCAACACTGGCTTCCAGTTTAACTTAGAAACCACACCCACTTATGACCTGTGAACTGCACTTGGACACCTGCCCAGTTCCCAGCAAAACCAGGCTCGGGGACGGCTGGCTGAAGGTCATGGGAGCAGGAAAAGGCTGTGTCCTTGTGTTTTCCCAAGATCCCCTGCTTGGCCTCAAAAGCCCTAAGGAGCTAGCAAGCTGTCCTTATCACACTGCTCTGTCCCTTAGCAGCGTCCCTTAGCAGCGACAGAGCCCCAGATGCTTGTCCACCAAAGAAAATGAAAACAGACAGGCTTTCCCAGCTGGATTCTTATCCTGGTCTTTCTGGGCATGTGAGCCCATGAAGGCACTGGCTTCAGAATGACTCAGGGGCCACTTTCCAGGTGGGGCTCTGGCTTACTAATTGTTTACTTCTCCCTCCTCCTCTTCCCCACGATTGTTCTTTCAGTGCAGGCATGGGAGGGTTTGATAAGCTGAATTCACATCAGAGAGGCTGCCATGGGCTGCCCGACGCCGCAGGAGTTAGCAGTGCTGTGGGACCCTGCCTGCTCGGACCACTGATTACGCGCAGGTGCTCCTGAAGGCAGCTCGCTGGAGAGACTTGAGTGTAGAATGTAGACTGTCAACTGGGCCACATCTACTGTTAGTTTATTGTCAGTCTTGCTCCCACTAGATTTTAAGTTTCACAAGAGCAGAGACCCACGTGCCTTCTTCCCAGCTACCCCCAAGCAATGCCTGAATGTATTAGGCCCTCCGTCCTCTCTGAATGAACAAATATGCCAAGATGAGGAACCTCTATGACTTTTCTTAGTTATGAAGATTCTCCTCTTCTCTCTCCAATGACCTGAAGCCCTCTTTTGGCTGGGCATGTTGACACATAGCTAACGGATGACATCTTCAGTCTCCCTCTCTCACAGGGAGATGTGATGACTAAGCTCTGGCCGAGGAAGGGTCAGCTGCAGTGTTGGTGGGACATCTTAGCTGAGCCGTCACGGCGGGAGCTGCAACACCATCCTGGACCCTGAGGAGCAAGCCACGCCCTAGGGGAGCACAAGGCATAGGCTAGCGGGTCCCTCACACTGAGGGGTCAATATCCCAGCCCCAGAGTGCCAGCCTCCAGGTCTTCCATGTGGTCGCCTGTCTTGTTTAAGCCTGTTATTTTGGGTGTTCCTGTCACTGGCAGCTGAACTAAATCCCAAGGCTACTGTGACCCTGGCCCCTATTTAGCCACCCTGACAGTCTGTGTGCCCAGCCTAAATCCCTCGTGCTGCGTCCTTGGTCAGAGCTCTGATATAGAGATCAGTGAGCCTATCCTCCATGCAGCCCTCGGTGAAAGTGTTCCCTCTGTATTTCTCCGTCTCCTCCTTCCTCTCTGATAGCCAACAACCAGATTGCTTCTCACTGGCCCACCCACTCGTTCTTTCCCAGCATCTCTCATAAACCGTAAGGGGTTTTTTGTTGTTGTGAATCCTCACCCGAGGATATTTTTCCTCTTTTCTTTAGAGACAGTGGAAGGGAGGGGGAGAGACAAACATCAATGTGAGAGAGACATAACGATTGGTTGCCTCCCACACGTGCCCCAACCAGGACTGGAGATCGAGCCTGCAACGGAGGTACATGCCCTTGACCAGAACCAAACCAGACAGGACCCTTCAGTCTGCAGGCCAATGCTCTACCACTGAGCCAAACTGGCTAGGGCCATAAGTTTTTGTTGTTTTTTTAGCATTTTATGTGCAATAATCTTTCACTCCAGTTTTTGAGATAATACTGTTTTATACTTGCTACCAAAAATATAAAGTCAGCTATCTTATTACTTCTGTCCTAACTCCTTAGAGGAAAATCCACAATTATTGTTCTCTCCCTGTAGACTCTGTAGATGGGGCCCTACAGGAAAGTACACAGAGAGGAGAGAAAGAGACCAGTAAGACTGATCTTCCCAAATAATTCAGGAAGGAAGACCAGACTTCAAAAAATACACCCTTGCCCAGCCGGCGTGGCTCAGTGGTTAAGTGCTGACCTATGTACCAGGAGGTCACGGTTTGATTCCCAGTCAGGGCATGTGCCTGGGTTGTGGGCTCATTCCCCAGTGTGGGGCGTGCAGGAGGCAGCCAATCAATGATTCTCTCTCATCATTGATGTTTCTATCTCTCTCCCTCTCCCTTCCTCTCTGAAATCAATCAATCTATTTATCTATCTCCTTAATCTCTTGCATAAATTGTGAAAACTTAGAAGGTTATACAATTGCTCAAGTTGTATTTGAAAGAGAAGGGAGGGGAAGATACAGGGAGATGAAGAGGAAGAGTGGGGAGAGAAGAGAGTGGGGAGGAGGGAGGGAGTGAGGGAAGGAGGGAGGCAGCCCCAGAGCACAGGAGCAATTGCAAAGAGCTCTTCGTTTCCAGCCAGTGGGGGCTGGCTCTACCGCATTAAAAACCAGCTGGGTCGGCTGCTGGGCGCTTCTGCCTCAGCAGGTGATGTGGGCACTTTCAAACTGAAGAAGGCAATTCAAAAGTCAGCCACAGGTGGGCATGCTCATTAAACAGTGGTTTAATGTGGTTCCTTTGGGAATGGATGCCTGCTAGAACTTTCACTCACTGTTTAATCACATATACTAATGCAACTTTTATTATTTTCCCAGTGCCTATGTTCTATGAGGCCTTGACCTTGCCAACTATGATTTTGCTGCTATAGATAAGTACTTTGATGGGCTCTCAATCCCATGGTTGGTGAGGGGTGACCATCCACCGTATTAGAAAATCTGACAAAATGTACCCACTTGTCTCGTTGAGAGCACTGTGATTGATATTTGTGCTCCCTGGGGACCAGGAATGAGATTCCTGCTTCATGGAAAGGGTCACACATTTGATCAAATTCTGTTGGTTTTCCCCAAACAACCAAACTTTTGCTAACAGTGACCCTTCCACTAACCTGCTGCCCTCTGGGAGGAATCGGAATTTCTCCCAGAGATGCAGCCATTTCAGTCATGGCCTAGACTAGTTTGAGATCTTTTGGACCATGAAGTAAATTCTAGCAATTAGAAGTAACACAATAGCTCCTCTGCCTTCGGCAACCGTTTTATTCACCTGTGTGATCATCCGTGTCCTCTGAAATTCTGATTCTACTCATGCCAAAGACTCCTCCCGCCCGTCCTTAGGCTACCTTCTGCGGCAAGGGTAGGAGAGAGGTTTTCACTGACGTAATATACACATGCATTGTTATTTTATGCGTAGCCCAGAATTAAGCAGGAGAAGAGACAGAATAAGAGGCAGGACTCAACACTCCAAAAGCTTCCAATCTTGGGACAATAAAGAGGACACAAGCACATCATGCAGATCCGGTCCGGTTCCCATAGCCTTTCCTCCCAGCTTGCACTTCCCCACGCTTTCACACTGCTTTCTGTAGACATCTTCTGGATTCAATGGGCCTCAGAGACTGGTTGGACCCAAATCATTCTCCATTCCTCTGTTGGCACGGGGCAGTGGGCATCTGGGACAGGGGGCACCGTGACGCCCAGAGCAAGTTTAATACAGCTGTGCTCCCTCAGAAAATTTACACCGAATGGACATGCACACTCACTGGCCCTTTGGAGTTTATGTTCTTCAACTACCAGACCGAGAGAGACAGCAAGACAACTCACAAAGAATCAATCTTTCACCCAAATGCCCTCCATGCTACCAATGACCACATTATAGTAACAACTTCTCTCCAAACTCAAATTCTCCATTTGCCCCTAAATTTGAACGTCATTCCTAGAAGGTGAGTCTGATTCCTTGTTTCAGAGTTTCCCATCGTGAGGGGAGTAGGTCACAGTGAGGGGAGGATGAAGACAGGGTGGGTTTGCTGCCCCAGCACGGGCTGCACCCTACACAGCAGCTGAGGCACAACCTCCGGAGGAAGGGAAGTTGCTGGGCTTTGGATCAAGAACGCTCTGCCCACAGGTCTTGCCAGGTTCATTCGGGGACCAAATCCACCCACAGCCACCATGAGAGAGAGATGCAGGCAAGACCCACATCTCCTACTCCAAGGCTTGCCTGAATTTGATTCACCAGAAATTTGGGAACGGCCCTTTTGGGGTGGGGTGTAAGAAAAGGTGCTATGTATATAAATGAAGTAATAAGCATACCTTGAGCAGGAAAGAAAAGAAGAAAGGGAGGGAGGGGGAGAGGGCAAGAGGGTAACTATGTACCATGGTTACCCACTCGCATGGCTCCCAGTAGCTTTGGGCTGATGAAGGGAAATTGGTAACTTGGGTAAATGTGGACGAGGCCCACACTGTCACACCAAGTTGAAGGTTAGTTAGGAAATTCATAAGTTGCTGTAATTGTTGCTTTTCATGGCAATCGGAGTCTAGCTACACCTTTCCCATGGCCAGCATTTCAATACCCTGTGCTGGTACAGCCATTGCCATGAGTGTTTAAGAGCATGGCCAGCCCACCCCTCCACCCCCACAGGCACGGTGCCGCTGAGTGTCTGAGTGACTTTGGACAAATGAGTTCACCTCTCTGTGAAGCCTCAGGCCCCTGCCTGCAAAACGGGCATCATGCTATGTGCTGAGATGTTACTAAGGGTGAAATGGGTCCGTGGCTGCAAAGCACTGAGGACATCCCTGGCACGTAGCCCGCACTGTTAACTGTTATTACAGGCTTGTATCAGACTGCTGCTCACCTGGCTACACACATGAACAGCTCGTGTTCTGGGTGTTTGGTGCGATGCGTGGAGGCACAGGGGGCCCTGCTGGCAGGGAAGTAGCTCAGGAGAGCAGCCTGGCACGTGTATCGGTGCCCGCTGGCTGCCTTGTAGAGGTCTCCTCAATCCTCTCCAGGACCTTGCTGCCGCCTGCCCCAGACCTCTGGTTCAGTGACAAGGCCAGGACGGGTCCTAGCTTGCCAACATTGGCCAGCTCAAAAGATCATGCTTATCTCTCTGAATCTGGAATGAGCATCTCTGCAGTCCCGTGTGGCCCCCAGCAAGTCGGGTCTTGACAGGCAGGAAGAGCCGGAGCCCAGGAAATGGTTGGGAAACACATGCTAGAGGCTCAGAGCCAACTCAGGAACGTGCTGGGAACTTCGATGCACACAGAAAGCCACGTTCCAACAGTCCTCCCAGGAAGTAAGCTGCTCTAGCCTGGAAGGAAGGGGCTGCGTGACAGTAGAGCCTGCATTTCAAATCAGGCACAACAATGGGGCCCGAATTCATGGGAGGTTAGTGCTCCTAAGTCCGGGAGGAGGGAGGGAGTGCACGGAGCATCTGTGGGAAAGCCCAGAGGAGGCTGCGCACACTCATTTGCATGTTGGAGACAGTTGAGGGGATTAGAAAAAGATGGCATCTGCATTATAATTAATATTGATTTTATTCTGTCCCTCCAGGAAGAAAAGCTTCCCAGTTCCCACAGAATTTTAAATCGTGCACATCACCAGCAAAGACCCAGTCCCCAGGCCCAGGAGTTGGGGGGGGTGCAGGCAGAAAGAGAAAGGCTTGGGGGGGAAGGGCAATCAGGACTAAGCAATTAGCCAGCCATGGGGCCTCCAGCCGGGATGACAGCTCTGGTCCCTACCCTCACGGAGAGCAAGCGCATCTGGGAAGACCACACACAGAGGAACAGCTCATCCATCCCTGAGCTGGGGAAACACACTGCCTGGATCTCATCCCTGCCTCCAGCTCTGCAGCCTGAGCAGCTCTCACTTCTTTGCCATTTTGCTTTCTCTTGTAGCAGAAGAGAAAATCCCTGTGGCCTCTCCCCTGGGGGGTGGGGGGAGGGGTTAGAGAGGAGAGATGAGGAATCAGGGTTAGCCTTGAGGATAACCCTTGAGAACAGGAAGGGTATTTGGCATATATGAGGTCAGAGGAGCTGGGCTTGGCTGGATGGAGGTTCTGGTTGGGGAGGAGAGGGTGGAGGCACACAGAAGTGCTACAGTGTGTGTGTGCGTGCACGTGCATGTGATATATATATCTCACCCCTCCTCCCACAGGAGAGCTCCACACTTTCTCCAAGCCCGTGATTCAGACTCCACCTTCTTGGTTATTAGTGGTTGACCTGGGTAAGGGCCCCTGACCCAAGCTGGTCCAGTCAGAGTTCTTTCTGGGATCTTTCTCAGTGGGACGGAGTAAAAATGACACTCCACCCACTCTGCTGACAATGTCATGAGACCTGAACTATGCAGGTTGCTTCACCTCTTGTTCCCTGCCAGAATGTGCTGAGGGAATGAAGTCAGAATGCCGAGAGAAGGAGGAAGAGATGGAGTGTCTGGTGGCACACACATGGCTGAGCCCCAGCTGATTACATCAACCAGTACATTCCCCTTGTGGCCTAAGCTGGTCTGCACTGGACTCCTGTCACTTGTGACCGAAACTGCGCTCTGAGGGGTAGACGTTCACACTCCAGAGAGAGAGAACTGGAAATCTCTGCCTGGTTACTGGGTGATCACTTACTCCATAAGTTATATAAATGTCTAATCACTATGTGGCACACCTGAAACTAACAGAATATTGCATGTCAACTGTAACTGACAAACAATTTTTTTTAAAGAAAAAAAGAAAAGAAAAGAAGAGGAAAAGGAAAGAAGGAAAGGGAAGGTAAGGGAAGGGAAGGGAAGGGAAGGGAAGGGAAGGGAAGGGAAGGAAAAGAAGAGAAAAGAAGAGAAAAGAAAAGAAAATCTCTGTCCGGGAGGGCAGCAGGTACATAAAAGATGCGTTCAGACAGATCAGTCTCACCGCAGTGAGCGGAATGGGCTGGCTGGAGGTGGGGCTGCCGACACAAGGCCAGTTCAGAGTCTTTTGCAAGGTGCTGAAATCTCCATCTCCAGTCCTTTGGGTTGGTGTCGAGGTACGAATAAACCAGAATCCACTTCAGAGCTTGGATGTCAGTGTGGATGAATGGAACTCATCTTCTCTGCCAAGCCTGTCCCTCCCTCTTCTGCTTTCCCCGAACTTCTGTAGTAGCCTCCTCACAATGTCCTCACCCCCATTTCTGGTCCTGCAACCCGCCACCTGCAATGCACAGAGTTATCCTGCCCTCCTGGCTCAGACACTCACGGGGAGCCTCAGCTAGGCTGACAGGAGGCCCAGAGTCTCTCCCAGCGTTCCTGCAAACACGTGAATGGGCTTCATATGCCTGGTTCCCACTCTCCCAGACCTGGTCCATGGGGGACACAAACCCCCAGCCTGCCATATCCTCCCAGATCCCTGAGCTTTGAACACATTTCTCGGGGCCCAGTGAGCTGAACCCCTGTCCTTGCCATATGCTGACATCTCATATAGGAATTCAGGTCTGAATCTGAGAGGAGGACCAGACAGGAGAGGGCCATGGACCCCCAGAAATAACTGGTGAGGGAGCCGAGCAAGGTTCTGTCATTATGCAGTGGTGTCCATGAGTCAGCAGATTTGGGTCTTTTACCTTTTCAAGCCTTTATCTGGGCCCATGGGTTGCTGAGGTGTAGGGAAATAGTGGTTATGTTCTGAAGGGCTCACAGTCACCCACACATAAAACCCAAAGCCTTCATAAGGCTTCTCTATCTGGTCCTGAGCTCCAATCCTAATGCACACGACACGGAACCCCGATGGCAGGGACCTCCCACAGCTCCCTGAACACACTGTCCCTGTGTCCCTCCTTCATGCCTCCGTCGCATGGTCCAGCAGAGAGAGTGACACACCTGCTGAGGTGTCAACTGTGCAGCCTGGCTGGGGCCTAGGCTGGGGAACAGGGAGAGAACAGAGGGGAGGGTGAGGCAGGCAGGGGCCTCGAAGACCACAATAAATTAGTTGGGTTTTATCTGAGGGGGCAGGGAACCCACCAACAGACTCTACACAGTGGGCAATGCGTCTGCTGCCACAAGCTCTTTGAGGACAGAGGCCATGTCTTTGGCTCCCAGAGTCCAGCTCGGAGCTCAGCACACAGCAGGTGCCCAGCAAACACTTTCTGACCAGAACCAAGCTTGCCTTCCCCCGTCCATGTGGCTGCTTCCCTGTCAATGGGTGGGAAGAAGGTTGGTCAAGAGCAGGTGGCCTTGGTTAACTTTCTAGTCTCCTCTTGTTTCTTTATGCACCTAGGGATAGCAGTACCCACATCCTGGGAGTCCTGACTTAATGCACAGAAAGCACCTGGCACACAGTAGGCACTCGCTTGGAACAATGTGGAATTTGAACCCCTTTACAAAGATGACGCCCAGCCACAAAAATTGCTTCACTAAATTTTTTTTTTTAAGATTACAAAATCTATTAAAAGGTGTTAAGAGATCTCTGGCCTTTGATCATTTAGTTTTGATGGAATAAAACTAGAAGTTGGAACAATCAATTTCTACTTAGGCATAAATTTGTTTATTCTGTTCCTTTCAGTTCAAACTCACTAGTTCTTGGGGATTTGAGTAGCACTAAATGGTTCCATCTGTGCAGGGTGACATTGACCACCTGTAAGAAGGCACTTTCCCTGGGTGGCAAGCACTTTGCATGCATCTGTCTCAATATTCACCAGTACACGTGGTTACAGTTAGCTCCAGCTGACTCCCACGCCCCCAGCACACGGGTGACAGAGTCGCAGTGTGAGAGCGCAAGAAAGTTTCACGTCTTTCACAGGCTCAGAGGCCCTAGTATGGGGATTAGGTGTCCTTCAGGGCCTTGGAGGCTTAGTCAATATGTTTTTTCTTTTAATCCTTAAAAAAATTTTTTTTTTCAATTATAGTTGGCATTCAAAATTATTTTTTACTTGTGGCCTGGTGCATGAATTCATGCATGGGTGGGGTCCCTTGGCCTGGCCGGCAATCGGGGCCTATCGGGGCCGTCTAGCCCAGTCCTGATTGGGGCCAATCAGGGCCGGCCAGCCAGGGGGAGGGACCACTGAAGGTTGGCAGGCTGTGGGAGGTTGGCTGTGGGAGCGCACTGACCACCAGGGGGCAGCTCCTGAATTGAGCATCTGCCCTCTGGTGGTCAGTGTGTCATCATAGCGACTGGTCAACTGGTCAAGTAGTCAACTGGTTGTAAAGGTCACTTAGGCTTTTATATATATAGATTAGTTTTGGGTGTATAGCATAGTGGTTTGACAATCATATACTTCACAAAGTGTTGTCCCCAATATTTCTAGTACCCACCTGGTTTTGGATGTATAGCATAGTGGTTTGACAATCATATACTTTACAAAGTGTTGTCCCCAATATTTCTAGTACCCACCTGGCACCATATATAGTTATTACAATACTAGAGGGCCAGTGCACGGAATTCATGCACCAGTGGGGTCCCTTGGCCTTGCCTGCGAGGATTGGGCCAAAACCGCTCTCTGACATCCCCCAAGGGGTCCTGGACTGAGAGAGGGCATTTCTCAGGTGACGAACCCTGGAATCGGGCTCCCTCCTCTCTGGTTCTGGATGCATCACCCAAGAACCGCAGCTGCAAAGTCACCAAAGCTCGGCAGCTCCTGTGTTGAGCATCTGCCCCCTGGTGGTCAGTGCGCATCATAGCTACCAGTCAGATGGTTGCTTAGGCTTTTATATATATAGATAGATTACTGACTATATTCCCTATGCTGTACTTTACATCCCATGACTATTTTGTAACTACCAATTTGTGCTTCTTAATCCCTTCATCTTTTTCACCTAGCCCCCATAACATTTTTTGTTGAATTAAAAAAATTATTTTCTAGGCTTCTTAATCCCTTCTCCTTTTTCACCTAGCCCCCATGATAACATTTTTTGTTGAATTAAAAAAATTATTTTCTAGTCATTCACTCTATGACCGAGGTGGGCAATGAACTGCCTTGAAATAAAAAAGGAGGAAGGAATTGTGTGCATGAAAAGAGAAGGAGAGAAGAGAGAATGTAGAGGGAAGGACAGAGGGAGCCCCTGGGCTATTTTATCCTAGTTAGGGGTGCTGGGTCACAACACCCAGAATGCCATGGACTCTTGAACAAAGCCTCTTTCTTCTGCCCTGGACCAGCTTATCAATGGAGGGAGAGGTCAGCAGCAGTCCAGACCTCTCATCACATCATACCAAACAGCCCCACAGGCCACGTGTTTCTAGAAATCTCATCCAGAACTTATGATCACAAACAAAGTTATGTTTGCCTGGTGTTCTGGATCACCATGTAAAATTGCTCTAATTTCAGAGACAAGCCCCTGTCCCTGATGAGCTGGTGGGAAAGCCCTCGGGGGTGTGCTGTGAATAGCCAGCAGGTGGCCCAAGCTTGGGCAAGGCGAGAATCCAGAAAGACAGACTCATCTCAACCCACTGAACTCTGGCGAGACCTGCCCTGACAGGGAGCCGGCGCCATGGCAGTTCCTAATAAACGTTGTAAACATATGAAAAAAGCACACTTCCGATAACCATTCCGCAACGTGTTCTGATGCCTTGCTACGGTTGCCTCGTCTAGGATCGTCTTGCAAGTAAATCCACCTAAAAGTGAGATTCTCTGGAGATTCAGAAACTCAGCCCCTTTGAAGCCTTGCTTTGTGTTGAATCTCAAGGAGTAGGCCAGGGTATAGACAAATTCCAAAGTATATCCAGGGCTTTGAGAGCGCCAATTGGTATTTTTTACCATTGAAAACTTGCATAAATTGAACCCCCAGAATGAATAAAACTCAATGACTTCTGCCACTCTTACCCCTGCCCACAGGCTGAAAAATGAAAATCCAGTTCTCCCCAAGTTTCAAGTCCAGCAACTTTAGTACAAACCCTCGCGTGTTTTAATCTAAGGTCACATGGAAGGAAAGGGGATGACACTTGTGGCGATCCTAAACCTTGAAAAGAAACAATCACATACTGAGGTCTGTGTCACCTTTTATTGACACCCTCGGGCTGTATGGCTTACCTAAAATATTTTCTTATAATCCAAAGATAAATGAAGAAAGGCTTGATTTTCCTAATCCAACTTTCCCCACTGGGGTGCCAGGCTAGACAAATACAGCTTCTCATGCGAACAACTGTGATGAAAGCCAAAGTCTTCACTTAAATAAACAATTAACTTTGTAAGTAAAAGTCCAAAGAGAAAAAAACAAAAAAGGTAAATCCCAATTTTCTCTTTCCTATTTGGTAGACACAAGAGAGGATGGTGGCAAGAGCAATTGGGCACTTCAGCCTGGCTCAGCCTCATGGTGGTCACAATGGCCTGGCCACTGGTCCGGACCTGCACAGCACAGTGGCACTACATTTAAGGAGGCGCCCTTCATGCACAGCCTGTAAAAATGTGTTTATTGATTAAAATAGTTGCCTGGCAGATGGCAGTGCAGTGTCTTAAGGAAAGGGTGCCGTATTCCAAATCGCACAGAGACACTCTGCCAGTAGGGAGGGGACCCAAGGGTGCCCCCAGGGCCTCTGCCTTTTGGGTGTGGGCTGTTAACAAACGGGGACTGCTGGTCTCACCTGGGTCCCTTGCCTTGAACCTGCTCCTCACAAGCCTTACATTGAAGCTCAGCGCAGCGGCCTTTGTAGGCAGCTTCCTAACTCGTACGTATGTCACCTTGTTGGCCAAAGTTCTGCCGAAATAATCAGGAGGCCAATTTTAATCAAGAGCCTTACAGGCGCTGGAACACTGTGCCTCTGATTAGCTCAAGGACTTACTGAGAGCCTGCTGTGGCCCAGCCTCCTGGGCCAGATCCGAGGGGAGGTGCAGGCGTGGGAGAAAGGCTCCAGGCCTGACAGGGTGACCGCCTCTTTGAGAGGCAAGACATCTGGGGAGAACGTACAGCAGTGAACTGCAAGCAGCTCCGCCGAAGCCCTCGGTGTTCTCTCTCCCTTATCTGGGGCAGCGAGGGGGTCTGGGCCCGCTGGAGAGAAAGGAAGCAGTAGCAAAGAAATTCCGTAACATCACACTAAGTTTCAGGTTTCTGATGTTAATGTGTAAGGGCCTTTATGATGTGAATTTCGCTTTTTCCAAATCCTAGAAAGAGTCTCATCTTCAGCAAAGATCTGCAGATGGGTTTTGATGCCATTTGCCACATTTTAATTAAATCCATGCAATTTATCACTTTTACACCAGATTCGCACTCCAGTGCCATTAAAAACTGATGTGCTATTTGCTGCTAAATTAAGACATTTCATTTTCCTACTATATGTGATTTTTCTTTTCATAGACAAGTGATGACACAGGGGCCGTCAGACCCTGCGCAGATGGGAAAATGCCATCGAAACCCCTTAGAGAGCCCCAAACTGAGAAATTTCACTTTATTCATTATCAAGCCTTATCGAAGGCTTATCAAAAGAGGCTCAGAGGCCATGAATGGGAAATATGAAGAAGATATCTATGGAACACCTTGCTTATCGAGGTTCTGAGAAATTCCCATTAAAATTCAGCTCTCCGTGTGTGTAAATGAAAAAGACTCATTTAATTTTAATTTGTGCAGATTGAAGTCTGAAATCAGCACACCCCCTAAGCAGGCAGCAGTAACTTGATCCTCCATGCTAACCTAATTATATCAGAATCCCTCTGATGGGGACCCAGGGCTGCCTTTGATGTTAAATTCCTGTTGCCTTTTATCCCCATTCTCTGGGCAAGGTCTCCTCCACACCTTCCCATCCTGCAGGATCATAAAGCGATTGCTTTTGAAGCTCAGTTTTATTTTGATGGAACACCAAGGGATTGCAAATTATTTTTCACTGAAGGAGACTGATTTCGGTTTGAAAACTGCTGGAGGAATTCTAAGTTTGACACAAGACAGTACACCCAACGCCAAAATGGCGTCTTTCCTTCACAAAGGTTTCCCACGTGTGGGAGAACCTGCTCCGTGCACTCATTACACCTGAGATCCCCCCCTGACCTGCCCCAGTGGGTTTGCCCAACATGTTCCTTACCCTCTTGACAAAGCATTATTTACCCCTGGGCTCACTCAGGGCTCAGCTCCAAGGGGGTCTCACCTTTCGCTGGTAATAGATAAAGTGAAACATGATGACATTTTCAATAGGCCATTTGTTAACATCTTGCTGTGCTGAAAGCTGCGGCCGGTACCTTCTCCTCTAGATCAAATTTAGATGATGACTTCCTGGAGCAGCCCACAGAGGAGCAGACATCCGAATCACCCCCACGAGGCTGCCCTGCGCTCTGATTCCTCCCAGCGAGATGTCGAATGTACCACACTTAAGATGAAGGCCGAAGGTCACTGGTTCCACTTAAAGGTTTATTGGGCGGGTGAAACAAAAGGCTCCAAGTAAAAGCTAAGTACAAGTTCGACCAATGAAAACCTCTTCTAAACCACTTTGCTCCCTTTAACCAGGTCCTCAAGTGACTTCCGATAATACCTCTCTCTCTTACCAGGTTGGCACACAGGCTTACTGAGACAATGCAAGTGAAATATTAATCACTGGGTCTGTCGGTAAGATTCCATTCAGTAAAAGTAGTGCTTTGTTAACATCTATGGAGAGTGAAAAGACAGAGGCTGCCCTGGCTAAGGCAGACTTGAAGATAGGGGTCTAAAGACCAGCTGACCAACATTCAGAATGCAAGGAGATCCAAACCAGAAATCTTTTCCACTGGTAATGTTACCTGGTTAATTCAACAACTTAATTCAAAGTATGAGTGATTTGATACATTAGCTGTTCCCCAAAATAGATGCCCTATGTGCTCTTCAATAAAAATATCAGAAAATCAAAATCAAATTAATTCATCCTTTTTTCTAATTCCCCTCAAATGAACGAGGCGATACTCAATAAACACAATGCGCATCATTGAAAGACAGTTAGGAGAAGTAATTGGAAGAAAAAAAAGAGGGTTATGCAAAACACACAGAGGAAAATCCAAAGATTCAGGAAGCCTTCAAGCATGGGGTGTGGGATAAACAACTTTCTAAATTCTTTCTGGCCAAAATAGTACCATGACTAGCAACTGGCTCAGAAATCTGCTTTGGACAAATTGCATCATATGTCAGGGCTAAGTACATAATAGGTTAACAGAAAGAAAAAAAAAGATTCATCATAGCCCTGACCGCTGTCTCAGTTGGTTGGAATGTCATCCATACACTGAAAGGTTTCAGGCTCAATCCCAGGCAAGGCACATGCCTAGATTGTGGGGTCAATCCGCTGTTGGAGCAGGTACGAGAGGCAACTGATTGATGGCTCTCTCTTACAACGATGTCCCCCCTCCCCTCCTCTCTCTAAAATCAATAAAAAGATATCCTCAGGTGATGATTTTAAAAAAAGATTCATCATAAGATAGGTTTTGGCCAAGCATCAACTCCACCACTTCCAATATATGACTCACATGTCACCTTAAAGGTATATTTCCTCCAGATGAGTTCAAAACTTTTGCACCTCATTTAACAAGCTTTTTTTAAAACCACAAACACCATGCTAGATGTCACGGGCAGAAACAGAGAAATAGCAACTGGAATTGGAGGGAGAAGACACCCAACACAATGTAACTCACATCTCATGGATCTGTACATTGCCCCTGAAGTTAAGTAGGTAGCAAGAATATTTATATCTTACAAGAGAAAATATGACCAAGACCCTGAATTTTCATAATTTGTTCAGACATATTGAGCAAGGGATAGACTGATACCAGTATCCAAGTCTCCCAAAGTACACTGGCAATGTCTAGGCTGCACAGAAAAGACGTAAGTGGACCGTGAGCATGGTGTTGAAATGTCTGAAGGCTTGGACTGTTATTGTCCAAAGATGACAGGTCAATATTCTTGGTTCAAATCCCTAGAGAATGAATCCAGAATTCATCCCGTCTTATTTCGAGGCGCCCACTCATACCAACTAATCTCACATGCTAGAAATAAACACGGTCCCAACAGGCGGGGGAAACATGCATCTGAAGGGCTGTTATGTCCATTTACCTGAAGAATAAGGTGGACATTGCAGGTGCATTGATTTTGACTCAATACAAGGAGGGACCGTCTAGCAATGAGAGTTGTTCAAATGTGGGAATGTATTGCCATAAGGACACAGTACCTCTCCATCTCTAGAAATGTCAAATAGAAAAATAATGAAATGACTTCCTATGAAGATTTAGGAGAGGATGACCAGTTAGGTAGCTACTAAAGCATTCCAAGCAAGAGAAGGTGAGGCCTGAATTAGTACAGCACTGATGGTAGAGACAGGAAGGAAGGGGCAGATGAAGATGACTGAGCCACTAGCTCCCAATTCGGAAGCATGAGAGAGAAGGTTTGTGGAGGAAGACGTAGAGCTGAGATTCTTGTGGGCCATCTGGATGGAGTGGCTCTGGGGTCCAGGTGCCATGGAAATTGCTGCATAGGAGCAGCAGCTTGAGAATTCTCTGTGTAGAGGGCGTATCTTCTCTCAGCAGTCACCTATGAGATGCGTATGGAGGGTTTAGGAGAAGAGGGCTCGAGGATGCTGGCTTTAAGAGGTAGTCTTAGAAAGAGAAACTAAACAGACATCTTGGTCTGCGCGGGCTGCTATAACAGACTGGATGGCTTAAACCACAAACATTTATTTCTCATAGTTCTGGAGGCTGGGACATTTAAGATCAATGCTCTGGTGGATTTAGTCTCAGGTTCACAGATCAACCTCTTCCTGTTGTGTCCTTACATAGCAGAAGGGGCAAGAGAGCTCTCGGAGGTTTCTTTAATTAGGGCATTAATCTCATTCATGTGGGCTCTACCCTCATGACCCAATCACCTCCCAAAGAGCTCGCCTCCTAAGGGATCACATTGGAGGTTATTCGCATGAATTTGGGAGGAACGCAACATATGAATTTGGGGGGAACACAAACATTCAGTCGATAACAGCAGGGTAGGACTGGTCAGGAAGGATTCAGGAGAACAAGTAGAATGTGGTGTCCTAGAGGTTGAGAGCAGACTTTCAGGAAGGCATGGCCAATAATGTCAAGTGCAACAGAGACTTCCAATGAAATCAGCATTGGACAGCATCCATTGGACTCGGCAAGGTTGCCGGTGGGGTAAGGAGGGCGGAGGGGCCAATGGGAAATGAGTAAACAGAGGCTGTGTTAACCAGCGTTGAGAGGAGGCAGACAGGGACCAGGAAGGAAGACATAGAATGAGGATTATTTTTAGAAAGGGAAAGAGTGGAACATGTTTATAAGCCAAGAGGAAAGTGTTGGTCAAGAAGGACAGACTGATGATCCCTGAGGAGTCTGAGAAGAGGGTGGTCATGGGCACAGATGCAGGTCCCGCCTTGGTGAGGGAGAGGGACACTTCATCCTTGGAGGCTGGAGGAAGGAAGCGGAGGTCATGGATATGGATATAGCTGTAGCTTGTGGGGGTAGGAGTGGGGATGGAAAAAATAGCACGCCTGATGGTCTTCGCTGGTGCTGTGAAGTAAGAAAGAATCTTATGAGTGTTAGAGAAGATAGTGCTTAGAGAGAAGGTGAAGGGAGGGAGGTAGGAGTGAGCAGAGCTGATGGGAGGTTTCATGAACATGGGCATGAGTTAGGGAGATGCTGTTTATTCATTTGACACACAAAGGGACCAATCCCCAAATCCTCGCCCCACGTCCCATCCAAACTGTTCTCCGCCCCGCACACAGCCTGCACCACCTGTTCCCCCACCGCCTCTCTGGTCTCATCTCCTCCCACTCCTCAGCTTCAGCCAATGCCCTTTCTCTCTTCCTCATGCCTCTTCTACCTACTGTTCTTTCAGTTGCTGTTCAGTGTTACCTCCTTCAGGACCTCCCCTGGCCCAGGACCGAGTTAAGTGCCTCTGCCCGGGGTCTCACAATAGGCCGTGTGTTCTTTGCTTTGCACCTACCACGTACCTGGGAGAGAGCTGCCTGCATGGCCACCTCTTCCACTAAACCCAGAATCTCTCCTTCAGGGCAGGACCTCTCGCTCTGGCTCCCCAGCACTCAGCAGGCCCTCAATACACACGCTGGGCGAGGGGTGGCGGTAGGGAATGAGCAGGTGAATTCCGGGTGGGAGGCTGGCTGCATGGTCCCTCCAACCTCATCTTACTAAAAATCTAGGCCAGTGATGGCGAACCTATGACATGTGTCAGAGGTGACACGCGAACTCATTTTTTTGGTTGATTTTTCTTTGTTAAATGGCATTTAAATATATAAAATAAATATCAAAAATATAAATCTTTGTTTTACTATGGTTGCAAATATCAAAAAATTTCTATATGTGACACAGCACCAGAGTTAAGTTAGGGTTTTTCAAAATGCTGACACGCTGAGCTCAAAAGGTTCGCCATCACTGATTTATGATTCTAGCTTGTTGGTTCTTTGTGTATTACTGCTTTTTTAAAAACACACATGTAGCCCTGACCGGTTTGGCTCAGTGGATAGAGCGTCGGCCTGCGGACTGAAGGGTCCCGGGTTCGATTCCGGTCAAGGGCATGTACCTTGGTTGCGGGCACATCCCCAGTGGGGGGTGTGCAGGAGGCAGCTGATCGATGTTTCTAACTCTCTATCCCTCTCCCTTCCTCTCTGTAAAAAATCAATAAAAAATATTTAAAAAAAAACAAAACACACATGTATTAATTAGAGGGGATATAGGGGAGAGCTGTTCTCCATACGAACGAGAAGACTAATCATAACTCTTTCATAAGCCAGAAAAATAAGCTGTGACATTCTCATGGTCAGAGCCAGATTCCTCAGCAGCTCCCGGGGCTGTGGACAGACATGAGGACAGAGATGCCTCAGTGACATCCAACCCCATGAGGCCTTCCTCCCTCTCCTCCCCTCCAGGTCAGCCTGAGTCTGCTCTGCTGTGCTGGGGAGTCCACAATATACACCAGCTAGAAGGCCCCCGAACTGTCCTTGACAGCATCTAAGACACAGAGACGGCAGAGGTCCTCGGGGTGCTGCGGCCTCTCACAGGGCGGGCGGAGCAGGAAGAGCCCTGTGGCCTGAGCGCCCGGCTCTCTAGTGTCTGGCACAGGCCCACTTCTCCGGAGTCCTGGAGGTGCTGAACCCGCTAACAGACTTTTCCCAGGATCCCAGGCTCCTCTCTGCTTTCCACCCACATCCCTCCAACAAAAACAAAGGCCTCGGCCGGGATCCAAGTTCCAGGGTCTGTGGGGAGGGGGCACTGGGACACAGCCCCTGTCCTTCCCTGATGCTGAAACCAGATCCCTGAAGCTCCCAGAGGCCAAGAGCATGCATGTAGGTCTCTTCAAAAAAGCTGTGCTGGGCTTTTGTTGGGAGGGCAGGAAATATAACCGAGTAACTAGCAGCCACCAGGAGGAAGGGCCGAGTCACTTGGAAAGACAATTCCCCGGTAGCTTTTTACACTGATGGTGCATCAGCCCCACTGACAAAGGCAACTTAGGCCACTTTCCACACCGAGATGTGTCACTAGTGCCCAAGCTGTCACAACAGCAGACGGACCGAAGGACCCGTCACAGGGAGAAGTGGGATCTTTGCTCCACCACACGCACTCCAACAGGCAGTTTCTAATAAAAACAAGTTCCAGGGACCCAACCCTCTAGGGATGGGCAGATGGGACACCTGGGTATTCAGAGAAGCTCAAAATATTTTTTCAGGGGAAAGGAAAATGATTTCAAGTTAAACAAAATAAAACAACAGGAACAGGACGATTTAAGCTCTTCCCACGATACAGCACTTCTTGGCTGCCAAGGGCAGTGAAATCTACGTGTAGGAAAGTAGATGCTTAAATCCACAGCCTCCTCACCAGGACTTCTTGTTGCCAAGACCACTGCCTATGGACTTAACGACCAGTTAGCCCAGACTTGCTGATTCATTTATCCACAGACTCTATACTCTAACTTCATGCTCTTTCAGAAAAGTGGCTATTCTGCCCTGGGAAGATAATTTGTGTCTCTGAGGTTCCCTTGAAGTTTCCTGACTCAACCACACCAACCTTCGGCAGGAGGAGCCAATGATAAGGCAGCAAATTTCAGCTCCCATTCCCCTGCCCCTACCAAGAAAAATCAGAGACACAAGGGACCAGAGAAGTGGAGTTTGTTCCCTTTGCCAGCTCGGAAATGTCATATACCGAGCTTCTCACCGGATTCCTGCTGTAGCCCACTAGGAGGCTGCAGGTGGTCCTCCCACTGCCTGCAGCGGGGTTACCTGTCCTACAAACCTCGGAATCCTAGAGCTTCCCTGAAGTCTCGCCTGAAAACCAAGATCCACACGATTCTTTCCCAACTAAACTGCAAACTAAGGTATTAACATATCACCTTGCTTCATGTTTCCCTGTGTTACCATGGTATCATGGGAAGATCACTGGGCTTGAGGCCAGAAGACCCGATTTCTATTCCTGGTTCTCCATTAAATGATTCTGGTCAGGTAGTTCTTCTGAGCCTCAGTTTCTCTTCTGTGGAAAGGGGTAAACTGTTGCCCTGCCCGGTCCAGAGAACTGGTTTTGACACTCCAGTGAGACAACTTGTGAAGGAACTCAGACACTGGAAAGCCTTTTGCAAACATACAAATTCTAGGAACCCTAACTCTAACCCTTACCCTAATGATAACCCTAATGCACGGTAAGTCCTTCAAAGGCAGGAACCAGTTGTCACTCAATTGCCATTTATCACCCCCTTCAGCAGAGTGCTCACATGTGGGCAGGGCTACTGCATTTGACATTTAGGGACTTTGGTACTTGACTGTGCTCCCCTAATGTTATGGATCAGGAGTATCTTCATTTTAAACTCTTCTCCATTGGGCATAAACAGAACATCCTTTCCTTTTCTCACCCAGATCCGGTGGGCCTTCAGTGCGATGACTGCCACTGTGAACATGCCTGGCTGCAATATCTCGTCTCTGACTCCACTCCTTGAGGGCCAGCAACGACGAGGTACCCTTTCTCCTTCTCTCCGTTCTTGGCTCCCCAATTAATTCCTTTCCAGGGCCTTTGTATACATGTCCACATGAGGCCCCTAAATACATTCTAAATTTTGCAAAATCTCAGCTAAAAAGATCTTGTTCCCTGCAAGCGCCCTGCAAGTGTGATTGGTCTCCTATGTAGCGAAGGAGCTTTTATATTTTTAGTTTTCTTCCCATACAACAAACACTATTAATAACATTCTACTTTCTCCAGAGATGATATAGATTAGACCAAATGGAAAGTTACCATGGCTACCGTAGTGTTATTTTGGGTATGAGAAATTCATGCCGGGGAAGCGGCATCCATGGTCAAGAACTGGAGCTTTATTTCCGCTTTGCTATCGGGCAATCAATCCCAATTTAATTTTGAAACTAATTGCAATGGAAACTAATTATGAGCAGCAAGACCTGAAACCCCTAATTACAGTGGAAGTCAATAAAGTGAGGCGGCATGATCACTGGGGCAATGTTGGCAGGAGGAGGGATTTAGGCACAGGTGGACTTCCTTCCCCACGCAACTATCTAAGCAAAACAAGACGGGCATCAGTGGGAAACCCTAAGTTGGGTTTGAAGGCGTCAGTTTCTGGTGAGGGAGCAGGTCAGGCCCTCTCTCTGGGCTATGAAGAGGCAACAAACTGGGGCAGGGATACAAAGCCCGGATGGAAAGGAGGTATTTCTACCAACAGTTAACCACCAGGGAGGCCACGGTGGGGAGGCGGGGAAGGGCTAAGCTGAAGGAGGCTGGTCCAGACTAACCCCATAGATCACTGCGTCCCTCTCAGGCCTTGGAGGGCACACAGCAGAGGAGCAGGGGGATCCAAACAGAATCTCATCCCTCAGACCCAGATATTTATGGGCTGTTTCCTCACATACCAGATGCTGAGTCACACTTTTCTGAATTAGCAGCAGTTGGCTTATGAAAGGCCTTCTATTAGAGTAAAAACCTACTGCCAATCCCTGAAGTGCACGCGTCCCTTGGGGACCTCCCCGGTCTATGTTTGACAGCTTTAAAATACTGCTAATGGCATGACTTCATCTGCCCCAGGCCAGAACCATCCATATTTAGGTCAGAAACCACATGGTCCTCACATCACCCCCCAGGCTCCAGGATAGAAAGGGGCTCTTACATCAGGGAGAGAGCACTTTTAACCAGTGATTGATTACTCACTCGCCTCCAAATTCCATGACAAAGGGACAAAAATGAACGTTGCTGCCTGGTGGAAAGCGACTCTGACCACTGCAACAGCGCAGCAGTCAGAAGCCTGCCCTCTGCTCACTGAGCGTAGATTTTTCTACAAAGACCCCCGTTACAGGGTCTTTATCCCTTTTACACGTTGTCCTGTTACATTTTCCTGATTTTTTAAAAAGCATTTTTGAGAAGAAAGAAGCAGAAGCTGGTGACCCTGTTGTAGCGTTTTCAACAGCACTGCCTGCGTCGGTCCCTCCGGAGAGGGGCTCCGCGTCAGGGTGGACGAATTCCTTGAGAGCTCCCAGGCTCCTGTCTCCCACGAACGAAGGAGGCCCAGTCACCCTGGGGCACAGGACTTTCCCAAGGCAGACAAACCCCAAGTCAGTGGGAGCCGATATTCATCCTAATTCTTAGTGTTGTCATAAGCGGGCAACAGAGACATACAGGCCTCGTCTTGAGTTAGTCAAATGAGGTTCGCTGACTATTTTCATCGAAATAGTGTACTGACATATTACGCAAAACCTTTGGCACTGGTCTTGTAACCAAGGTTAAAAATGGGAGCAGTCAGAAAAAAGACAGCTCTGAAGACAGAAATGTTTTGAAACCTGGCTGCAATATGAAAGGAGATACCTGGCAGTCTCTCTACATTATATATGTTATTGACATAATGGACCCGCAGGCTAAGCCGACAGAGGGGCTCAGCCACCTCACATTTATTATGAACGAGGGGAGAGAGAAACAAAGAGAAAGAAGAGAAATAGCTTGGTCTTATTGAGCTACTTTGGTATAAAATTTCTGCCCAAGGAGACTGCAAGTGTCCTGAAACACAGAGCTTTGTCCCAAAACACAGATAAGGAGCCCCCTTCTGCCTCCAGGGGAGACATACCCCAGGGGCTTATGAAGATCCGCCAGTCAAAGAAAGCGCCTCTGTTTCGACAGCCGGCTGGCTGCAAACTTTCTCTAGTACCCGTTAGAAAACGAATGCTTTGAAGACCCCCAAATAATTTTAGATGCACCTTATCTCAAAGCCACACCTACCTTGACTCCAAGGAAAGACTTGCGGTGATAGAAGCAGCACAGAGCTGCCGAGAGGGCGTGGAAAGCACTGCATTCCTTAGGCATCTCTGTCCTCAGTCCCTGGACCACACACTTTCTTTAGGGTTAAAAGAAAGGGGGCTCCGGGCATCAGAGCTGGGTCCGCTCAGCAGCAGCTGTGCCGCGCCCGCCCGCCGTCCGTCCAGTGGCCGGGGGAGTGAGCCAGCTCCTTCTCCCAGGCCAGGCTGGGACTTTTCCCCTCTGCTGAAGCCAATACGATCCAGCCTGCCATGCACACAGTGCCAGAAATTCTCATGTGACCAGACTTGCTTTCTGATGAAATTCTAACCTCTCTTAGAAGAGGCTTTGGGCTTTAGCTGTCCCCTCAATGTAGGGACCTGGTAGAAATCATTACGCCCTCGGCAGCCTTTCCTTCAGGGCTGAAGGCACCAGGCCAGCTGCTCCTAGGGGCTCTGTCAGCTGGCTTGTCACCCCAGCGCCTAGGGGTTCAGGAAGCACACAGCACACCTCCTTGTGATGGGACAGAGGCTCCTTTGAGAAGACGACCTAGAGGTGGCCAGGGAGCGACTGTCCCCTGGGAGCGATCTTAGAAGTCCTAGGGACCCAGGCAGGATCCCTGTCCCCACTCTGCCAGTCCATCCCAGAACTGTTTATTTTTAATTAGGATGCTCCTGGCGGCCAGCTTGCAGCTGATAATGTTGGCACAGCCATCGCTACTGTCAAAGCAACAGTGCCTTTTGGTGTTTAATTAGCAAGTCTGTCAGCAAACACCCTGAGCGCCCCATGCCCTCCCCACCTGGCCGGGCAGGCTACTGGGAGGATGGAACGGGCTGTGTAGACTCTTCTGACCCAACTGTCTGTCTCATTCCCTTCCTTCACTTTATTACTTCACTTTAGTTGCCGGCTCTCAGATCCAGCACATGAGGCTCACAGCCAACCTGGCTGAGCTTGTTTCTTCTGTGCTCAGAGGCCTTTGCCCCCACCAAGAGCCTCCTAACGCCTTTAGGGGAAAGTAACTGCTTTTCTCCTTTCATTCCACTAAGAGTGGATGCTCCATGATTCTGGTGTTTTTGTTTTTGTTTTAAATCTAACCCAGGTTTCTGCCTGTAGGTCTTCCTCTCCTACTGGTCCAAATATTAACTTTCTGTGGCTCTGGCCCCTCAAAAATGGAATGTGTCCTGAAGCTTTCTAAAACTTCGCACAAGCAGAAACTTGCAACAGGGAAGAAACAGAGCCCATTCAGTTCTGAAAGGGACACTACCAGGGAGGCACGAGGGAGGTCTGAACACACCAATGGGTCCCTGCCCAAGAGGAGGCCTCGGCCTTTGGACTTGGTCAAGTTGGCCTGTAAAACTAGGGAACTGTTTGCCTAATGCCTGCGAGCAGCTTCCACGCTGG
This sequence comes from Myotis brandtii, assembly GCF_000412655.1. Taxonomy (NCBI): domain Eukaryota; kingdom Metazoa; phylum Chordata; class Mammalia; order Chiroptera; family Vespertilionidae; genus Myotis; species Myotis brandtii. The sequence goes on from NW_005370176.1 coordinate 1,935,090, forward strand.
CCCGAGTGCTGTGGGGAGACACGGGGTAGAGTCTCCCCACATCCACCATGAGGACGGACCTACTAAGGCTCTGGCGCCACAGGAGCAACCAGGGGCTGACTCCCTTCCTGCTCTCTCCTTCCTCCTCCTCCATGGCTCTGGAGGTCAGGTGTGCAGCCCTGGGAACTCCTGGGTCTGGGGAAGGCCCCCTGAGAACCTGGGAGCAAGCACCAGAGGAGCAGAACTCACGGTTGGTTTTTAGCTGGAGGGGCCCTTGGAGATGGTCCAGTAGATGGGTCAATACTGTTCTCCAAGGCCCTGTACTGTACCTACGAGGAGGCATTTTCCTGCCCCCGTTTCTATTAGATGGGGTTCAAAGGGTAAGTCCACATGGGCAGCCAGGGCCCATGACCCCAGCAGTCAGGCCACCAGCCACCAGGTAAGGGGCCCAGTGTTCACCTGCTATTCCCCTTTCCCTCAGGCTAACAAAGTCCCCAAATGGCTAAAGAACACAGCCTGGAAGAGGAAGAAAAGCAGCTCCTTCAATCCTGCACAGAAATTCCACGAGGTTAGTTAGCCAAAGCCTTTGAATTCCAAAGCCTTTGAATTCCAATACCCTACCCGCAGAAAGCATGAATGCAGCGCATTCCTGCAAGGAAATGCGCAAATAACTCAGACATGTAAATCACATAGCATCACGCAGTCAAGTGCTCCCGGAGCCGGAGTAAAAGCAAAACAAAGGCCGCTCAGGCCAGGGCAGGCCCGCCGCTGGTCACCTGAGGCTGTCCCTGTTTACTCCAAGAAATGTCTTTAAAATCCACCAAAACTGGTTCTGTCAGGATTAAAGGATGGGCTAATCTCACTCACTTTTTATTTCTGTGTTCCACACAAAAAATATTTCCGACGCAAGGTCACAGGTTTTAATCCATTTTCTCCTCAAATGGCGGAGGAGAGACTAAAATAACTATTATCTTGCAACTAAAGATGATAATTGCATGAATTCACTGACTTGTTATGCTTTTAAATGTCTCCCATCCACACTGATCAATGCCCCCACACGCATCCCACAGTGATTATTCTATTCTGGTTACAAAGACACAGAGGACCAGAACTGCCTGTCACTCAGCGGAGAGCAGACAAGGCACCAGGGACTCTGCCTGTGACTGCAGAACCTGGTGTCTGATCACACGGAAGCAAAAATAAGATTTTTTTAAGCATCTTATAAGTGAACCTGTCCCACAGCCCCGTGGAAAGGCTGTGATGTGCTACACTAGGGCAGGGTGACGCTGATGATTTAGTACATGTGACTGAGGACCAGTCAAATCTGGATTCAGGGTTTTCTAAACACCATGCCCTTCTGTGGGCAGGGTTCAGGGTCGCTAATGCAACTCCAGGGACAGATGGACAGAGGCAGCCGCATGGAGCTGCGGGAAAGGTCTGTGCTCCCCAGTGCATCCCACCCCCGCTACCACACCTGGATCTGTGAGGAGGCATTTCTCTGCACCAAGGGAAACACCTGTGAAAACAGCCAGGGCGGGGTAGCCAGGTGGACCCTTGAAGGAAATTCCTGTTACCTCAGGTCACATGTTGCCCAGCCAGCTGGGAAGAGGGCTAAAGCAGGCTGGAGGCGGCCCCTGCACAAGCATTGCCTTCAATGCCATTGTTCCCTTGGGTAGCCCTAATACTAACCTGCACTACTTAGTAACCATGGAAACAGGAGCTGCCTGCCAGCCATATTCACAGACACAGGCACGCTTCCTTTCCATCCGCCGCAGCCCTTGGGCTAAGAGAGGCTGAAAGCGAGTACAGAGTCCCTTTCCCAAAGTTCCACAGCCCCCGTGAGGTAGCACATCCCCGTGAGGTAGACCTGCTCTCTGAGGATGGCATGGGGTGAGAGATCTGTGCAGAGAAAGATGTGCCTGCCAGGTACCTGCTTTTCCGTTTCAGGGCAACAAGGAATGTGATGCTGCCCCAGACCCCCACTCCCCTTCCCAAAGCTAGCCCGGAATCAAGGCGTCCAGCCTTACATGCAGTGAGGTGCTTAGGCCATGTCAAGCAGCCCCAGGGGCAATGTGCGCTGAGACCAGAGGGCACTGGTGCAAGGCTGCACGTCCTGGCTTGTCCCTGCCCACAGGGACTCACTCAGAATGTCTGTGACCACCGGTCACGGTCAAAAGAGCTCAACCTCTCATGGCAACCATCAGACTTCACCTGTCCAGAAACATCGATCTTTCCTGGCTTTTGTCTTCACTAAACCCCAGTGATTGGGCTCTGGGGGAACAAAGACAGCGTTAGTGAGATAGGGAGTAAGGCCAATGCTCCGAATTCTGTTTCTCCTGGTGTCCCAGGAAGCAGGGAAGGAAGATTAACATGGACAGCCAGTCCTAAATCGCTGAGGATGCCCTCTGCAGGCTCAGCAAGAACCTAGAAAGCTGTGGGCCAGAGAAGGGGCAGCCCTGCTCCCCAAAGCCTCCCAGTCACCTGGCCTGTCTGTGTGATTCTGTGCACAGTAAACCAGGAGGGGAGGAGGGGAGGTGGGGAGGGAGGAGCTCTTCGTAGCAGAGCACACACCCTCACATCACAAGCAACAGGGCTGGGGCAGCGGAGGTGGAAGCCATGAGAGCGAGGAGAAGCATTGGGGAAGAGGTCCCCTCCTCATGCCAGGCTCAGTCAAAGATGGCTCAACACATTTTTCTATATGCAAATGTGATTTATTTCTTGCTCCAAAAAGGAATGCAAACTAGACTTGGAGGGAAGAGGGCGGGAAAGGCAGGCCCAACTCTCTGGCCACTTTGTGTGCGGCTGTGGGCAAGAAGCCGGCTTGTGCTGGTGCAGCAGAAGGCGCGTTTACGAGTGTGTGCTGCACACATCCCAGCCTGACAGTCCCCGGATTCCTCAAGGGGATGAAAGGGTAGGCTGCTAAATGGCTTCTGTCGGGAAATGGTATTGATCTGCCTAGCACATACACAAGAAGATTAAGGCCAGTATTCACACACCGATTTCTCTCCACTGGGCCTTTGTCCTCCCACAAATGTCTGTCCCTTTAATTGGCGACTAAAATTGTATAACTAATCATGTGAAGCAAAACTAGGTGAGCACCCAGGCCCGACTACTTTCTTGCACTATCACATACAATTTCACCTCATATGTCCGCCCTTCCCCATCGCCATTTCCTGGTATTCTTATTGCCGTAATTAGCTGGTTAATATTAATAACAGGAAAAGAGCAAAGGGGAGGCCAGACATCATAAGCATAGTCACCTGGGCAGCTCCGCCAGGAAGCTACAGCTTCACGCTCCCCAGGGAACCACGGTCCATCCCCTGCAGATCACTGGAGGAAGGGATCAAAGAAAGGGGGAGATGGGTGCATGTGCAGTAAAGTCTGGGTGGCACAGGGAGGTGATTGCCTGTAGTCTAGCTTGGGGAACAATGGATTGGCTGGGGGAGGGGGGGACCCCATCAGAAGTGCATGAAATCTTAAAAGAGTTAATTGGTTAGTTTAAAGAAGCTCCTGGTTAAAATCCCCAAAGAGTTCCTTCCCTCTTGTTCTCTCTTGCTCCACGCCCCGCACTCGCCCACGCGCTCGCGTGTTCTCTTTCCATAGCCACATGGCCTTCAGCAGCCACTTGGTCCATGGCTGTGTCGTCCACACACAATGGACTGCAGCTGGGGACGCGAGCTAAGCTAGGCAGCTGCTGGAACGGACTGGACTTTAACATGGAGCAGAAACTCTGGGCAGTGGCCTTAATTCTGGCCCTGCTGATGACAACACTGGACTTCTTCCATGGAGAGACAGACAGAGATGGGACCTTGGACGGGAACCCCCTTTACATCATCAGTAAAGCTTTCCACGAAACCCCATTATCCCGTGGGGGCCTCAAGAGATTCTTTTCCTCACGGCACCCCAAGACCTCCACCAATAACAGTATCACCCCAGAAATCCTATATCATACAAGCTTTATTTTCTGTGTCTGGCATTAAGCTGAAATTAAAAGAATGTGCATGGGGCATAATTCCAACCTTTCACACAGTCGTCAGACTTTCTGGCGGTCCCAGCCTTCTTTGATAGTCTATGAAAATCATGGACCCTCCTCCCAGAACAAAAGGCACATACTGTAATGTTTTTAATTTCAGGGATTCTGTGTCCCCAGCAGCCCACCCGTACATCCCAGGGAGTCTTACCCACACAAGATGATCCTCCCCCCCACACCCCGATGCCAGCTTCCTTCTGTTGTACACTCACTATGCAGGCATCATAGCTCCTAGGTTTTCTTTGCTGTACGCATTTCTATTTCCCCTTCCTTCCATTTTCGGTGCATGTGAGCTATATAAGCAACTAATAACAGTGACCCACAAGCCCTCTGAGGCCCCTCCCACGTAGAGCTGCAGAAATAGGCCAAGGGGCATCTGCAGGGCCAGAACGGTGAGGACTCACAGCAAACACCAGCAGCCCTGCCTCCCATCTCCGCTGCCACTAGCTCTCCCACCTCACAAGCACTTCTGGAAAATGGCATCTTCCAAAACGAAGCTGCAAGACACATATTTGCATGTCTCAAAAGCCACGCTGGGAGGTAGGAGGGCAGAGGCAGAGCCAGGATGGGTTCAAGTCTTTTTAAATATGTTTTTTTTTTAATTGATTCAGAGAGGAAGGGAGAGGAGATAGAGAGAAACATCAATGATGAGAGAGAATCATTGGCTGCCTCCTGCATGCCCCCTACTGGAGATCGAGCCTGCAACCCAGGCACGCGCCCTTGACTGGGAATTGAACCACGACCTCCTTCCTGGTTCATAGATCAATGCTCATCCAACTGAACCACACAGGCCAGGGCAGGATTCAAGTCTTTACTGCACTACCAGCAGGCTGGGTGACCTGGGGAAATGTCTTAACCTCTCTGAGCCTCAGTTTGCTCCTCTCGTTTACTAGTATTTTTGTGAGGATTAAATGAGATAACAAAGAATCTGGCACCCAACAAACAGGCACTCAGAAATGTGAGCTTCCCTTCCATTTTCAAAGGAAAAGACAAACCTCGTCGGCCCTGTTTGTTTCTCCCACAGGGCACATGCCCAAGTGCACCCTAAATCTCACTCCAACGCCAGGCTACAGGGACAGGGTGGCCAGTCCCGCCCTGAGCCAATGACAGGCCCCAGCTAGTGCGACTGCAACTCTTGAACCTTGAGAGCCAGGAAAACATGGGGAGGAGTTTAAGTTGTTTAGCCTTAAAATATTGCTTAGCCTTTAAATTTTCAGACCACGTATGAAAATGGCACATACGCTCAGATGGCTCGGATGATTTTCTACTCCAGAATCTTTGTTGTTAGGGGAGCTGCTTGTTTTGACAGCCTGGTGTCCACAGCGTCTGCCCACTTGGCCTGCACCAGGGCACTGCTGGGTCCTTCACAACCACTCAGCTCTCAGTGCTCACCCTTGTGCCAGCCAGTCTGACTGGGGATTCCATGCCCCCTCCCCAGGACCTGGATTGCACCCCTCTTTCCCACTGTCCCACACCAGGTTGTCTGCAGAACCGGGTTTCGGCCTGGCCTGGCTGGATGCCTGCCTGATGCTCCTCCCACCTTGCCCCTGAGCCTCGCTAGCCCTCTGGGCTCTGGCCCCAGGACTGGAGATCTTCCACGTGAGTCTAGAGTCCCCAGAGGACCACCTCCCATGTGCCTGGCTCCTTCATGCTTCACTGGCCCGCATTACTGGACACTGACACCAACCATTTCTAGGATTAGAGCTGTGCCTGGGACAGCCCTTGGGACACTGTGCTGGCTCTGCCCAGCTCCCCTCTCTCTGCTTCCTGTGTCCTCCCAGATGCTGCTTCCTGCCTGCACCTCCTCCTCTCTAGTCCCTAGTGGCAGGAATTGCCGAAGTTACAGTGTACTCTTCTAATGCCACTCCACGCCCATCACCCACCCTGAAAGGCTACCAAGTGTCTGAGTAGATGAAGCAGGCATGGAGGAATGAATGCGCAAGAAAGGCTGGAATCTGGGGCGCAGGGCAGGTCGGCACCCGGGGAGCCAGGACTCACTCCACTCGTTTCCACCTTGAAAGCTTGCCCAAGTAAAACAGAAAGTGATCTTATTCATTCCTTCTTCTCTCTTTCCAAGCAAATTCTAGCCACCTGAGTGAAATATTTCTGTAGGAATCTCCTTCTTTCATGGCTGTAAACCAAGCATGTCAAACTCAAAGGCTAACACGGGCCAAATAAACAAGGCTTGCGGCCCATAGGCCGCAGGCCGAGAGTTTGACATGCTTGCTGTAAACTGATCACGAGCATTAGCATCTGAGTGACACACTGGTTACTTCTGGGTCCTGCCTGAAGAGCTATGAGAATCAGCCCAGACCCGGAGTTTTTAACCTGGGGGTGGGGCGGGGCTTCCAGGAGCCACTGGAAATTGTATATAAACTGTTGGGTGAGAGAGCTGGCTTTCACCCATTTCTCAAAGAGTCATGTGACCTAAAATCCCCACTGATCCAGAAAGACTTTCAGTGGCTCTTAGAGATGTGGCTTCGGATGGTCTCACTTGATCTTTTTCTAGTGGAAAGAGACGTGCAGAGAACACCTTGGTCATCATGGACATGAGCAAAGACAGGAAAGCCTCCCGGCCGCCTCGGACACGGTCAGGCATGGGCAGGGCTGTGCTTGGTAAGAGGAGCTGGATAGACACTGAAGCAGGCAGTGAGCCTCTGCGTCCTGCTGTTGGAGTAGCTTTAAACACCGTGGGAGGGGAAGAAATGCGCCCTCACCCAGCTGGTAGAAGGGCCTGGTTTGTATGCAATAGTTAACATTACCACCACAGGCAGAATAGCTAACAGTTTGACTCTTAGCAAGCCCTCCCCAGCCACAGACTTGAGGGATGTGCTCCCTGAAGAAGACTGCAGCAGTCACAGAAACCTTTCTGCCTTTCGGCCGGCAATCCTCAAAGCAGCCCCACTCACCCCATGTGTCAGGCCCCCAAGAGCCAACATTTACACAGAGAGCTTTCACCTTAGTGTCTTATTCAGCACTCACACCGGGAGACATGTATTATCAGCTCCACTGTACACTTGAGATCAAACCGTTCTTAGAGTTAATAATTAAAACAACCATGAGCCAGAGTGGCTGGATCTATCGGATGTGATAATGGAAGCATGGATCCCACCTGGTTGCCTGGAGTACCTTATCTTGTGCAAATCCAAAAGGCAGAATTGTGGCTCCTGCAACAACCTCCTCCCTCCAACCCAGTGACAGATGTTCTTGGCAACACAGATAGCAGGTCCCATCGGAAATATCCCCATTCATTACTGATGGAAATGGTAGGGACAGATGGATGCTGGGGCCAGAATCGGAGAGCCAGGACGCAGCAAAGCCTCTAGTACAGGTAATGGCTGGAGTGCTAGGGGACCTCGTTTGTCGTGCACAGAGTCACCAACGGGGCCCGTTTCTCCACAGGAAAAGGCAGAGGCTGTGCTGCATGGGAAGGGCACTTCCTCGGGCAGTCAGCTGCCACGCCAATGCCACCTACAGAAGCGACATCAGATGGTCAACACTCCTGGTGCCCAAGGTGCAGACAATGGGTTCCTTTTGTTGGTGGTTAAGGGCAGTACAATGCCCAGCCCTCCAGGTTCTTGCCCCACGACTAGAGATCTTCCACATGCGTCTAGAGTCCTCCGAGGACCACCTCATGCGCCGGGCTCCTTCACACTTCACTGGCCCACCTTACTGACAGCAGCCATTTCTAGAATTAGAGCTGTGCCTGGGATATCCCAGGCACAGTGTGTGCCTAGAGAGTGGGAGGGCAGGGTGGGGGAAGAGAGAGTTACCAGGGAGGGCAGAGGAACTCACCTGGACCAATCTCTAGGCACACCACATCAGCCTCACAGCTGGCCTCCTTGTGACGACAGATGTGGGAATTTCTCCACAGCCTCTCTGCCCTGCCCCCCTCATCCCTACAAGTTCTCTGTAACAAGGTGGATCTGACCATTAAACTGGGAGGCAATGGGATTCAGCACATAAATACACCAGAAGGGAGAGAAACTAAAGGAAGATGAGTATAGGACTTAAAAAGATATATATATATATCCGTCTCTCTGCAAAACCTAGCACTTATATGCCAACATTTTACATGTGTACCCTTAGTAGACAGAAACAATTAGAAAATATAACCTAATATACTTCTGATCCTGAAAAGTCAGGGGGAAATTATTTAAATAGCAGATAGTGGTTATTACATTTGAAAGCTTTACCCCACGCATGAGTGTTCATGCCATGAACACTTGTAATGGGTGTGCGAGCCAATCAGAACACTGAACACTGAATGGTGCGGAAGTAGACATGTGACCCAAGTTAGACCAAACAGACTCCTTTCTTGTGATATTTCAAACCAGAGCAGAGGGAAAGATCCCTTTCCCCTGGGGGCTATAGCTTTAAGATTATAATCTACCCCTGGCTGTTGTGGCTCAGTTGGTTGGGCATTGTCCTGCGCACAGAAAGGTTGCAGGTTTGACTCCCAGTCAGGGCACGTGCCTGGGCTGCGGGGTCTATCCCAGGTGGGGGGCGCTGCAGGATGTTGCTCTCACACTGATGTTTCTCTCTTTCTCCATCTCCCTTCCTCTCTCTCCAAAGATCAATAAAAAAATCTTTTAATAAAAGATTATAGGCTAGAGCAGCCTACAGGCATGTGTTCCCATGGCATGTAGAAGCCGATCTGAGATAAGGCAGTCAACGTGCTGAGAGAAGCAGATGCAAGGACTGAGAGCACGGAGATGTTTTCCTTCCCCAGAACAGTCATCCACCCAGGCCACTCCACCCCTGCCCTTCCCAGTCATAAATTTCCTGCTCACATCATCAGTTTGAGAGTTTACAGGTTCCCTTTATCAGTGTGAGGTTAGGTAAAACTTGAGATCAAGATACAATAATACATTGTGTTGGCCTCTACCAGAGTTCACATATATAAGATGTGATCCCCTATAGCTAAAAAACGCTAAAAAAAGAGCCAACATAAACTGATGTTACATGAAAACATGGATAACATACACCCATTAATAATAGGGTTGTACATTCATGTTTCAGTGATGGGTGGAAACTAATAGTGTTTCACAGCCTACTCCAAGGACATTACATTAAAGAACAGCCCTGTCTTAGGTTTCCAAGAGTGAAGCAGACACGGATTTGCCTGTAGGACAGGGAGGGACTCATGGAGTTGGAATGTTCTGTGCACGGACGATAGGTGTGTGTGTGGCTCCCACGCCCAGCACCCCTCCCAGGCTCATGCGGCAACAGCACCATCCTAAGGTCCTGGAAGACGATCCAAAGGCTAATCTGTTTTGTGGAAAAGCAGAAACCTGTTTCAGAGGTGCAGGCCGGGACACTCCCTCACTAAGGCCAGGGGGACTTTACCAGGTAAATTGATAACCTGGGAGAGCAACTCTCATGACTCCTTTCTAGGTCAGGGAAAGGGAATTTGCATCATCCCCAAATTACATTTAGATCCTCCCAAATTTGCTCCTTACATGGTCTTTAGTTGCACACGGCCTGGAAGTAGGCTTGGCACCCTGATCGTCTGCCTGATGGAGCTTCTTTCACCCACTGCTACTGCTCCGTTTACCCCAGTGAGAACCCTAGCTCCAATCCTGCCTTCCAGGGTCCTGCTATTGAAACACTCAATGCAGTGAGCTCTGTCCTTGTCTGTTGGCCTCAGGACCCAGTCTTACTCATCATCACCGCGCCAATGCCCAGAACAGTGCCTGAGCAGGAGAGGGGCCAGTGAACATTTGGAGGTAGCACAGGGATTCTCAACACACGTGGAAGTAGTTTGCACGAAAGTGTGTTTGCATATTTGTAGGCAAAGGGTTCTTATTCATCACATTCACAAAGGACAGGGACCTCCTGCCTCCAAGAGGGAAGAACCACAATGGTGTGAGACATGACCTGCTGTACGAGGGTCAGGTCCTCCTGGGCGAACCAGCCTTGCCTTCCCCTCAGAAGCACTTCACTCCCTCAACTGTAAACTACCTGGGTTCCCAAATGGGAGGGGGCTCCCAGAACACAGTGATTCTTTTTTTTTAATCCTTACCTGAAGATATGTTGGTGTTTGTTTTTTTATTGAGAGAGAGAGAAAGAGTGAGAGAGAGAGTGAGAGAGAGGAGGAGGAGGAGGAGAGAGCGAGAAAGAGAGGGACGGGGAGAGAGAGAGAGCTCGATAGCCTGCTTCCCACATGTGCGGCCCTGTCTGCTAAGACTCTTTCCAGTAAAGACCACGAGAAGACAGAGGAAGGAGACTGGGCCACCGTGGACTCAGCTGGACCACTCAGGCACTTCGCAAAACACCCACCTGGGCCTGGGAAAAAACAAGCATCTAATGGGAGACTGGTGGCCACAGGAAACAGGCCGCCAGCCCCATCGTTTCCTCGGCACAAAAAGCTCCTTTGAGAGTGTGAATGGAGGCTTTATGTGGCAAGTTCTCATCCACAGGCTAATAAATATGTGAAATGGCCTCTCAGACCAGGTTCCTGCAGCCTGGACACTGAGGTCATTGGAGAAACAAGGAGATGCCATCTGGAGAGAGCTGGGACTCAAAGGAAACGGCCTCGAAGGGCCAAGCAGCATGTTTTCATTCCCAGGGTCTGACACATCCTTATCTTCCCTGACATAAAGGACGCATGGAGCTCAGCCAGCTCAGCCACGCTGGGAGCATGAATGGGCAAACGCGGTGGCAATTAATAAAAGCTGAAGGGTCAGGAGAGTGCCCTTTTCCAGGCTGCCACAAGTAAATTCATCCCTCGGCTGCACTTTCCCCTCCAAGCGGAGCATCGTGGCCATAACCCAGGCCTTGGCCTCAACCAGCTTTGGGTTTTCACAGTTTTCATATAAAGCAGTTAGAGCAGAACAGCAATGCTTCTGGCCCAGCTGTGGACGGTACACGGGCAGCAACGACTTGATCTGTGAAAGAGTATTTACCGAGGCTTCACGAGCCATTCAATTGTAGAGAGCAGGCCCACAACTGAGAACTCCCATCCCTAGGCTAGGTTCTTAGTGCTTCTTATTTTTAAATAAAAATTTAATGTGTCTTCTCTATTAATAATCAGTATCTGTAGATGTAAATGCAATTGTTGAGCAAGCTGGTTTAAAAAAAAAACTTAGTTAGAGAAGAAAATGTGGACTTAGATAGCAGGAGGCGCTGATTCGTGTCTAAGTGTTGCTGCAGCTGACAGCTCTGAGCTGCAGGAGACCCTCCAGGACAGCGCTGCTCAAAGTGGGGCCTTTCAGGGAGTCTGTGAGGTCCAAACTATTTTTAAAAATATATTTTTATTGATTTCGGAGAGGAAGGGAGAGAGAGAGATAGAAACATCAATGATGCCTCTTGCAGGCCCCCTTCTGGGGATCAAGCCTGCAACCCAGGCATGTGCCCTGACCAGGAATCAAAATGGCAGCCTTTCGGTGCTCTGGACAATGCCCAGCCAACTGAGCCACACCGGCTAGGGTGACCACCATATATATTTTTTTAACATTGAAAATATATTTCACTTAAGAAGGCCTTGGTGAAGCAGTAAGAATTACTCACTTTATGACATCTCGGCCCCTCTGGCCTCAAAGTGGTCCTCAGTGGGAGAGGCGAACTCTGGCTGAATAGCCTTGCCCTTGCTATGTCCTCTTCTCTTACGACAGTGGTTCTCAACCTTCCTAATGCCGCGACCCTTTAATACAGTTCCTCATGTTGTGGTGACCCCCAACCACAAAATTATTTTCGTTGCTACTTCATAACTGTAATTTTGCTATTGTTATGAATCGTAATGTAAATATCTGATATGCAGGATATATTTTCATTGTTACAAATTGAACATAATTAAAGCATAGTGATTAATCACAAAAACAATATGTAATTATATATGTGTTTTCCGATGGTCTTAGGCGACCCCTGTGAAAGGGTCGTTCGACCCCCAAAGGGGTCGCGACCCACAGGTTGAGAACCGCTGTCTCACGACATCACATTTGACTCGCCCCTCCACTCAAAAGTCACCGTTTGGGGGAGGCCTTCCCTGGCCTCCCTATTTAAAATGAGTGCCCCGAACGCCAACATTTCCTAGTTTCTTTCCCTGCTGGAGCTTTCCTGATTAGCACTCATCACTGCCTGGCCTGGTTTACGCGACCGTCTTCCTTGTCCTCTCACTCCTCCACCCCAGAATATAAGCTCCCCTGGAACAGTGACCAGCAGATGGCAGACACTCAATAGATAATTGTTAAATGACTATGACACATAAAACAAATATGCCTACACTTGTTTAATAATTGAAAAACTGTTTTCAACAAGAAAACATTGAAAAGTGCCCATATGTCAGTAGGTTAAGTCTGATTGTATCTTGCACAGTGGAATACTGAACAGCCATTCAAAAGAAAGAGGTAGACCCATTTATTTATCACGAGTGAAGTCCAATGAAAAAAGGAAGTTGCAAAGCCATATGAAGTTAGATATTATTTTTTTGCATCAATCAATACAATTGTTTCCCAACTCAACCTTCCTGATCTCAAAACAGTTTGATCATCTCAGATCTCCCAGGAACACTTGAAGCTTCCTCTCGGCATTCAAGACAGATGAGTGCCTCCTCTCCCCGTCGGATCCTCCTGCTGCTCTGTGCTGCCCCCGTCAGCCTGGGCACACACTGTCCCACACGCGTGGGGTCTTCCCATGAATCTCTAACATCCTGATAGCCGTCTTCTGCCTCACCTAATAGCAACTTCCTTCCTGCCAAGCTATCATTTTTAGTTGTCAAATCACAACTCAAATATAATTTTTCAGAGGAAATTTCTTGGTTACCACAGGTAAGACTTCAGATCAATGCCAACTCCTCCCCCTACAAAATCTACATATAGTATCCTAGTGTCTTAAAGCTTTTTGTCTAAGAATGTTAGATGCTTAATTCTAATAATAAAATATAATGAAAATTTTAATGTCTTATATGAAGTCAATTAAAATCACTTGCCCTTTTATACACTTTAAACACAGCCCTTAGTTCTGAGGTTGTAAATATAACGTTATGGTACACTATTACATTTAATACTAAAAGCTCACAGAATATTTAGAAACTGAATAAATGCTGCACTGTTGTGACATGCAATGACCACTAGAGGGCAGAGTTTAACAGCAAATGCTTTCCATGCTAAAAGCCTGGAGGTTGAAGAGTTACTGGGACCCCATACCAAGATGATAACAAGATCTGCATGTCTGTTTTCACTGCAGCGTTATTTTTTTAAAATACATTTTTATTGATTTCAGAAAGGAAGGGAGAGAGCGAAAGAAACATCAACGATGAGAGAGACTCATTGATCAACTGCCTCCTGCATGCCCCACACTGGGGATTGAGCCTGCAACCTGGGCATGTGCCCTGACCGGGAATTAAATCATGACCTCCTGGTTCATAGATGGATGCTCAACCACTGACCCACACCGGCTGGGCAGCAGTGTTATTTACAGCAGTCAAGATCTGGAAACAGCCCAAGTCCCAATTAGTAGATGAGTGGATAAAAAGCTGTGGTACATTTACAGCTTGGCTGTTAAAAAAGAAAAAAATCTTACCCTGTGGGATAGCGTGGGTGGACCTGGAGAGTAGTATGCTAAGTGAAACAACCAGAGAAAGACAAACACCATATGATTTTGCTTATATGTGAAATCTACTGAACAAAATAAACTAATGAGCAAAATAGAAACAGAATTCTAGATACATAGACAGACTGACAGCTGTCAGAGGGGAGAGGGTTGGAGGCTGGGTGAAAAAGGTGAAGGGATTAAGCAAGAAACCAGACCCACAGACAACAGTATGGTGATAGCCAGAGGGAAAGGGGGTTGGGAGGAGGTGGAAGGGGGCAAAGGAAGGATAAATGGTGGTGGAAAGAGTCTTGACTTTGGGCGGTGAGTGCACGATACAGTGTGTAGATGACGCATTAGAGAGTTGCACACTTGAAACCTGTGTGGTTTAATTAACCGATGCCACCCCAATAAGTATCTCTGCCTAACTGTGTAAGTATTTAAGGTACCAACAGTGGCCTCACAGTTTTTATTTGATACCAGGTTGGCCAAAGAAGGTAGACTGAGGTTAGGTGTGGGGACATTCTTGCTGTCATGAAATAAAATCACCGAAGAATTTCTGGAAAACTTTTGGAGATATAAGTGTTATTTGCTCTGGGAAATCTAAAGGTCTTTGGAAGAACCTCATTTCCTCTTCTCTCAATTTAAACGCCCTTCACTTGCATCTGGTTGTAGGCGGACATGGGTCAGCCAGTCAGTTACTAAACACAGGGTGGGGCAAAAGTAGGTTTACAGTTGTGAGTACGTGAAACAAAGTTTTTCTTGTATTATTATTTACTAACTAGAGACCCGGTGCACGGGGGGGAGGGGGGGGGGCGGGAATCTCTCAGCCTGGCCTGCACCCTCTCGCAGTCCAGGAGCCCTCAGGGGGTGTCGGACATCCTTGAGAGAGGCTCCTGTCACCGCCGCTGCGCTTGCCAGCAGTGAGCCTGACTCAGGACTTGTGGCTGAGCCGTGCTCCCCCTGTGGGAGCGCCCTGACCACCAGGGGGCAGCTCCTGCATTGAGCGTCTGACCCCTGGTGGTCAGTGCGCATCATAGCGACCAATCATTCCGCTGTTTGGTTGATTTACATATTAGCCTTTTATTATATAGGATTTCTGTATTATTTTTCATACAAACAACTGTAAACCTACTTTTGCCCCCACCTGTAGTTATTAAGAGGACAAGAAAAGGTCTGTGCACTCGAACTCACATTCTAATGAGAAGTTAAGTTTTTTTAAAGTAAACAAATGGAAACTGGGACAAGTGCTGTGATGAGAATATACAGAGTAATGAGACGAGGCAGGCCGCTGTCAGCAGAGGTGACAGGGAAGGCAGACCAGCCCCATGGAGAACGAGGGTGACAGTTACTGAGCTAATATTCTTTGAGGACTAGCACCATGTCAGACACACAGGTGCCAACACCTTTACATATATTAACTCATTGAATTCCTAAATTCTCCCATTTCCTGCTAAGGAAACCAAGATCCAAGGAATTTCAGAAACTTGTTCGAAGTCACAAAGAAATGGTTAAGATGGGGCTTGGCATCTACTGGAGTCCTAGCGATGCTGTGACAAATCACCACGAACTTGGTGGCTTTAAAATAGAAATGTATCTTCTCATTGTTCTGGAGGTTAGGGGTCCAAAGCAAGGTGTCGCCACGCTCTCCCGGAGGGCTCTGGGGGAGGACCCGTCTTTGTTCGTGGGGGTTGCTGGCAATCCTCGGTGCTGTGCGTGCACCAACCCCAACCTTGCTTCTATTGTCACATGGCATTCTCCCTGTGTGTCTGTGTCCAAATTCCTCTCTTCCATTAAGGACACCAGTCACTGGGTGTGGGCCCACCCTAACCCAGTATGACCTCATCTTAATTTGATCATATCTGCAAAGACCTTATTTCCAAATAAGGCCACATTCACAGGTACTGGGGAGTTAGGACTTCAACATATCCTTTTGGGGAGACATAATCCAACCCACAGCAGCATCTTAGCCCCCACCTCAAATCACTCAGCTATTCCGCCTCCAAAGGACCTGCTGGGCCAAGGGAAAGGCAAAGACCCAGGGCAGTAGGGAAGCGGCATGGAGGAGCATGGGGACTAAGGCGGGTGCAGGAGATGAGGTCAGAGGTACACCGGCCACATGGGAGGGCTTTGAAGACCAATTATAAAGCTGAGTCCGATCAGAGCCAGAGCCTCAATTCTTGCCTGCATGTTAGTTTTCCAGTCTCTTCACCACCTCTCAGAAGCGTCTTCTTCCTTCAGCCAGGATGCCGGCTGCAGCACAGAAAACGAATGTGAACCTGGCCTCATTCCATTCACAGGCTCCTTCGAGCACCTCCAGGGGGGCAGCTCCAGGCTTTGACCTTGATTCAAGCCATTCGTTTCCAGAGGCCCAGGAAGAGTTCACTTCTGACTTGGGACACAGAGACACCTCATCCACGCTGCACAGGCAGAGCAGCTTCTGGCCTGACGAGTCATCCAGGCAGCCCCAGGCCCAGGCAGTCAGGATTCAAGCCCCTGTTCTGGGAGGGAGATGCAGACGCTGGACGTGTTGGGCCCAGCAGAGAGATGCTGCTCGGAGAGGCAGGTCTTCATGAGATGCTGAGATGCGTCCAACCAGGGCAGTGCTGCACCAGCACTGAGCCTAATTGTGCGAGATCACACAGCCGGCATGAGGGCTCCCTGCTGTCTCACGGGCAACATGAGGGCGATGTCAGCGATGCAAGGCTGCATCATGGGAGTGTCAGCGTGCAAAGATGGGGTTTTTGTTGGAAGACTACTACTATTTCTATTATCCCCAAAAGTTCTCCGTTCCCTTTTGCACTTGACCTCCCCCCTTACCTTTTTGGGAGGAAAAACCAGGACAATGTATGTGTGTACGGTCTAGAGCAGGGGTCAGCAAACCCTTCCTGTAAAGGGCCAGAGAGTAAATATTTTAGGCTTTGCCACCCATTCTGTTGCAACTACTCAACTCCACCATTATAGAGGCAATATGTAAATGAATGGGTGTAGCTGTGTTTCAATCATACTCTATGCCCACTGAAATTTGAATTTTACAATTTTCACAATCTTTTGATTTTTTACAAAACCATTTAAAAATACAAAATCTGCCGAAACCGGTTTGGCTCAGTGGATAGAGCGTTGGCCTGCGGACTGAAAGGTCCCAGGTTCGATTCCGGTCAAGGGCATGTACCTGGGTTGCGGGCACATCCCCGGTAGGAGATGTGCAGGAGGCAGCTGATCGATGTTTCTCTCTCATCGATGTTTCTGACTCTCTGTCTCTCTCCCTTCCTCTCTGTAAAAAATCAATAAAATATAAATAAATAAATAAATAAAAATACAAAATCTATTTTTACCTTGTGGGCCCATACAGTAGCAGGTGGCAGGGCCAGATTTGGTCTTGGGCTGTAGTTTGCTAACCCCCACCCCCACCCCCCTCAGTCTAATGATCTTCCCACATGCTCATAAATTAATTCTATGTCACTGTGGTATTATATGGCCTCCAACTGGAAATTTTCTTTCCTCCCCTGAA
Organism: Myotis brandtii; assembly: GCF_000412655.1. NCBI lineage: Eukaryota > Metazoa > Chordata > Mammalia > Chiroptera > Vespertilionidae > Myotis > Myotis brandtii. The sequence goes on from NW_005370176.1 coordinate 1,952,141, forward strand.
ACTGGCTTCTGGTGAGATGCCAGGCATCTCCTGTGTGAACTCTGGAATTGCCCCTGGCTTCCTCTCCCTCACCCCCTGCATTTAAATCCCAACAGGAACTGTCAACTCACTTAATAAAATGGCTCTTAGTTCTATGTCTAAGAGGCCTCCTGCCCCGACTTTCCATTCCCGCTGCCACTGTCTCAGGTTAGGCTCCTGATAACGCTTTCCTCCTACACACACGACTTCCTGAACGATGGCTAACACGTGGTACGCGCTCAGAACTCTGCTGAATGAGCCAACGCAGTAAAATACCCACAAGCTCAGCACTTCCTCTTCTGGTCAGCAGTCTGACAAGGCCCATCTGAAAATCAGAAATTTCCCCTTCTGTGGTGGCAACACTTAAGGGCTAAAATATAAGGTTTTAGCTTATTTTTAAAAGTCAAGCTCACTGAGGTGTAATTCGCATACAGTTAGGGTCACCCTTTTAAGTACAGGTCTATTCGCTTTGAAACAACCACATGTACGGTATTTCTATTATCCCCAAAAGTTCCCCATTCCCTTCTGCACTCGACCTCTCCCCTTACCTTTTGTTTTTTTTTTAAAGAATGGTTTACTGATTTTGAGAGAGAGAAGAAGGGAGAAGAGAAAAACATCAATGAGAGATGGGTTGCCTTCTGCACGCCTCCTACAGGGGATCCAGCCCACCACTGGGGCCTGTGCCCTGACCAGGAATTGAACCAGCAACCTCTCAATGCACAGGATGATGCTCAACCAACTGTGCCACACCAGCCAGGGCATCCCCTTGCCTTTTGAAACCACCCATCTGTTCTCTTCCACTCTACGTTTTCATATGTATCCTACAGTCCATTCCCTTCTGTAGCCGAGTAGAATGCCATTGTAAGGGTGCACTACAGTTCATCCTTTCACCCGTCGAAGGCCATTTGAGTTGTTTCGTTTTTGTCTATTAGAAATAATGTCACTGTAAACACTCACAGATTTTCATGATAAGGTTTTATTTTTCATAAATGACCATCTTGTCACGGACTGTGAGATAAGATTCCATTGAATGAGGGGCTCATTCAATGAATGTCCTCCATCCCTCTTCTTGTCTTCCCACCCTGCCTCAGTGATTTTTAGAAAATTGTAGTAACATTAAACTTCCCAGGAATATTAGCAGAGAATGTTTCTGGGTGGAGTGGGAGAAGGAGGAAGTTCGTGCCTCTGAACGCAAGCCCCTGAGCGAGCCAGGGCTGTTACGCATTCAGGCGGAGTCTGACCCCCGGGAGCCACGGGGACGCGCTGGCTCCCAGGATGTGCACACTCAGGCAAAGCCCCGCCGAGCCAGCCAACCGGCCGTTATCTGCCTCACAGAACTTGTTAAATCTCACGGCATGTACGGCGTGCCATTGTTTTGGTAAATCCCTTTCATGACTGTGCTAGCCGGCTAATTTGGAGCAGACTGGCCTGTGGGGAGAAAAGACTCTCCTCAAAGACAGCTATTTAACCGTGACCGTGGCTGCGCCATCTTGAGCACAAAGCGGGAGCTGAAGTCATGCCCCCCCACCCAGGTCTCCCACAACCAGGGCACTTATTCTTGGCGCTGGAATTCGAATAATTACTCCTCTTTAATCTGCTGGGTGACCTCATGCAGCCGCAGCGGCTGCAGGAAACGGGGCCTTGCTGAGAGCTGAGCCTTGGGCAGTCAGTCGCATCTACAAGACCCTCTTGGAAAGAGCCTTTGCGAAGTGTTAACCCCATACAGCCCTGGTTTCTAAGCGGCTCCAGGCTCCTGTGCTGCTCTCTCCCACTCTGGGGGAAGGACTATGGGAAGGTGCTGGTCCCACCCAGGGTAACGGCTCCAGTCCTGTCCCTTCTCAGAAACTGCAAATCATTTTATAAAAGCACAGGAGTGGTTCCAGCGAGAGTCCACCAAGGCTGACTGAAAAGGCAGGGTTTCATTCCCTAGGCAGCCAGCCAGGAACAAAAGGCTGCATTCCCTCTCACACTTGCTAAGGGCAGTCGCCTGGAGAGCAGGCCTTTGTCCACAGCCTGGCCACGAAAATGGGCTGCCTAGGCCCTGGCTATTAAAAAAAAAAAAAAAAAAAAAAAA
>NW_005370176.1:1954351-1986586 GCF_000412655.1 Myotis brandtii
CTGGGACACAGAGTATAAAAAAAAAAAAAAAAAAAAAAAGTCACTCCAGTTTCCTTCATAATAAACATTTCTTCTAAAAGAAAAATCCTCCAGCTCTGCCCCAGTTAATCACCTCCACCCCAAAACATACACTTTCAAACCACTCCCAGAAAACAGACTCTTTATTAAAACAACTGTAAGTCTTGTGTATAAAGAAGCCACAAGCAATTAGAAATCTTTGGCCTGAAAGGAAGATAGGTGTAAGGGGGGAGGGGCTAGGAAATAAGATAAATTTATAAAATCCAGTGTGGGGTGGAGCAGGACGGCAGTTCCTGAAGCTTAAAGAGGTAGCCCCAGGAAAAGAACGACAGAGAGTAAAAACGAAAAGTAGCTCTCGCGGGTTTAAGAAGGGCTTACAAAGTAAAAGCGACTGGAGGGGCGTTGGGGGTCAGTCTCCAGTCTTTTGAGGTAACATGATGGGTGGGCAACTATCAGTCAGACCCTTGGTCTAATGTCTGAGACTCACCACGAAATGCCAGCCTCATTCTCTCCATAGGGCAATTTTATGACCGAGATCCGCAGGTTAATAAAGAACCCCTTCCCATTGGCTAAAACACCTGCCCCTCCAGCCTATCACAAAAAGAGGATCCTAACTATGTTGCCCACCCTGGTTGCTCATGGCCAGGAAGGTGGAACCCACAGAGAGAAACTGGTCGGCCTAAGGTCTCCTGCTGTGGGAACACAGTGTGGGCCACGCGCCCCTCCGCCCCTCCGCCCCTCCGCCCCTCCGTGGGACCCTGAGGGGTGGTGTGACTTGGAGTCTCCTCTCGGAATGCTATCTGGGAAGACTAACACACTGAGCTATTACCATTTATTCACATTTCAGTACAATAATTTTATCAAATTTTGATGGGAGTGAAAATGTGGCAAAAACCAAATGGGGAGCAATAAACAGGGAAAGCAACCCAGAAGGTGAACTGTACTACACAATTTTGCTTAGAGCTATTTCCCCCATTTAAAAAAAAAAAAAAAGCTAGTTTTATCTAGGGTAAGGTATGCTAGGTACGCAGAGGAAAATTCCTGAGCTGCACACCACTAGCCAGTCACTCACAACTAAAGAGCAGGAGGAAGGTGGAGCCGCTGTGGAGGTTTCTGTTTTTTGTTTTGTTTTGTTTTTTTACCTGGAAGGAGCGGCTTCAGATTCAGCCGAAGAGAATCAATTACTATGTTACAGAGAGGGGCCTCGTGTTTATAAAAACAGTTAACATCAGACTTGCAAGGCAATCGTGTTTTGAGTTACTGTGAGGGAAAAAATATGGGAGAGGAGAGGGCTAGGAAAACAAGGAAAAGGTAAAAAAAGAAAAAAAAAAAGGGAAACAAAACTCCCCCCTCTAATGGTCAGAATTAAAGAGAGAGAAATAGTGGAGAGTGAGCTTGCTAAACCGCCAGCTCCTGTGGACCTGCTCCAGAGTCTTATCACATCGGGCATGGAATTCAGCTGGAGGGTCTGATGCTGCCGGGCGCCAGCGGGAGAGCAGCCGGAGGTGGAAGAGCCACCACACAGCCGCTTCCCAGCCTCACATCCCCCTCCATTCACAGGAGCGACCGGTAGCCTAGCAACCAGGCCAGTCCTTTCCCCGCTGCATTGTGTGCTGCAATGCAAAGTGCGGGGAGTGCCAGCAGGACCCAGAATACAAGCTGCACAGAAATGCATTTTGGATTCGTTCTCTACCCAGCGTTCTCCTGCCACAACCACAGCCCCATCATCCTACTTGTTACGCTTCAGCATCAATGCCTCCTCTCCCCCAGACCCAAGGAGGCAAGGCGGCCCCAGATGGCTCTCCCATGTCTGGGCACTGGGAAAACCAGGTGAAGACCGTTAGCAAGTCTCCAATGGAAAGAAGAGAGGCATTTGGAGACACAGAGAGAAACTTGGGGCCAGAGCTCCCGTCAGGATGAGCATTGCTGTCTGTTGGCCACACCTGGGTGCTTCCACTGCAACGTCGAGACTCAGCGACCACGCACGCTGTTCTGAGATCACAACCAGTCCCTAAAAAGTTGATATCTTGACTCTTGTTCATTAGGCTGACAAACCTGACCGTTCCCAGGTGGCTCCCACAGGATGTAATATATTTTTCATTGAATCTCTACTTCTCTCCATGCCCAAGAGGCAGGACGTGCACAAGGGGGGTGTAGGGAACAAACAGCTCAAAGTCAGGAAGGCCACCTGGATCCCACTTTATCACAGCTCTCTCACCTCACTCCCTCGATCATCTTTGGCCCCTCCAGTCTCTAGGCACCAGCTAACAGATCGGCAAGACTCGAGAGGGCACTAAGCCTGAGAAATGGTCAGGTGGGCTGAGGGCCCAAGGAGACTGACACAGGGAGCCACTCAGACCTGGAACGTGCTCTCAGAGCTTCAGGGCCCACAGAAGCAAATGGGAATATGCTACATTCACCCAATGAACAAATCCCAAGCCAGCCCTCCACACCAAGGGCAAAGTCAGAGAGAAATCTGTGATGTACCCAGGAGGGTCAGAGACCTCGTTTATCCAACCAGATTCAGACACAGTTAGGAGCAGAGAGCAACCTTCAGAACACCTCAGCAAGTCCTTGAAAAGGAGAGCCCCCTGGAGCCACAGAGAGCCATTCTGTCATGTCTTATGGCTGGGGAGGCAGGGAGAGCCCCGCTAGAGAGAAGCCCCTGGCAACCCCAGTACCTCCTCAGTCAACTAGACTCGAGTCACAAAGACCGACATTCACGGGCCATAGCTTAGATAACACTAAAACAGGTCACACCAAAAGTCTATGTTTAGCTTTAGAATTCATCACTGGATTATCTTAAAAGGTTTGGACTTTTGTAAAAGAAAAGGCTGAGTTATTGGAGTAAGGGGAGGGGCTGTGCTTGCTGAGCACGGCCCGAGTGAGCCTGCAGTGGAGACGGCCAATTTCTGAAGCACGGCAGGGAGTGAGTCGTAAGGGCTGCTGTGAATAATTGTAGGGCAATTTAGGCTGCGGTCAAGTCAAATCTCAGTCTGTGAGCAGGGTCCCCTAACGCTTTGCAGAGCACAACCTGCAGGAGAGCATGTGGGAGGCATCCGGGAGGGAGGGAGACACAGCACTGACAGCTCTGGCCAGATTCCGACGGAGTGGCCCTGCAGTTCAGGATTACACATTTGCTCCTGGGGCACTGCCGTTCAGACACAGACCCATCCCAACACACTTCAGGATGACTGCCTCAGGTGACCAAGTGGTTCCACTATAGCTCCCGCCTGTACCGTCCATCCTCTGGTCTAAGGGACAACACGCCAAACCCCTGGGGCAGGTACAGGCCCACGGAAAAGCAACAGGCCGAGTTCTCCCCAAATGGGATGCTGCTCTGGGAACAATGAAGATGACTGTGGCTCCTCAGAGGCAAGCTCCTTAAATCCTAACTCCTGCCATGATTTCTCCTAAAAATTAATATCTTTCTTTGTGCTCTCTCTGTGCTAGGTTTCCATAAGCTTCCTTAAATTCTCTCTTCCATAAGCTTCTATTTGGCTTAACATAGATGAACCGAGCAATTTCCCACAGCTGCTAATTTCTCTTAAGAAATTGTCTGTTTTCCCCCTTCATATTATACTTAAAAATATTATAAGAAAAAATCAATCGTGATGTCAGAAATAAAGAAACCAGGTGTGACAAATCAGAATTCTCTTTTCTGTAGTAGGTACCAGATTTAATGACAGTTCTCAAAAATAAAATAAAGCAAACATACACACCCGAAAAATGGGGTGGGGAGCAGAGGGAAGAAGTGAAAAGCCCCCTTTCTTTCTGCTCAGAAGGAAAACACGGTCTAGAGAAGCATCAACTACTTATAAGCACTGAATGTCGGCCCCACTGGAAGGTAAGGTGTGAGCACAGCTCACAGTTCCAGATCCGCTGACAGGAGGTGGCGGTGGAGAAGGAAAGGACGACACAGAAAACCTCAGGGCGCCTTCAGTCCTCGCCGAGGATAAACACGCTTCACAATTCCTCACCCACCATTCCCAAATCCAAAATTCTCTGAAAACTGGGATTTTAAGAATAATTCATTTGGCTGCCAAACAAACCTGTCCTCATTTGGTGGCAAAACATGACCTGAACTACATAAAATCATTTGTGATCTCTTTATCCTATTTAGGGTGAAATTCTTCCATTTCACTGCTGAAGTCATGAGTTTGATAAAGGGGAGCTGACCCTAGAGCCTGTTGGGGTGTTTTATATATATCTACCATATTGCATTTCTTTAAAAATTCTAAATTTTAAAACACACCTGGCCCTAAGAGTTTCAGATAAAAAGAAAAGACTGTAGACTATACTGGGATGAGGTAAGACCCCTACAAAGTCTACTAAAGGCCTGAAACAGTCAAATTATCTCCTGGTTGTTTCCATCGCATCAGCTTCCCACACAAGCCAGACAGTAGCATTACTTGGCAACACTGTGTTAAAAAATGGGAAATCCATTGCTTAGGGTCGTGATTACATGTTAAATCCTGGTTTCCTACCTTCACATATTCCAGAGTTGGGTCCAGAAGTTGCTGATCCCTGAAAAGAGAAAACAAAAATATGAGAACCATTGGGAACCATGCATTCCTGCACTGAGTAAAATGTATCCAACAATATCTCACCCTATCCATCCAAATTATTAAGATGGGCCCACCTCCCAGACAATACTCAGGAAGTCAGAGCAGACACCAATTCCCTTCGTGGTGCGTGCTGGGTGGGTGGGGGTAGGGTACCACCATGACCTCAGTCTAGAAGCTCTATATATTCTGTCACGTTCAGCCTCCAAATGCTGGACTCTTTCCTTGTGGTGATTCTAGGTTCACTAGAGCATAACAATTAGCCTTCAAGTCTGAGGCAAAGAGCTTGGAGGAGGACAGAAGTGGGAGTGAAGCAGGGCTGGCTGCCCATGCGGGCAGCAGTCTAGCCCGGCAGCTGTGTCGCATCCACCTTGACAGAAGTACATGGAGGCTCCGGTAGGCAAGGCGCTGCCCAAGATCACCCAGCACCCAGCAGTGAGAGAGAAAGGGGCTTGTGCCCAGTTCTGCTTTTAAACCATCTCTCTTCTCTTCTCTTCTCTTCTCTTCTCTTCTCTTCTCTTCTCTTCTCTTCTCTTCTCTTCTCTTCTCTTCTCTTCTCTTCTCTTCTCTTCTCTTCTCTTCTCTTCTCTTCTCTTCTCTTCTCTTCTCTTCTCTTCTCTTCTCTTCTCTTCTCTTCTCTTCTCTTCTCTTCTCTTCTCTTCTCTTCTCTTTTCTCTCTTCTCTCTCTCTCTCTCTCTCTCTCTCTCTCTCTCTCTCCCCTCTCTTCCCTCTCTCCCCTCTCTCTTATGGCTGACTTGATTGGCTACCCATTCCTGGTGTCAAGCTGAGCAATTCGCCCTAATTTTCTTTGGTGCTCAATTATTTGTTTCTCTCCCCACCTACTGTCTGCTCGTGTTTATCATAATAAAACACTAGGGCTGACCAGACAATTAAACAGCAGCGATGGCACTGAGGATGCTCTTACTATAGAAAGCGGAAGAGGGTCTGACTAAGGCAAAGGGAAGGGGGGTCGAGACCTGAGACTGATGCTTCCAGTGCTTGCGGAGTTACAGCAAGGTGGCCCCTCAACGAGGACGTGCAGAGACAGCTGCCTCCGGAGGCCTAAACTTCGAAACAACCCGGCCCTGCACAGTGCGATCATTTTGAAAGGACACGATGGCTCCGAAGCCTGTAAAACTCATCTTCTTAAGGAGGCGTCTTAGCATATCTACATCAAGAACTCGTCCGCCTGAAGGCAGGGGCACTCCAACAAGCAGCCGTCTGCAGGTTTGGCTGCATCCAGGGCTTTGGAGAGACTCTGGGAGTCAGCAGGTCTACTCCCTAGAACAGCAGCAGCCAAGCCACAGCTCAGAGACACAACCAGTTTGGGGGTGGGAATCCCTTCTTGGCCTGGCTTGACTGCCCGGTGAGGGCAGCTCACAGGGCACAGGGCACAGGGTAGAGGCAGGCTGGCACTGAGATGCTCTCTGCGTGCAGGCAGCTGAGGTTCTGAAATGAGTCCCTTTGTAGAACCAAAGGACCAGCGAAGAGCTTAGGCTCACAGGTCCTGGGTGCATTCCCATCAGAGGGTATACATCACTTTCAGGGCGAGGCACTCACTTTGCCTGCAAGCTGGCGTTTTCCCCAAAGCTGCTGAGTCTGCCTGCTGGGCCTGGCCCCATCCTGCAGATGTAAATCTCTGTGGAACCACCCAGCCAATGACTAAAAACTTTGTCGACGGAACTCTGGCCATGGAGCTCCCCTTAATGTTCTTGAACCCCTGGTTTTCTACTGAAGTAACTTTTAGGTGAATAGTCATTCAGTCTTATGCTAATTATCTGAGCCCAGTGGTCAGGCTCATGCGTGCAGAAAGATGTTAGAACCACTGAAATGCTATTTCTCATCTTCTTCAAATTTCTATTAATACATACGTGTCTTGATGCATGGATAAACAGTATAGGACAGTGATGGCGAACCTATGACACGCGTGTCAGAGGTGACACACGAACTCATTTTTTTGGTTGATTTTTCTTTGTTAAATGGCATTTAAATATATAAAATAAATATCAAAAATATAAGTCTTTGTTTTACTATGGTTGCAAAGATCAAAAAATTTCTATATGTGACACGGCACCAGAGTTAAGTTAGGGTTTTTCAAAATGCTGACACGCCGAGCTCAAAAGGTTCGCCATCACTGGTATAGGATGTGAGCTGTTTAAATCAATGGTTCTCAAATGATTTTGGTCTCAGGATCTCTTTATGCTCCAAGTTATTGAGGATCCCAAAGACCTTTTGTACATGTGGATTATACCTACTGATTACTGATCACAGAAATTAAAACTGAGAAATTTTCAAATTTTTAATCAATTTACTTGTTAAAAGTAAACCCATTATGTGTTTAAATAAGTAGCATTTTTATAAATAATGGATATGTTTTTCGTAACAGAAATTCATTCAATGATGAGAAGAGTGACATTGTCTCACATTTTTGCAAATCTTTTTACTGTCTCTTATCTACTTCCATATTCAAGTAGACATGCCTTGGTTGAAATAAATGAAGAAAATCCATCCTCATACAGATATGTAATTGGAAAAGGGAGGGGTATTTTAATAGATGGTTCAGTTACTTGTGGATATTCTTTGATACCATACCAAACGTGACAAGTGGCAGTTTTTTAAACATTGGCTGTAATGTGGAATCTGAAACCATATCTCTACTCTTTTGCATCTATCTTGCACCTTGTTTTAGCCACACGCGATTGTGTAACCCACTCTTCTAGCAAATACTGGTTCATTGAATTATGCAGCTATTCTAAATGTTGACCCATTTCATTATAACATAAAAAAGGAATCCCAAATTAATGTCATCATTGACCTCATCAGAAGTAAGTAAGTATTGGGAAGCAGGGAGCGCATGGTGGAGGAGATAAATGTTCCAAAGTTCTCGTTTTCACTTGAAGGCTTGAATTTTGTCATTGGCAGCTAACACTGTCAAATATTTTTTTGAGCTTCATTTCACTCCTTTTGGGGGGAATATCTGCCAAACAGCAAGACCATACAGTTATGATTTGCAATTTTAACTCTTTTTTTAGGTGCTCAAATGTCATTCTCTTGGTAAATTCTTTTTAGAATTTTGTCCAGGACCTGCTCTTCTCGCCAGATTTAGCTGTAAACTCCTTCTGCTTTCACATGTGAAAGCTGAAACATTCCTCTCTCCCTTTCTCTAGCGATGCACCTGAAAACTCTCTAAGTTCCCTCAGGGTAACCGCTCAGACTCTCAGGAGTGGGGTTACCCACTTGGAGCAGGCCAGGTGCTGTGCCCGGGCGCTCCGGAAGGTTTGTAAGGTCCCCACTCAGAGACGGGATGACCTCAGGGCAGGCCTGTGCTCTTCCCACCACCCTGCTCTCCCGCCCACAGACCCTGTGCCCGGAGCCTGGGTGTTCTCCCAAATGCCCCTCCTTCCTTGGATGGACTCCCGGGTTCCGTTTGATCCCCCATCACACACACTCTTGGCGCTGGTCAGGGGTAAACTGAAGTCCCCTTTTGACCCTGCCCCCAAATGAACTCCGCTAAGGGAGCCCTGTTCCGAAAGCAGAGGGGAATCCAGGGTTCTCAGGTTCTAGTTCAGGACTCCCAGGGTGCCCTAGTGGGTCCTCATATTCTCCTCCTCATCCTTTTCAGAGACGCAAGGGAGGGAATGTAAGGAGCATAAACAGAACCGAGTGGGTGTGCTACAAATCCTAAAGCTTTAAAAATAATTGCCTTGGACCAAACTAAAATGATATTTAAATGCAGAAGTGCTGTGTCTCCTTCCTCAGCCTGCCCCCGATCCCAGCTAACCAGGAAGACATGAGCTAGAAAACATAGCAGTTGGCCCAGTAGCCCCAGCCACTAATTTTAAATAGGATATCCAATTATTCATACAAGACTGTGCAGCAAACACTCCTTGAACCACAGATTTATATTCTCCAACAGAGATCACTGGAAAACAAACAGAGGAACTTGGCAATATAAATAAAAAGTTGGGGTTTTTTTACATCGTGTTTTTTTTTTTTAAATGAATCCCCACCCATGTGGATCCATGATGCTGTGTGCATCTCTCTTTACAACTGCAGTCTGGCAGGCGTCCCCAGCCCCCCGCGAGGCCTGCGGCCCCTCACTGGACGGTCCACAGACCGCAGGAAAGCAGCAGGGTGAAACCGGACTCGCCTGTTATTTTGTCCTTAAGTGTATTGAGTTTTAAATAACATCACTGTGTTTATTCCAGTTAAGTCACTCTTTCCACTATCCCACTTTCTTGAGTGCATACCGAGGGATGTCTAGTTGGGATATATTTATTATTTCAGCTTGTTTCTCATCTCTGACCAGGTTAATGATTTTCTCCCTCTTAAAAGGACACTTGATCTAAAAGTGTTTGCTGTTTTGAGCTAAGAGGTTCTCTATCTTGAATACGCAAGAAAAATTTCCCTAACAGGGATCTTCCCCAAGTGGTTGGAATACAGATAGGGAAGGAAGTACCCTATGTCTGTCTTAAGTCACATAAAGTTTTAAATGAATGAATGTTTAATTCTTTAAATAGTACAGAATAAAGTAATGGCTAACAAGTTGCCAAACAAATGTCCTTTTAGATACACATAAAAAGGGACCACTGGTAATAAAATGATTACATCATGTAATGGGGGAATGTGAGAAACGAGATGCAAGGCTGAGGAGGACAAATGCTCCCCCTAAAACCCACACACATGAGGAATTCACAGAGCTGGCACATGTGGCATAGTGTTTGCATCCCAGCTCACTACATAGTGTTTATTTATACATGGTCTCTCCCTCTACAAGGTGAGCTCCCCAAGAATACGGACCTGTCTACTTCATGCCCAGTATCTTCTGTACTTTCTACACGCATCCCTCAAACATCATGGAGCACCTACAATATGCCATGCACGAGGCCAGACTCCGGAAACACAGGAATCCAAGACAAAGGCCCTGTCCTCAGGCAGATCTCAGGCAAGTGGGGAAGGCAGAGCCAAAGATCCAAACAGCTCAAGTTAGAGAGAGGGTGTCAGTGAGAGAAACACACCAGGAAGAAGCCTTTCTACAACATCTGCGCCATGTTTTAGGGCCGAGTAGGACTTGTCCCAGTGAAGAAGCTGTGGGGTAGGTGGTGATGAGAATGGCCAGGCAACAAGAGAAGCATGTGCAAACACATGGGGCCGTGAGACAATCCGGTGCATTTGGGGAACTGTAAGTGCTCGGGAGTTAGTGCCACCTTAGTCCAGGCCACCGTCACCTGCCACCTGAATCCTGCAAGACCCTCCCAGCTCCACTCCAGCTCCACCATCTCCACACAGCAGCCAGAGTGGCCCTTACTCATACCAGGTCTCCCCCTTGCCCCCCCAACCCCCGCTCCACTCAGAATCCTCTAACTGCTCCCATCCACTCAGAACAAAGCCCTGAAGTCCTCACCGCAGGTGTTGAGGCTCTGATTGGCATGAGCCCAGCCAGCTCTCCAACCTCACTGTGATAGGTAGAATCTGAGGATGCCTCCTTCCAAGACTCCCATCCCCTGGTGAGTCAATCAAGCACTAAGAATGCTGTGAGGGGATTTCGCAGATGTAACTAAAGTCCCAAATCAGCTGACATTAAGATATGACAATTATCTGAGTGGACTTGACTTGAAGAGTGAGAGGGACCTGACATAAGGAATCCTGTTGTTGGTGTGACGTGATGAGAGAGCCTGTGAAAGGCCCATGGCATGGAACTTGGAGTGGCCCCTGGCAGACAGCCAGGAAATGGAGACCTCAGTCCTGCAACCATAAGAAACTGAATTATGCCGACAAGCTGAATGATGGTGGGGAGCAGATTCTTCCCCAGAGAATCTGAAATTAAAAGGGGGCATGATCATAGGTACAAAAGAGCATAGAAAGAGAATACTATGAACATCTTTATGCCTAAATTTGAAAGCTTAGGAAAAATTAACAAATTCCTAGAAAATAAATTAAAACTAAGACTCAAAAACAAACAGAAAATCTGAATAGTTCTATGACCATTAAAAAATGGAATCAGCAGTTCAATATCTTCCCACAGGCCTATATGGTTTTACTATCTAGCAAGTTCTGCCAAATTTTGGAATTATTTGTTACTTGAAAATTGTAAAAACTCTTCAAGAGACTTGAAAAAGATATTATAATCTTGATACAAAAAAACAGACAAGGTCAATACGGGAAAGGAAAAGTATAGCCTAACCTCACACATGAACAGATATGAAAAATCCTAAACAGATATTGACAAAGCGAATCCAAGAATCTACAAAGATACATCATAACCAAATTGGGTTGACTCAAAAATACAGGGCCAGTTTAACATGAGAAATTCTATTAATATAATTTATCACTTTGACACATTAAAGGAGAAAAATCATTTGGGCATCTGATTGATAGGGTGAAAGGCATTTTTAAAAAATCATCTTTTCATGATCTTTGCAGGGAGAAAGTTAATTCTCCACAAACTAGATATAGTAAAAACACACACCTCCATAACCTGACAAAGGGCATCTTTGTCAAAACCCCAAAACCTCAGCAAGTATCATTCTTAATAGTGAAGAATCAGAATCATTACTATAATCAATCAATCAATCAGTCAATTAATCAGCAACAAGACTAGGGTGTCCACTATTACTGCTTCTGTGCATCACTGTCCTGGGGGTCCAAGCCAATACAGATAAATAAGCAGAAGAAATAAAAGGTATAAGAACTGGAAAAGGGAGAATAAAACTGTCATGATTCACAACTAAAAACTGTCAACATAGAACACTCAAAGAATCTATACAGACCTTATAAGGAAGTAGAGCAAGGTTCCTAGATATGAAGCACTGTGCAAACACTTTAGAGATTTAAAATTTACTGATGGGAGGGACTAGGGAGATCTTGCTTTGTGGGTGTTCATTCATCACAAGTGTATGCATTCCTAGAACACTTAACTGAAATGTAAGATGAAAAGGCAGGGTGTGTCTGACCAGTAGGCCGTCTGTTTACTTGAAGTAGTGGGGCCAACGAGGAATAAACACTGCAGCCTCAGGGTCTAATGCAGTGGTTCTCAAACTTCCTAATACCGTGACCTTTTAATACAGTTCCTCATGTTGTGGTGACCCCAATTTCATTGTTACAAATTGAACATAATTAAAGCATAATGATTAATCACAAAAACAATATGGAATTATATATGTGTTTTCCGATGGTCTTAGGCGACCCCTGTGAAAGGGTCGTTCACCCCCAAAGGGGTCACAACCCACAGGTTGAGAACCGCTGGTCTAATGGTTTACCATTCTTAACTGACCCATGCACCAGGGCATGCAACACAATCAGGAAAGGAGAACCCAACAACCAGGAGAAAGTTTGCCCTCCACCAGCAACCTTGTGGCTGCAGCCTTTTTACATGTAAATATGGTTTTGATCTAGTGCAGTGGTCGGCAAACTCATTAGTCAACAGAGCCAAATATCAACAGTACTTCTTCAAAATAGACTCGCCCAGGCCAAAAACCGACTTCTACGCATGGGCCACGAAGTTTCAATTGCACTGTATGCGTGCCCGAACGTGGTATTTTGTGGAAGAGCCACACTCAAGGGGCCAAAGAGCCGCATGTGGCTCGTGAGCTGCAGTTTGCCGACCACGGATCTAGTGCCTTCACCCTCCATCCTCCACCTTGAAGCTCCATCAACATCTCAAAATCTCAGCTGGGGAAAAGGGAGGGTAGAGGGATAAAGGGAGGAAGACATGGTAACAGGCTTTAAATCTGCTAAGAATTTGTGTCCACTGGACAATATTCCTTACTAGATCACATGTTCTTTTGGGTAAGATTAATACATGGGGCAGTCTACCATTCTCATTTTATATTTTATTAGATGATATCCTTGGTTCTAAGGCTTTGCCCATCTCACCAGCCTCATCTTTCCTTGTCCTTTACACTCCAACACATCCAAACTATAGGAATTTCCTGAATCAAGAAGCCTGGAATCCCCATGTCTTCCCACCTTCTCTGACCACTCTTTCCCCTGCTCCACCCCCACAACTCACAGAATTAATGAAATAACATCTCCTCAACACTTCTTTTCTATGCATCATAAAACTTTATAACAAATAATGATAATTCAGTATAGTATGTATACTCTTGCCTATCTCCCTTCTTGGACCATGAGCTCCCCGAGAACAGGGAGCATATTTTATTTTATCCTACTTTGTAGCCCCAGAGCACAGTTGCTCCATAAATGTTGGTTTGAATGAATGAATGAATGAATGAATGAATATGTGTGTCCTCTCCACTGTGTAGGAGACCTAGACCCTGACCTTTCCCTTCCACCACACTCCATGGGTTCACCAAGGGAAGAATAATGTTGTAGGAAGAGAGGGAACCGAGAGAGAAAGGTTCCCTCTTGGACTGATGGGGTTCTTCCTTAAGGAGGTAACT
Organism: Myotis brandtii; assembly: GCF_000412655.1. Taxonomy (NCBI): domain Eukaryota; kingdom Metazoa; phylum Chordata; class Mammalia; order Chiroptera; family Vespertilionidae; genus Myotis; species Myotis brandtii. Next base: position 1,967,337 of record NW_005370176.1, read on the forward strand.
TAGCCACGGGCCCGTGACTGGACTGTGATGGCCTCAGGCAGAGGCTCCCCAGCACCACTGAGACCAGATGTTTCCAAAGTGGCACTGCCTGCGAGGCTGGCTGCTTCTGCTGAAAATGAGTCTCTCTGGGCATATTTGAAAGGCCAGGGAGGAGGTTAATCAGGGAGATAACCAGGACAGATAGCATCTACCACAGGGCCATCTGTTTATGGGAAGATGGAAAGAAATAGATGCTTAAGACAGGGCTGGCCTGGTGAGTGGAGAGATGACGTCTCTCGGAAAAGTATCAGCCAGCGTGCAGTCAGATGTTCAGGTCCTTACAGATACTGACAATCACATTAAAGTCCCAATAAAGAGATATTTCTTGCTCTACGTGGGGGCATATTATGTGAATAGCCTTTGCTAATTTAAAAAAAGGGATGTAGCTTTAAAAACAGAGAACTATAACACTTTGAGATGTACACTTAGTACAATATATTTTGTTTCTTCACCTTAATGAATGAGAAGAGATTCATTCTCTTACATCTCACCATGTATTTATTGACCTTTGTTAAAACAGGCTTTTTCACTAGTAGTTGACAGGATTAAGGTTGGTGCTTATTTTATATCCTCCTCCCAGGTTTAACACATGACATGAGAAGTTCCTTTTCACAAGTATAAAGAACCTTAGGGATAGTTCTTAATGATTAAACCAACAGATATGTTTTAGAGCAGAGGCGTGGTCTAGACAGAAGCTCACTGTTCTACTGCAGTGGGGGAATTCATCTTCCATTTCTGGTGTCTAGAGCTAAAAACATTTACCGGATGTGATCTGGGCAGCCAAGCGTGACCACTTCTCTCAGTCTCATTATTAAACTGCAATTAATGCTCCTAAAATCACATGAGCCCTTTTGACAACCATAGCATACGGCTGACTCACTCTGAGGCTGGTGTGATCCAAATTCTGGAATGTTGTTCACATGTGGCTATTGAGACAAACCCCATACCTTTACTTTGTTTTTGCACTCTAGAGAAAGTCTTTCCTTCTCCCTACACTCTTTCCAGTTAGATTTGGTCTGTTGTTTGAAAATGCCAAGATCATTTTTGGATCTCATACCTGTCATTTTGACATATTAGCTATTCCTCCAAGATTCATGTCATCCACCAATGTGATCTGTATGTCAATATTACTGTCTAAATGGGTTTTTAAATTGGCTGGAATGGGGCTGAGGACACAGCCTACAGCAAGCTTCATGCACTATCATCTAGCAGGAATCGTTCTCACCCCAAGGACATCACCAATGATTGGCATTTGCATACACACCTTCTCAACATTCCTCTAATCTACCATCAGAGTAACCCTAGGAAAAGGAGAGTTAATCTGGTATGACTTGCTTTTGACAAAGCCTTGCTACTTCCTAAGGTTGCTGCTTCCTTTACCAAGTTTTCAAAAGAAATCATTGTCCTAAAAACCCCCCTTTCCCCCGAATTTGATGTCAATCTTATCGTTATAGAGATTAACTCTATCTTCCAAGTTCTTTTTTGGAAACTGAAACATCTCTCTGCATCTTTCCTGTAGCTCCTGGTTACAGCACTGGTGTGATGGTCCCAGCCTCAAGCGCTCAGTCTTCTGGGGCCATGGGGCTTCGTCTTACTTGGTGGTCTTAGAGCCTCTTGTCATGGCCTCATTCTCTTCCTTCATCTTCACTCTACCTTTTCCAATCACAGAAGTCATTTCCTTGACAAAAAAAAGGCCAGCCGAACAGAAGCTCAGCAGTTTGGTTTCTCTGTTTCTCTCACATTCCCCCTCTCTTTGGTCTTATTGTTCCGGACATAACTTCTGAAAGCCCTTTGTGTTATCCTCAGCATTTCTCACAATCCTCTGCTCACTCTGGTTCTTTTACAGCCAGGGCCACCCTCTAATCTGGCCCTTGGTTGCATGGCCTGACCTTTTCTGCGTCTGGGTCTACGGCGAGGACAGCACAGAGGAAGTGTTGGCACAGAGAAGGCAGGCCCTGGGGAAGGGTTAGCCAGAAAGTACAACCTGCAGTCACCCGGTCAAGGAGAAAAAGTGACCTGCGACCTGAAAGATGTTAAGGTCGGAGGTCAAGAAAACCAGACTTCTCATTGGACTAGTGAGATGATACAAAGGGCTACGCTGTGAAGGGGAAGTTAGGTCAGTTAGATCAGCAGCAAAGATAGAGAGAACAGGTGTCGGTGAGGTCAGATGGTTCAAAACGGGCATCCCCTTCTCCTAGGGGATGAAGTCGTCAAACGGGTTGAGGCCCTGGCCTTCTTTGAATATCCAGCACCTGGCACAAAGCCTGGCACACAGTCAGGTTCAACGTCCTTGTGAGTGAATTCATCGGCATGGCCCTGGCTCATCGCACCACAGTGGGGATCCGAACAGGAGTCGGTCCAGGCTGGACAAAGTCCTTCACACACACACACCCTGCAGCGCAAGGTACCTGGGTGATCTCATTTGTCTTCCTCTTTCAAATTGCGGTAAACACGTTGTCTTTCATTTGTTTTTGAACTGTTTCCCTTTCAGAGCTTCAGGCCATGAGATCTGTATCCTTTCCCTCGACTTGGGGAGTCTTCCTTCCTCTAGCTCAGAGCAGACTGCAAACCAGGGCACACTTCCCTCCCTAGTTGTCACAGACTGTTTACTTCGAAAACTCCTGCTTCTCTCACTTCAACAGCCGATTCCTGCTTCTGTGAGTCATCTCGATCTCATCTGAAAATACGGCAGTGCCCGATTAATGTGCTCATGATGTGTGTTAAAAGAATGGCAATTAAACCATCTCCTCAGGCGGGTTCCCTAATCGTGTTAAAACAGTGCCATCTCACTGTCCTACCTATGACACTAGGGTGAGTCTCTAGGAACCCAAGACTGACACAAAGTGGTTTGGGTTGAGAAAAACTTGACGTGGCCATGGGTTAACCTGCGCTCAGCAGAATTCCAGTGACAGCACTGAGCTAAAAGCCGCTGCTGAAATCTTAACTTGGCAGCAGTCCGCCCAACTGAATAGTCAGAAGAAAAGCCGTATCAAGGCCAGTATGTCTCTTGGCAGGCACCGAGGGTCTGGCATCAGCGGATCAGGCTTCAGGCTGTCTAAGTCCAAACACAGCACTTTTGATAAAAGCAGATGCTTTGTTTGGCTGGTATCTCTCTGCCCTTCCTCCGCTCCCACCAGCCCCATCCTCTCCGCCCCCGACATTCCCCATCCCCTTCGAAAAAAGCGTGTTTGTAAAGGTTTCTTCTCGCTAATTCACAGGCAGAATAAAAGCGCTATAGTTTTGAGATAATGTCCTCAAGGCCTCTAAAAGGAAAGACTTCACCCAGCCAAACAGATAGAAACATATACCTTAGATCTGTCTTCCAGGGCAGGCACCCGCCTCCAGGTGGCTGCTCCCCAAAACCTTGCAAAAGCAGCCGTCACCCCACAGGCAAAAGCCTGAATGCCAACCGCAGCTGTCCATTCACCTCTGCTGTCCATAGTGTCCTTAGGAACACAATCTCCATGCTGCTGACAGGCCGCAGGGAGGGGAGCCCTGGGGATGTGTCTGCTTTAATTAAACCAAAACACTGTGTTAAAAAAATCATGTATATGAAAAAAAAAATGTGCTTTGCTTTATTACATGCTTACGATCTTTTCATATTGAATTTTGTCTCTCATCTAAAAAAAAAAAAAAAATGGAAACAAAAGCCTTCCTTTGAACAACACAGCTGCTCCTGCCTCATTTCTCTGCTCTCCATCAGCCTCCTCCGTGGACTCCCTGGAAGGGGAGCCCAGGATTCCTCAGGGCTGGCCCTACAGTCCTTCCCTTATGCTTCACAATCTCTCCCTTGGTGATGGCACCCATTTCATTTCTACGCAGACCCCTAACTTCATAACTTTTACTCAGACCTCTCAGAGCTCCAGGCTCATACTACCAAGTGGTGGTGCACATCCCCACGCAGACCTGCATGCATGTCAGACCAGCACACCCAAACAGAGGTCTCCATTCTCTGCTATCTTTCCTCCCCCAAGAAAAAGCAGCCAACCAACCCAATGAAGCCCCTATCCTTTCCCAATCTTCCCCATCACAGTAAACAGCCCACCCCACACATCCAGCTGCCGAGCCACCCCAGCACATCCAGCCCTCAGTAAATCAGCAGGCTCGACTTGAATCACCCACCTTCACCCACCTTCACCACCATCCTGGAGCCACCACCATCTGTTCCCTGCACTTTGGAACCACCTCCTGCCCTCCCTCCAGCCCCTCTTCCCCCGTCAATCAATTCTCCACCCAGAGACCAAATAATCTTCTAAAAACTAAATCAGATCAGGCTATTCCCTTACGTATACCCTTTCAACGTTTCCCTTTGCCCCAGGAAGAAAACCTAAACTCCTTAGCAAGGTCTAGACCGGTGCTGTCTAATAGAAATACAATGTAATTTTAAATTTTCTGGTAGCCATTGAAAAGAAATAGGTGAAATTAACTTAAATATTTTCTTTAACCTACTATTTCAAAATTATCATCTCAATACACAGTAACATAACAAATATTAATGAAATATTTTGCATTCTCTTTTTATGTTAAATCTTCAAATGTTTCCTCCTCCAGAGAGGCCTTCCCTCCACCAAATCCAAGGGGCTCCCTGATGTTCCTTCCTCGTACCCCCTCCTTTTGTTAAGTGTTTGTCGATGTGTTTGTCTGTGTGCCCCCAAATCTGGGCACTCCCTAAGGACAGGGCCCACATCTATTTCATTCTCCATGGGAACTCCGTACCCAGCACAATGCCTGACACAAAATAAGCTCAATAAACATTCACCGAAGAATAAACAGTGAAGACACTGACATTAAGAACAAGGACGAGCGAGCCAGGGCTGGGCCAGTCCACTGAAAACAGGCTCTGTTTTGAGTCTCAGCACAATGGTGTGCTGGTCTTTCAGTGCAGAGCAAGGTGGTTATACCCGTAATCACGAGTGGTGGCCAAGACTCACTGCTGTAGGGCAGCTTAGGGCAGACGCGATAGAGCATTCCTGCCAGACTCTGTCAACATGTGGGAAATCTTCTTCTCCAGGAGCCCCCGGCACTGAACGTGATCTCAGGTTACACTCAAGGATTAGGAGTCTCCCAGCTCCAGCTTTCCAGGAGGAAGGAAGGATGAAAACCAACATCTGAGCCCTTTCTTCATGCCAGGTGCCTTCACATGGGATTGCACTTGACCTTAATGCTACCCTTTGAGGATATGGAGATTCAGAAAGGTATAGTAGCTTATTCTGCAAGGTCACAAGGCTACCAGGTTTGGTTGCAGGAATCAGAGTCAAGGTCACTGGCAGCTTTCTCTGATAGCCACGGCCACATCAGTGTCCCAGCCAAGGCACCGTGGCCTTCACGGTCAGGGGTCACTCAGCAGAGTTGGGGCAGGAGGAGGATAAACTGCTGGTGACCAGGTGGGAGCTGAGAGCAGTGACCTGCTCCAACCAGACCTCAGAAAACTCATGTGGAAATCAGTGTTGACATTCAGCGGAGCCTTCATTTGTAGTGCAACACTTCTCAGATGGGAGTATTTCATCCCCATTTTATAGTTTAGAACGTGCCCTAGTTCATACATCTAATAAGTGGAAAAGCAGGGACATGAACGGAGACCTCCGGGTTGCCTGCGTTGCGTTTTCTCCTTCTCCCCACAGCTGGAGTTATCTTACCTCTGGACACTACGTTTGCAGGTGAATCTGGACCACAGACAGTCCAGGCTGCCCAACGACTGGGTCGATTATGAAAGGTTTCTCCGACTTCTATAATTTGTAAATAACAGTACAACACGTAAAACCAGAAGACCACGAGTGCTTATCTTTGAGACCTCCAAGAAGAGCATGAAATTCTGCATTCAGTCCAACAGCCCGTCTCTCAGGGGCAGACTGGGTGGTGACAGCACTACAGAGCTGCGAACAGCAGGGTGGCCTGAGGGCTTATCGGTCTTGTGGCTGCAGTCCCAAGCCCATGGCTTCGGGTCTCTTTCCAATCAACAACAGCAACTACAACTTCTCCAGCTTCCATCCTTCTGACTAGTCTGGGATGGAACCCAAATCCACATGTAATAAGAGTGCGAATAATTTGTACCTACACAGCACCTTCTGCTTACAATACGTTTCCATAGGTACTGAGGGATGCAAAAAACTCTCAGAGTTTCTGACTCTCAGAAGACTAAAAACCCGACCTTTCCCAAACAGCTTGAAGGAGGCCTGGAAAATCATGATTTAAAGCAGGCCTGTCTAAGGTGTGTGTTGGGGGCTGGAAGGTAGAACCCAGAAAAAATGTTGGGCATGACGACATTGTGTAATCTCTGATTGTTTTCTTAGTTGTGGTTTGCAATCAGTTTTTTAAAAAATCCTTTCATTTTCCCCAGAAGAACAGCTGAGAATGCACAGACCCCAGCCTTTAGGTTCAAATCATCCCTGTCAGTAGAGGGTTTAGGACCACAGCGGGCAGCTGGAGGACATACAGGCATTTCCCATTTTCTGGGCCCCCTCAACCCTGGGATGAGCACGATGCTCAGCAGGGGCCGAGCTCACCCCTGACCCAGCTGCTCCTGCCTCAGCACAGCATGGGCACTAGGCCTGGACATGCGCATTCTTCAGAATTCACTAACCCATCCAGGACAGTTGCATTCAAACACCGCGGGGCATTTCACAATGTTAGTAAAACTCAACTTTGAAATTTTAAGAATAAAAATTCAACACATGGACTATTACTTCATAGATACATTCTTGGCTGCTAAGCCATTGCCATTCTGCTAATTCATTCGATGACCTTCTATTAAATAGAATCTATTAATCTATTAAATAGGCTTTTTTCAACTCTAAACCCAACTTTTCTTCTGCTCACGAAAAGCTTCCAATTTGCAGAGAGCAGACAGGTCCACATATAAATAAAATGCAGGTGTCTGCATGTGGATCTTCACATTTAGATCCTTCTGATTAACTCTGAGGTAAAAGACTGATTTATTTGCATGTTTGAGGGAACTTGCTTCGTTGGGGAGAAAGCAGTGGTGATAGAACGTGGTGGCTCTGAAGAGGAACAAATGAAAACGATTTTTCACATGACAGCGCTGATACAGCCCAGAGCGAGGTCTGTACATCCATCTTAAGAGAAGAGTCTGCACGGACCCCATGCCTTACTCCTTTGGTTCAGCTTTGAAGAGTTGACACTGTGACATGGTAGGTTACTTACTACCAGATTTTAACTTGGGATAATTCCGCAGACTTCTTGGCCCCTTTCGGTTAAAACACTTGTGACTAGTCAGTCAGCTCCATTCATGCAAATGAATGAAACATCACATTGTCCTGCCACATGCTCCCACCGCCAAGGGGCAGAGGGAATTAGGCACTCCGCAGCTGTTCCCAGGAATGTGTGCCTCCACGTACCCACAGGCGGGAAAAGGACCCAGAACGTCTCTGAGCGTTGATCCTCAGTTATCCCAGCAACACAGATATCCAACAACAGGAACCGGTCCCCTCTCCGTCCAAGGAAGGTCCCAGACTCAAATAAAAGTTCACCCTTGAAGATAAATGAATCAAAGGGATACCAGCGAACAACGCTAATGTCAAGAGGAAATCCTGTCTGCAGACCTGTCGGAGAAGCCTCGCTCTGCCTGCGAACAAAGGCTCCCTCTGTGACATCAAGCAGCAGGTTTAAGAGCGTCCTGGCTTCTCGCTTTGGCCACCTTTCAAAACCACAAGTACATCCAAGGGCAGCCAAGACAACAACAAAGCCAAGAGATACAGTCTCCGCATGAGGAGACCAACTCCCCTCCCAGGCCTGCCTTCTGCCTGGCTCTTGGTGACTGAGGCTTCATTCTCCCCAAGGAGGTGTCGGAGCCCTGGATTCAGACTATGTGGACTGAAGCTTTCCACGCAAGAAGATTGCTTAGCGGATGCTCATGGCTGGTGCCAACATTCTTGGGAGGCTGTGGAGTACAACCCTACAGTACTTTCTGGGTTCTAATCCCAGCTCACTCACCCACTAGGGTCTGATCTTTGGTGCCTCAACATCCCTGAACCATTTTCTTAACTGCAAATGATGATGATCATCATCATCACCCATGATCATGACAAAATTTGCTGTGTCTCTCACACAGAGTTAGGATGTTCAAACAAGATAATTTATGAATATGTCCTTTAAGACATTTTAAAACTATAAAATGTAAGAGATCATAATTCATGTGAACATGACATGTTTATATTGCAGTTTAATAATGCAACATTTTAGGTCAAAGGGGAAACTTCCTCTGCTTTGCCTGGGATCTCACAGGTTGGATAGTCAATTAATATTCAATTATAATAAAAGTGACCTTTTAATGATTAATAAGGTAAGCATACCTGTTGGGGAAAGAGCAAACGTATCAGAGTATTTCACAAGACCCGGAGTGCTGCCTGGAGGGCTCCCTCTGCATGGAGGCGGGTACACATGAGGAGCGCGTCCAGGCTCCTTGTGATGGCCCTGCTCTCGTCATGCCAGCACCAAATGTGATACAAAGGGAGGTTTTCACATTTGACATCCAGGCAAGTTGTAAAATTAATGCCTAAATTCACTATGAAAAGAAGCAAGTAAGGCCACAAAAGTTTACTGGAAACAAACCCTGTAAAATATCAATATTCCCATTAACAGTAGACCTAACTAGTCTTCGGTCCCTGAAGACAGAGATTCAAAACTCCAACTTTCAAACAGACATGCTCCCAGCTTCCCGGGCTGAGTGAGCTGGAGCAGTGGGCGGCAAGTGTCACAGCTCCTTCTAGGCTGCAAGTGATGAGTTAGGAATAGAAATGTTGTTTCCCCTCCGGGTAGCTCCCTGTGGCACCTTAGGCACCCCCCACCGCCCGAAACTCCGGGTTCTCATTCAATCTGCTTGTCTCTCATTTTTCACACTCACAAACTTTGTTTCTATCACGGCTTGTTCCTGAAGGAATTGAGACAGCTTGTAATCTTATTAGGACTACTTCAAGGGATTAAAAAAGAAGAAGAAAATAAGGAACTTTAAACTCCTCAAAATTGGGATCACTTTTGAGGATGTAAAACAATGTGTTAGGTCATTAAAAATAATACTAAGACCGATGAGTGGGGAAGAGGACTTTGTGATCCTTTGACACACAACCACATGCCTGCTCAGCATAATTGTAAAAGATCCGCATTCGTTGCTTCCTGTATTTGCCGTTAACAATAAGATACTTTAAATTGAGGAAAAAAGATGTGACTTAGGATGAACGCAGCCCTGAGTCATAAACAAACCCACGCCAGCCGTGCTTGCTAAGTCTCCCACCACCTGGACTTCAAACTGAGGACCTGCGCCCAGTGCCCTGATTAGATCTTTTTACAGAGATGAGACCTCTCCATCCAAGTCAGTTTTCCAATCAAAAAGCTTTGAAGTCCTGGCAGGTTGACAGCCTGGACCTTGGATGTTTATCAAGAACTTCCTCAAGATAGCAAGGGGGCTCCATGACCGACCCAGCCCCTGGCGTGTCCCCCTGTAAGAGCTGGCACCCCGCCAGGGCCTTAGAACTTTAAGAAATGAGTTTGTGAGTTGTCTCTGTGTGGTAATTAGTAGATATCCAGCTCACTATAAAGTTTAAGTTAAAAGATAAAAAGTGGCCACAGGAAGCCGGGTAACAGTTTGCTCTGAGTCCACATTGTGGAGCCTGGCATTTGTGCTTCTTTTGGGGTGATCAGATATTATTTTCCTTTGCTGCCTCGTTGCTCCACGAGAGGGAGGAATGACGGCTCCCCTTCTGCACCCCACCTGCTACGTTCCAACGAAGAGATATGAGCAATGCTGTGTACAGGCTGGGCCTCCACGTTCACCTTCTCATCAGCAGGCTCTCTGAGTGGGGAGGTCACCCACCTAGGTTTTAACAGAGCATGTCCAGGCCTTCTAATGGTTCTCCCTGGGGAACCTTCTGGTCTGATGTCAGAAACATTTCAGAGCTCTCTAATGTTTTCTACAGAGAATACCTGGGCCTCCTTAATTTCTTCTTGTACTCCTGCAATACTAAAACTAATTCTAAACTCTTGCCTGCCTAGCTCTCTCCCAACATCTATACTATTCTCTCTCAATTTGCTACACTCCAGCCACAGGCCACACCAGCTTCATTTAGGGCAGTGTTTCTCAACCTTGCCTGCACATTAGAATCACCTAGGCCCAGAAATCAGGATTTTAAAAAGATTCTCAGGTGATTCTAATGTGCAGCCAAGGTTGAGAACCACTGATTTAGGGTTTCTCAAATATCCCGAACTTGTCCCCCTGATCTTTGCACTTGTTCTCCCTGTGCCTGGGACAGCCAGCCACTGGTTCTCCACACTATCTCCTCTCATCATGCAGGTCTTAGCTTAAATATCACCTTCTCAGAGACCTGTCCCTACAAAACAGACACAACCCCAATCAATCTCCAGCATATGCCTCTATTTCCTCTATAACACTTACTATAATCTGCAATGTACTGTTTACTTAATTGTATTTATTATCTGGGTCTTTCACTAGAATATGGGCTCTGGGAGGAAACTGTTTCAGATGTCTCATAGCTATCCCGTTAGTTCACATATTTCTCCACCGTGTAGAAGGGCAAGAGCAGATTACTGAAATGTTTTGACTGCTAGAATGTCTTCAATGTTGGACCAGCCCTTCAGTTAGATACCCAGGGGAGCTGGGCAGAGTTTTCCAGGTGAAGCACAGGTACTTATAAAATCAGAGTGCTGTAATGAATGTAGGTACTCAATATACAGATATTGAACAAATCAATGAGGCAGGATCAAAGGGGCCTTCTTTGCTACAGGACTGGACAGAAGGAGAGACACCAGGAAATATAAGAGAAGAAACCACTCCCCGTCTTTGCCCACTAGCATCACAGATTGCTTATCTTCCAATAGGAAAGGGAGTGCAGTTTCCAAATGAGCTCTGAACGAACAGAAACCAATCACAGCCAGGCCCCTTACAAGCCCAGAGAAGCCTTTACATCATAAGGCTTATTTACCCACATCCCGATGGAAGGAGGGAGAAATAAATTCTACTGTATTCTGCAGCTGACCTGATGATGCGTCCACACAAAATTTTATTTCATCAAGTTACAACTAAATACAAGGAGATACAGGTCCTAATTTATAGACATCCTGGCATCTCTTTAGCATTGGATGGATGTAGTTTAGAAACTGATGTTATAATAAAAAAACAGCACACCAAACTTCTACTTCTCTTTGAGAGACTCAATGATTTAGAAAGTTGGCTTTGAAAATACTCTCAAATATTAGATCATATTAAAAGTGGTTCATTTGCCTGGCAGGTGTGGCTCAGTGGTTGAACACTGACCTATGAACCAGGTGGTCACTGTGCGATTCCCTGTCAGGGCACATGCCCGGGTTGCCGGCTTAATCCCCAGTAGGGGCTATGTAGCAGGCAGCCAATCAATGATTCTCATCATTGATGTTTTTGTCTCTCTCTCCCTCTCCCTTCCTTTCTGAAATCAATAAAAATATATTTTTTTAAAATGGTTCATTTTAGGTGTTATCATTTTTAGTATTATGATTACATATATTTTAAAGTAAGTCCTTATCTTTGAAAGACACATACCAAAATATTCACAGATAAAATAAAATGAGGTCTGAGATTTGTTTCAAAATAATACCAGAGGAAGGAAAGTGGGTGGGGAAACAGACAGAGCAGAGCTGGCCATGAGTAGATATCTGCTGAAGCTGGGTGATGGGCCCATGGAAGCTCATTAAACTACGTGCTCTCCTTTGTACATGTTTGACATTTCCCCTCATAAGATGACTTTTTAAAAAAGCTGTTTAAGACAAGTCATTTTCCCTCATGAAATGTAAGAAGTTACCTGGAGGTGAAGACTTCGCCTTTCCAGTCCTGCCGTGGGTGCTCCCGGATGATGTCCTGGGTCAGAGGTGTGTTCTGCCGTGGGGATTTGGAATGGGGCAGGGTGCCCGCGTGACTGAAGCTATCACAGGACCTGATGGGAGGAGGGCCTTTCTTCTTCCGTGGAAGGGTGCCGTGTATAGACACGTCCTGATAGGCATCTGTGCGGTGATCGGCGAGAGGAGACTTGCTGCTCAGAAGGTCCATGGACGAGGCCAGGGGAAACTGGTGATTCACCGACATGTTTCTGGGAAGGCTCGCGAATTTCCCCGCAGCCATGATTCTCTAAAGGGAAATAAAAGGAGTGAAGGTATAAATTGAAGATAATCCCAAGAACTGGCTTCCCGCTGACGAGAGGAAATGGAAATATACCACGTAACACAAGAAAATGTCCAGGGCATTACAAGACAAACACTGAATGGCACTACTAGTGAAATTTAATACAAACAGGAAGTTTACTCATGTCCTTTTTTGATATCACAGAGGAATTCTCCTGGGCTGGCAGCAGGTCGGCCAATGGAAAAGGGCAAACACTCTTCAGAGACTTTGGAGGCACATGAGCTGTTTTATTATTTCAGGTGACTAAAGCTGGTGGAAATGCATGACTAACGAAAAGATTATTGAGGAGGGACTCAAGGTTTCAGTGACAAGTGCGTTACAGAAAATGTTGTAGATCCATTGGATAATGAGCTCACGTTTTCCTACCACCCTGGACACGATAAGAACAGGCGGAGATTATTGGAATTCCTCAGCTGCTGGAACTCCTTCAGTGCCAGACCAGCCCCTCGGTTGTGCTACCCACAGCAACGGGGCAATTTTTCTGTCAACGACCTGGTGCTTATCAATAAATCAATGTGCTCTAATTAACGAAGACAGGCCAGGGTCAGGGGTCAGGAGATGGGCCACTCCTCCCTACATCAGTGGGCTCAGCTGCAGAGGGAAGCCACTGAGGTGGGGGCTCCATGTGCACTGTCCCCCAGGGAGAGGGGTCAGGAACCTGCCTGCCACCAGCAGGGTTAAGCAATGAGCATGGGTGTCTGCATAGTCATGGAAGAGTGGGAAGGAAAGAGAAAAATAAAAAGGGGGGTATGGAAAGAAAAGGAAAATGATACCGGAGGTTATACGCAAAAGCAGCCCTGACGACTGTTCCCAGCTTTGACCACTAGTAAAAATGTTCACCCCGAGAGAGTCAGCACCCCCAACGCCCCCAAAACAAACAATTGTTTTGACCTAAGCCAAATTATGGGACATTTTTAAAGCCGACGTTTGAGGAAAGGAAACACAGGCCTGAATGAAAATTAGGGCCAGTCCCTAGAGACCGAAGGACACAGACTGTGTCCCACTAGCCATGCCATCAGATGGGTGTGGACGACAGCAGCAGGGCTAAGCCCGATGCACGGGCCTCTCCAAGGCTGGTCAGCAGAGCATCCCCTTGCTCTGCAGTCTCCTCTCGAACCCTGGAGCCCCCGCTCCGCACAGACAGCTCTTCCCACAGCTCTGAGTGAACATCGTCACTTAATAGAACCTCTGCAGAGTCAGTTCCACAAAGGAATTGGGGGTTTGGGACATGGCTTGATGACAACCAAGAACACAGCCCTCCAGAATCTCATCATATCAGTGCAAGAGATAAAGGGGCAGACTGTGCAAAGAAGACAACTGACAACAAAAACACAGGATCCACGGCTTCTGCGTGCAACAGAGAGAAGCACGTGAGTGTTGGGGGCTGTGGAAGGAGACCCCTCACTCAATTCATGTAATCCTAACCCTGGCCTCGGTTCTTTGCTAAACCTGGTAATTCTGGGGCTTGTCTGCTCCATGTCTAACTAGGACCACACACAAGGCCTGGCTTATAGCGGGTGCAGAACAATAGAATGGTGCGGGCCCTTCCCGTGGGGGCCCCGCCCGGGGCTGACTGGTGCCTGGCACACTGTCAGCACTTGCTCAACATTAATCATCATTATTAAAAAAGAAACCAAACTCCCTAGCCCTCCCGGCCTGACCACCAGTGACGTAAGCTGACAAGGATTCCCTCACCCTACACACAGACCCCACAGCTGTGAACGCTCACCTGTCGGAGCTATCAGCGCCTTCTTTCTCCAGACAGGCCTGCCTCATGTCAAAGAGCCTTGTGGGGAGGCCCGAGCACCCACAGAACCTCTGTGTGCAAAGGGCCACGCTGTCGGCCAACTCTATTTCCAGGCTAGTGTGATGGGCAAAAGCTGCCCTGGCTCCGGTGTTCCTGGCAGCCTGCTTCCTCTCTGCCTACCCAAGACCCATCTAGATTTCAAGATTGGGCCAAAGTGTTCTAGAATGCCCCACACTCCGTTTATTCTCGGCTACAGAGGGATATTAACACCTGCCCTTTCTACTTTCAATTCAACAAACATGTAAGTGCCTACTCCTTATAAGATACTCAGAAAAACAAAGAGTCGTAAGCCCCAGGCCCTGAGAGAGAATAATATAGGGACATCAACAGGGACTCATCAATAGGGGCCCTTAACATGCTGAAGGGAAGAACAGTTACTTTTTTATTAAATTAATTGGGAGACATTGGTTAGTAAAATTATATACTTTTCATTTCTTTGATACATCATCTGTATATTAAATTGTGTGTTTACCACCCAAAGTCAAATCTTCTTCTGTCACCATATATTTGACCCCCTTTACCGTTCCCTCACCCATTGGTAACCACCATACTATTGTCTGTGTCTATGAGTTTTTGTTTGTCCATTTGTTGCTTTCTGTTTTATTTTAAACAATTTTTCTTGATTTCAGAGAGGGAGAGAGATAAAAACATCATTGATGAAAGAGATCATTGATCGACTGCCTCCTGCATGCCCCCTACTGGGGATCAAGCCCCCAACCTGGGCATGTGCCCTAACCTGGAATTGAACTGTGACCTCCTGGTTCATAGGTCAAAGCTCAACCACTGAGCCACACTGGCTGGACTATTGCTTTCTGTTTTATATCCCACATAGGAATGAAATCATATGAAGAACAATTAATTTTGATGAAAAGATTCAAGGAGGATCTCAGAAAGGGCCTCACTGAAAGAGGAAGGATTTTGAAAGGTGGAAAATTGTAAGGAAAAGCCTTCCAAGCGGATGCTATAAGGGCAGATGCAGAGGCAGGAAGTGCCCCACAGGCTCAGGAAACTGCAAGTCGCGTGGTGGCACTGGAGCGGAGAGGACAAGAAGCATCTTCTGGAACAAGCACAGCTTAGGGCCAGATGTTGATTCTCAAAGGCTTTGTCAAGTTGTCTGGACTTGACAGTAAGTTCTGGGGAAGATCTGGAAGGGAAGGACAGATTCCAGCCTGTAGCTGGTAACTCTGAAGGAGGGGAGAGGAGGGAGGCAGAGAGGTCAGTCCAGCTGATGGCAACAAGCCAGCAAGGAACAATGAAGAACTTGGCCTGGGGCAGTGGCCAGGGGAAGGGAAAAGAGGGGCAGAGTGAAGAGCTGGGAGCTCAAGGCCTCTGGCTGGGGGGCCACAGCCATAGAACGATGGTGCGGTGCTGTCACACACCAACGAAGAAGGGGCCCCCGCAGAAAGGTGGGTAACAAGCTTACCACTGGAGCTGCTCTGTGTGAGGTCCCAGTAGGACAGTTTGGTCTAGGAGGGTAGATACTGGCATGTGCAGTTAGGAGCCAGGATAGTATGTAGATTTTTAAGAGTCATCAACATAAAGGGAATATTTAAACCAGAGAGTAGATCCCTTAGCTTGTTATTATCAGATGTGATAACAGATGTGAAAGTACCTCTTACAATATCCATGAATTACATCCCTACTCTCTCTCCCCGTGGCTGCTTCAAGCCTGTAAGGACCAAAGCAAGGAATGAGTTCTGAAACCGTACAGTGGTGGTCCTTAACCTAGTTGCACATTAAGAAGCCTCCAGAAAGCTTTTAAAATCCCAACACCCTGCTGTAAACCAAACCAGTGGAATCAGAATCTCAGTGGTAGGGCCCTGGCAGCAGTCTCCCTCCATATCGATGTGGAGGCAGGGTTGACAGCCACTGGATAAGTGAGTCTCTTGGGTACAGAGCAACTTATACTCAGATTTTTTTTACCCAGATGACAGAGGAGAATGACAATGAGGAAGTAGCATTCAGTCAAGAGAAACATTCATTCATTCTTCTATTTAACACTCATTTATGTGGTGAGCACTGTGCCGGGTGTGGAGACAGCGTCAACTATCCTCATGAGGTTACTACTCCATGGAGGAAGCAATGACCATTGTTGGTGATCCCCAGTGCTGTGGGGGCACATAAAGTGGGGACCGGGCTCTAGCGGCCCTGGAAAAGCTTCCGTGAGGAAGGGATGCTGACCTGAGGATGTAAAGCAGGGGTTAACAACTGGAAGGAGAAGATCATCCAAGTTGAAGTTTCAGGAGAGTTCTCAGCTGCAGACAAATTGAAAAATCACAGGCCAAGCTCTCCTTCACAACTCCCTGCCTCTAACTTGGACCTCTTCCCCATTAAAATACAGCCTTGTCCTGTGTCTAGTCACTTGGAAAGATTGGCTCAACCCTGGGCCCTGTGACAAGTTTGAATCAATCCAATGGTGGGGGAGGTGGGCCCAGCTGGGAAACATAGCCTTGAAAATAAAACAAAATAAAAGTGGGGCAGGGGATGTATGGGTGGGAGATGCTCATTTGCAACCTTTGGGTTGCTCTATTTCTTACTTGAGCTTTATTTACTTTTAATTTTTCCAGACTCCAGGAACCCAGGGGGAAATCCAAGGGATGGAAGTGCATGGTGTGTACTTTGAATCTAGGTTCAAGGTTGAGTACTTTCCATTTTGACAGAGAAGCCACTTACCACATCTGACCACTAGGCAGAATCTCAGCGTGTTATATGTAGATGGGATCTCAGAGAATCAAGCCCCTTCCTTTTTCCAGATAAGCAAATAAATGTTCACTCATTCAATATATATTCTCTGAAGGTTTACAATGTACCAAGGCTGAGGATGTAATAAACTAGACAAGGTACTGCTCTTATAGAGCCTACTGTGATGGGGGAGTCCAATCAACACAGATAAGAAAACAAACTAGGTCACAAGGGCACGAAAGAACGCAAAACAGGGTGAAATGATAGAATATACTGATATACTGGCTGGGGATGGGTAGCTATTTCAGATTAGGATGGTCTGGAAAGGCCTCTCTGAAAAGGAAATAATGACATGAAACTTGAAAGAGAGAGAGAGAGAGAGAGAGAGAGAGAGAGAGAAGGAACCAATAAAGGGAAGAGCAGAATGGAGTTGCAGGCGGGGATTCTGCAAATGTGAAGGCATGAGGTGGGAACACGTGGTTGGAAGAGCACTGAGGAGACTAAAGTCAAGTCTCCAGCCTCTGGCTCCATGTTTTCTCCACTTGGAGATGTTTCTGTCTTGATGTTTCTAGTCATGTTTCTATGTGCTTCTTATAGCCTATTTGATTTTTAAAAATCAAACATGGTCTGACTCAGAACCTAGGCTTGCTTTCGAGTCAGACACTCAAATCCCTATTCTGCCACTGACTTACTAGCTGTATAGCCTGGGACAAGCTACTCAGCTTCTCTGAGTTTCTCATTTGTAAAAACGAATTAACAATAACTATTTCATGGGGTTGTTGTGAAAAGTAAATGTGGCCGTGTATGGAAAGCCCTGACACAGAGCAAGCACTCAATAAATAGCAGGTCTCCTCCAGGCAGGGCAGGGACCATGTCTGTCTTGCTTGTCATGGTATCTCTAGTGCAATGAGAGTTCACAAACGAAGCCACCACTTCTGGGGAAGCCTGGGCAGGAAGGACGAGGAGGGAAATATTTTAACCTGAAGCAATAGATGGAAACACACCAAACCAAGCAGGACGTAGACCAGTGATGGTGAACCTATGGCACGCGTGTAGGGGTGACACGCGAACTCATTTTTTTGGTTGATTTTTCTTTGTTAAATGGCATTTAAATATATAAAATAAATATCAAAAATAGAAATCTTTGTTTTACTATGGTTGCAAAGATCAAGAAATTTCTATATGTGACACGGCACCAGAGTTAAGTTAGGGTTTTTCAAAATGCTGACACGCTGAGCTCAAAAGGTTCGCCATCACTGACGTAGACAGACACACACACAGGCACACCAAGCGAGCGAGCATGCAGTCTTTAAAAGAAAAGCCCAGGTGAGACTTTGGCCACCAGACTTCACCTCTCTCCATTGTGCAAGTAAACAGACGTAGTGTCCTGACACAGCCTGATGCTAGATCTTGAGATTTAGTCATGCACCATATAATGACAGTTCAGCCAGTGATGGGCCACATACATCACAGTGTTCCCATAAGATTATAATGGAGCTAAAAAATCCCTATCGCCTAGTGATGTCGTAGCCATCATCATGCAACACGTTACTCACATGCTTATGTTGATCCCGTGTAAACAGACCTACTGTTCTGCCAGTCATATAAAAGTATAGAACACACAATTATGTGCTACAATGTTAAAGTGTACTCTTCCCACTTATTAAAAACCTAAATTTGCTGTAAAACAGTATACCATGTTACACCAGCATAGCCTATACATCTCGTGCTTACTCCGTCTCTTGATTACATCATCTTCTCGTGCGCTTGGTTTAATCTTGTGTTGTTTTATAAATTTAGTGTCGCCTAAGTGTACAGTGTTTTTAAATCAACAGTTGTGTACAGTAATGTCCTAAGCCTTCACATTCACTCACCAGTCACTCACTGGCTCGCCCAGAACAACTTCAGTCCTGCAAGCTCCATTCATGGCAAGGACAGGGCACTTCCATGAAAGGCGGATCACTTTTTATACTGTATTTTTACTGTACCTTTCCTCTGTTTAGATACATAAATACTTAACTTTTTGTTACAATTGCCTATAGTATTCAGGACAGTAACATGCTGTATAGGTTTGTAGTCTAGGAGCAATAGGCCATACTATACAGCCAAGGTGTAAAGTAGGCTATACCATATAGGTTTGTGTAAGTGCATTATATGATGTTCCCACAATGATAAAATCACCTAACAGTGCATTTCCCAGAACGCATCCCTGTCAGGTGGTGCATGACTATACAAAGGTCAAACACTCTATATCTTGATATGAAAATGAGACGCATGTGAATGTTCAAAGAGCTGAAATCTCAGTAGGGACATGAGCAAGCCTGACAAGCTCCCAACCTATCTGGCTGTGCTTTGAAATACTTGTAAATAGCAGCCTGACTCACTTGCTTTACCACGATGTGTCAAAGAAACTGATGATCACATGGAATCAAGGCAGAGATAAGCAGCTCACATACTTGGATTTTTCTATTTTACTTGGATTTTTCTATTTTACTCTATGAGAGAATTCCAAGTCAAACTCATAGATGGTCATCTGATATG
>NW_005370176.1:1986658-1988171 GCF_000412655.1 Myotis brandtii
GAATATTTTTCCATTGCTTTTTCAGAGAGAGTGGAAGGGATGGAGAGAGAAAACATAGATGTGA
Organism: Myotis brandtii; assembly: GCF_000412655.1. Classification (NCBI taxonomy): domain Eukaryota; kingdom Metazoa; phylum Chordata; class Mammalia; order Chiroptera; family Vespertilionidae; genus Myotis; species Myotis brandtii. The sequence goes on from NW_005370176.1 coordinate 1,986,723, forward strand.
GAGAGACATATCAACTGGTTGCCTCCTGCAGGTGCCCCCACGAGGGGCAGGGAGCGAACCCGTAACCCAGATACATGCCCTTGGCTGGGAATCGAACCCGACCCTTTGGTGCGTGGGCCGACACTCTAACCCCTGAGCACACTGGCCAGGACCAGAATTGTGTATATTTTAAACTCTGGAAATGAAACTGCCTTCCACTGCCTTATTATGACCTTGGCAGAGAATTTACAATTTGGATATGTACTTTTATATCTTCTCTGCAGAGTCAGAGGAGATGGAACGGCACAGATAAAGGGCTTAGCCACCTGATAGGAAGTTTGCTTGGGCTTAAATATTAAGAGTATGCCTTTATTTTTGAAGTAAACTCAATGAAGTCCAGCCAAATGATTGAAGTATGAATAATTCTCCCCTGGATTGTATTTCAAGCACCACAGCACAGGATTTACATGATAAGGTTAGGATTAGCACTGGACAAGCAGTCCTTTCTATATGAACTGGGGGAGATCAAGATCTTGGTTAGTCATCCTGGAAATGTCAGGCTTAGCAGCAGTTCGGAGCAAGTTGCAGTGAGGGTGGGGGAGCCCTTGGCCTGGCAAGTCATTTACTTTATGTACCACATCCCCCCTTACCACCGCATGCCCTGTGGCTTCTCCTGATCTACTGGGAGCCCGTTCCCACCTCAGACCCCGCTCTGCTGAGTCCAGCCCCCAGCACCGAGGACTCCCCCTCCCCTCCCCCAATTCTCCCAGCCCTTGGCAACACGCAGGGAGATTATTCCCTCTCAAACTGACCTTCCCTCCGCCAATGTATTTTCCTTGGGGAGATCTGCGTAGCCTTGGAAGATAAGAGTCAAGGTTTAAAAGAATCTCTGAATGGCTCGTTTTCTCTCTCTGCTGATGACTTCAGGTGAAAGCAGACACAAGCGCTGGTCTTTCCCCTTCGCACCTTGCTTCAGTCGAGTTAACACCAAAAACAGACTTTTCCACCTCCCCCAAGTCCCAGCCACGACCCGCCGCGATCCCCACGGAGCAGGCGCCTCCCCAGCTGCCTCCCGGCTCACTCGATCTCTCCCAGACGAGTGGCTACACCTGATCAAACTTTTAAAGTGGCGGCAGCCTAAGCCCGAAAGGAGAGACGGTTTGAGATAGGAACCTCCTTCCTGTAGCTCCCACCGTCATTCCCTCCCTTCCCCGCCTTCACCTCCCCTCCCCTTCCCTCCCTCCCCTCGCCGCTCCGACGCAGAGGGAGCAACACAACCAACTATTCATTCTTTCTCAACAAAGGGAGGGAGGGAGGGAGGGAGGGAGATGTTGTCAGGAGTTACACGGCAGGCTCCTTCGCTTTCTTTGCAAACTTTCCAGGAGATTAGTGGAGAAACTCGCCTCCTCCGAGCCAGCGCTCCCAGCGGAGCCCCCGGGCCCCGCGTCCCCTGCCCCCCCCCGGCCTCAG
>NW_005370176.1:1988869-2001000 GCF_000412655.1 Myotis brandtii
TTCTCGGCCCACCCCGCCGCGCCGGTCCGCGTAGCCGGGCCCCTGGCGGAACCCCCTGCGACTTTTACATGCGGTGACCTCGCCTTGCACTCCTCTGCCGGGAATTTTTAGAGTTTAGCTCTCCCGGTATTCCCCCCAGAAGCCAGTCCTCAAGCGTAGAGAGACCACTTCCTCACTGTACCCCTCTGGGTAGACAGCCCCGCCTAACTCACTCCTCCCCCTTCCCCGCGTTATTTAATTACCCAGCAGATCGGCTTTGTTCGACTGCAGACACCTGGCTGGCTTGCAGTTGAAAAGCCTTTGATGGGATAAAGATCCAGGTAACCACAAATAAGCAAGCCACGAGAGCAGGCAAATCCATCACACCCGCCTGGATATGTGGAAAGCTAGGTGGGAGGTAGAAGTGGTACTAGGTGGCTTGGTGGGGTGAAAAATTAGAGCCAGCTGGAGGACTTCCATATCAGACACCAACACCTATCATAAAGCTATTGAAATAGTAATTGGCAACAAGGATATACTCTCTGACCAATAGAACAGAGAGTTCACCCACTTCTAGGACTATATGCCAAGAAACTAGAAACACCAATCAGGAAGGAGATATGCACCCCTATGATCATAGCAGCACAATTTACAGTAGCTAAGATTTGGAAACAACCTAAGTGCCCATCAGCAGATGAGTAGATTAGAGAACAGTGGTACATCTACACAATGGAATACTATGCTGCTATAAAAAAGAAGGAACTTTTACCATTTGCAACAGCATGGATGGAACTGGAGAGCATTATGCTAAGCGAAATAAGTCAGTCAGAGAAAGATAAATATCACATGATCTCACTCATATGTGGGATATAATGATCAACATAATTTGATGAACAAGAATAGATCCAGAGACAAATGGCAGGGGAGGCAGGGTGGTTAGAGAGCAACCGAAGGACTTGTATGCATGCATATTAGCGTAACCAATGGACACAGGCACTGGGGTGGTGGGGGCTTGCCAAGGATGGGCAAGCAGGGAAAAAGGAAACATATGTAAAACTTTAGACAATAAATAAAATTAAAAGTTTGTTTTTTAAAAAAAGAACAGAGTTCAGAAACAGATCTACATTCTGTGTCCTTGACGTATGTCAAAGATGCTGTTGTGATGCATTGGGAAAGGATGGTCTATCTTTTCAGTAAATGATGCTGGATCAACTAGAACGCCCACATCGAGAAAAAAGGAGAAGCTGGACCCCTACCGCATACCATACCAAAAAATCAATTCCAGATGGATTTCAAATCTACATGTAAAAGGTAAAACAATGAAACGATCCAAAATAAATATAAAAAAATATCTTCATGACCTTGAGGTAGGCAAAGACTTTTAAAGCACAAATAGTACTAACTATAAAGGAAAAAAAACAGATCATTGGACAACATTTAGATTAAGAACTCCTGTTCATCAAGACACCATCAGCGAAAAGGCAAGCCACCGAGTGAGAAAAGATAATTGCAACATATATCCAAAACAGAACTTGTATGCAGAATATATAAAGAACACTTACAAATCAGCAAGAACAAGGCAGAACGTCCAATTGAAATTGCCAGAATATTTCAACAGGCATTTCTCCAGAGGAAGAAGTTGGATTTTTTTAAAAAGCCAACAAAGATATGAAAAAGTCCCCAATTATCAATCATCCCAGAAATGCACATTTAAGTTACAATGTGCTTTCAGGCACCAAACTGGCTAAAATTTAGAGAACTTGCATAACACTTTAGAAACCTGCTTCGCATTATCTACTAATACCAAATTAACAGGTAGCCTGTGACTCTATAGCAGTGGTTCTCAACCTGTGGGTCGCGACCCCTTTGGTGGTCGCTCGACCTTTTCACAGGGGTCACCTAAGACCATCCTGCATATCAGAGATATTTACATTATGATTCATAACAGTAGCAACATTACAGTTATGAAGTAGCAACGAAAATAATTTTATGGTTGGGGGTCACAACATGAGCAACTATATTTAAAGGGCCAGAAGGTTGAGAACCACTGCTCTATAGTAACAATTCCATCCCTAGGTATATACCCAATAGAGATGTATGCACATATTCTCAAAAAGACATGTTCAAAAATGTTTATAGCACCTCTCTTTGTAACAGCCCAAAAGAAAGAACCTAAATGTCCATCTACAGAAGAGAAATAAGTTGTGTGGAATACTATCCTATATAATAAAAGGGAAATATACAAATTGGCCCTAACAGCAGAATGACCAGAACGACCACTGAACCAGTCACTATGAGGTGCACTAACCACTTCTTGGTCCCTTTCCCCGGCCAGCAGGCTCCAATCGCCTGATGGCCACCCGTGGCGGGGGCAGGGCCGGCAAGCAGGTGGGAACAGCCGACCTCTCAGTCCCTTCCCCCGGCCGTCAGGCACCGATCACCCAATGGCGAGCAGGGAACCGGGGATGGGTGGTGGCAGGGGGCAGGGCCAGCTTCGGGCAGCTGGGGAAGGTGGCCCTGATCGCAGGCCAGGCATAAGGACTGAACCCGCACACGAATTTCATGCGCTAGGCCTCTAGTATGGTAATAAAAATGAATGAACTACATCTACACTCAACAAGATGAACAACTGTCACAAATGTGATGTTGAGTGAAAGAAGCTGGACACAAATGGGTACATATCTATGATGTTAAAGGTGAAAATAGTGGTTGTCTTGAGGGGTCGTAGTGATGGAAAGGGAACCCTGAGGGGGTTCTAGGTGCTGGTACTACAGTTGTACCTCGAAAATATTGTGGGCTTGGTTCCAGACCACCGTAATAAAGTGAGCAGCACAAAAAAGTGAGCCATCATCTTTTTGCTGGTGGAGGGTCTTGCCTCCAATTTGTAAAAGCAAACAAACAAAAAAACACCCACACATCTTTGAAGCAATAAAGTGAAGTGCAATAAAACGAGGTCTGCCTGTATTCTATTTCTTGATCCAGGTGCTGGTTCCATAGAAGTGTCCTATTTTATAAAAGTTAGCTGTCCCTCACTTTATAAAAACGTAATTGGTTTGCACTGCTCTGCATGTATGTTTTACTCTAATAAAAAAATTTCTAAATTGTGCCATGTTGAGTATAATTTATATCATTTTCATTCCCTGAGGAAGAGCTGTTGGCAAGTCTGCAAGCTTCTAAGTGCATCATACTTAAGAATGAGTTTCTACATTTTCCTCGTGAGTGAGTATTTTTGTAGCTTGGTTTTTGTCTTCCCTATCTCATTAGAAGCACAAACTTTTTATTTTTGTTGGATTTTCCCAAAGTGCCTAGTGCAGTGAATGTCAAACAGGCCAACTGGTACATGTATTTATAAACCGAATTGCCAGAAATGCACTTACTGACTTTCTGCTATTCTGGGGTGTCACTGATAACAGTGGTAAAACTTACTTTGGCTGTTCTTGATTTTCAAAATTCCCTGATGCACCTACTTCACGGTGGGTGCATCGTGGGGAAGTAGCAATAAAGAACGACCAGGAGACAACTCGCACCCAGAGAAACCGTGGCCAATCACTGTTCCTCTCAATCCTTCTATTTCCTCTTGAGTGAGTGGGTGAATAACTGTGAGGAGGCAAGAAAATAACGAATGTGAAAGTGCCTAGCATAGGGTAGTTACCATTAACTGTTACTGGAATTGATGACACATTTTATTATTTGTCTTTATAATACCCCTGTGAGATAAGAAGCATCTTTATGCCCGTTTATATGGGAGGAAACAGACTCAGAAAGATTAAGTAACTTCAACCATAAATTCATTCAACAAATATTTCTTGCATGTCTACTATGTGTCAAGACCCATAGCTAGTGAGCAGCAGAGTCAGAATTTGAGCCAGGTATTTTTAACTTCGAGTTCAATGGTATTTTCACTCCATCACAATTACTTTCACATTTGTTTCCCAAGTGCCTAGCACATAGTAGGTGCCCAATACATTAATAGGAGTATTTTCATATAATCTTTGGATTAGGGAATATTAAGTACCAAAATGACCAGGTTGTTACCAAAGTTCACAACTTGAAATATAAACATATAACAGTAAGAAGTCCCCCTCTTAACTCTGTCTCCCATCTGACCAATCCCTTCCCACTATAGGTAACAACTGCTATTAATATTGTGTATGCCTACCAGAGTTTTCCTATGTGTATGTGTGTTACTCCCCCAACCCTACACAAAAAGTAACATACTAGTATTGTACCTGTAGTTCTACATTTTGCTTTTCTTTCACATATTGGAGATTTTCTCATATTAAATGCATGCTATTCCTTTGAAGAGATGTACTATAATTTATTCAATCAGTGTCCTATTGATGGACATTTAGGTTGTTTTCAGTCTTTTCCTACTACAAATAATACTTGTACATATGTCATTGGTGTGTGCAAGTATATCTGTAGGAGAAATTTCCAGAGACAAGATTGCTGTCAAAGGGTATATACTTTCGAAATTTTGGTATATAGTGCCAAATTGCCTTCTATAGGGATTGTATCAATTTATACTCCCCAGCAATATAAGAAAATGCCTATTTCCCCATACCCTGGCCAGAATGTATTACGAAACCTTTGATTTTTTTTTTGTCAACCTGATAAGTAAAATGAATTTTAGTGCAATTTTAATTCACATTTCTCTTATAAGTGAAGCAGCTCATCTTTTCATGGTCAGTAGCCATTTGCTTTTCCTTTTTGGAATGCATACTTCCATTTTTCTATCCATTTGTAGTTCTTTTTGTATCAATTTTCTAGGACCTTTTTTTTATATCAGGAAGCTCAGCTCTTTGTGGTATGAGCTGCAAATTTTTTTTTCAGTGATAATATTAAAGAAAAGAAGTGAAAAATGCAAAGCACTGTTATTTTAGGAAGTTCATTCTGGAAGCCACATAGAATGAAATAGAGAAGTGAGAGCCAGCGCAGGACACTGACTGGAAGACCATGGCAATTGTCGCATGACAAGGGCTTGACTGGCTGGTGACAGTGGGAATGGAAGGACTAAAATGACCAGGTTATTACCAAGGACTAATTAGCAAGAGTTAATAATTAGCAAAGATAAGGATGACAATAACAGTAGCCAGCAACAACAAGCCACATACTCTGCTAAGTGCTTTATTAGCTTTAAGCCATGAGTTAGCTGGGACTACTATTGCCCCCACGTCACAAATGAGAAAAGTGAGTTGTGGCAGTTAAGGAACTTACTCAGATTCACACTAGATGTAAGTGGCGGGACCAAGGCTAACCCCGGGTCTATCCGACCCCAGCGGCCTGGCAGGGTGAAGGCAATTGATCAAAGGTCTGCAGTTTAATGTCTGAGTAATGCCTGGCTTGATGACAGGGATAGGAGCCAGGGAACAGCTGCCTCTGTGACTGGAGAGCAACAGCCTCTCCTTTAGGTACATTGAGCATTTTTCACAGCCTTTCATGTACATACTTACTCTTCCCACAATGTCTCTGTGAGTTGAAGGAGGTGGTATATCCCCATTTTGTTGGTGAGAAGACTGAGGCACCATGAAATGAAATAACCAGTCCCAGCTTAGAAGTCCTGTTCTCTGGGAAACCTTCCCTGAAACCCAGAGCAGGTCACATACTTCAGTTATATGTGCCTTACAGCCTCCTTTCTTTCCTGGCATTTGTCACAGTTCTGTTACACATTTATATCTGTTCTTTCTTTTTAATTTCTGTTGCTCTATAGACTCTAAGATCCATATCTGGTTTTGCTTTTGTTTTGTTCCTAGTTTGGGGCCTGGCACATTATTTGCAGTTAGTACGTATTTATTGGATGACTGAATGAATGAATGTATGAATGAATGCCAGGCTTTTAGACCCTTTGCCCTTTTATCTTTGTTCTAGAGACCCAGCACACGAAATCATGCATGGATAGCTTGCTGCCCCGCCTGCTGCCGCTTGTCACCCCACCTGCCACCGCTCGCGGGGGGGCGGGGGGGGGCAGTCACCAAGAGGTGGTCAATGCTCCTCATAGCGACTGGTCAAACAATCGTTACGGTCGTTATGCCTATGGTCCCTGGCCTTTTATTATATAGGATTATATCACAGAGCTCCCTATAAGCTAAATAAATATAATGCCATGGATGTGGACTGTGCTATAAACAATTTTAGGATTCAAATCTCTTTAAGCCAGCTTTCATATTAATGCTTAAACAGCAAAACCCTGGGCCACTTCAGCCAAAGGGACATATGAAAAGACAACATAATCAGTGATATGGAGTTGATGGCTTTTGGGCAGTGCAAGAGGCCTTGTCAGGGATCAACCTCATGTTAATCCCCTCCTGCCACAAAGTAATTTGTTGAGTCCCACCCGGTAATATCACTAGTTAACATGCGAAAGGGGAGGCATTGGGCAAAATGCACTTTAAGGAAGAGTAGCTTTTCAAATTCCAGGTTTGCCCAGACCTAAATGATAACAGGCCAGTCAAACCCTTGTCACATGACATTGCCATGGTCTTCTAGTCAGTGTCCTACCTTGGCTCTCGCTTCTCTATTTCATTCTACATGGCTTCCAGATGTTTAAGCTATAATCGATGAAGACCAAACAGAAAATCTGAACTTCAACAATTGTAGACAGAGAAACTGAGAATTCCCTGAAGTTAATATGTAATATACCACTGATATAAAAAGCTGGCTGCTCTAATGTGGACCATAGAAGCAAATGTTACAGTAGTTTTGAGAGCCTTACCCTCTAGGTGCCTGCTCTGTGAAGAGCTATCCAGGGTCTTGGTCATGGGAATCCTCAGTCTACCAAGCAGGGAAATCAACCCAACTTCCTAAATGCCTGTATGAGTGCTGTCAAATCAGCTAGAGAAGTCACTGTAGGAGGGCTACAGCTGGATAGAACCTCAATAAACATTTACTGAATGAATGAATGAATGAATGAATGAATGAATGAATAAGAGATGGTGTTCTTGACAACACAGGCTCACTTTCGACACAGGTGCACCTCAACCTGATGGTCTACATCTAAACAACCCATTTCAGGGCTTGCTTTTATCACCAAACTCTGGACCCTTGGTCCCCCATTACTTCCTTAATCTGATGACCAGATATTCACTATTCAACAATTGGAAGAAAATACTCCAAAATGTCCCTGGATAGTTATGGAATTCCATATTATTTTCATTTCCTTGTGGACACAGTTCTTTTTATTTTGTTTAGTGAGCATGCATTATTTCATTATTAACAACATCACTTAAAGAACAAAGTCCTTGAGGCCCTACTATATGGAAAGCATCGCTAGCCTAAGGAGACAGGAAGGCGAGTCCATCATCGGGAACATAATAGTACATCCTTGAGGAGAACATAGCATAGATACAAAGTGAGAGGAGGACTGGCTACAGCAGAGGCCCCTGTGCCGGGGGAATGCAGAGAAGGGAGTGATTAAAAGTATTAGGAGACAGACTATTGATGCTGCTGAAAATAAAAGAGAGGGAGGAGTTTTTTGTGTTTTTTTTGGGGGGGGGGAGGGGGGAGAAGCTTTACTATGGAAATGAAGAGAGGAAACAAATGTATGCAAAACTAGCGCCATGGCCACCTGCTGCCATCTTGAGTTAGACCAGGAAAGGGTTCAGGCTGCCCCAGAAGCGGGTGGAGTTGAGCCACCAGCAGTACTGTTCTAGCACAGAGGGAGGAACCTGGGCAGCTGCAGGAAATGAGGGGAACACGAAGCCTACCAGCTCCCTTACATGGGAGGAGCCAGGCTGAGAAGAAAACCTAACGGGCTCGGATGTACTCACTCAACCTTTGAGAGCAGACTTGGCTTTCCAGTCAAAGACAGCGATTTTCAACCGGCGTGTCACAAGAATTTTAAACACATGCAATACCTGACTATTTAGTCTGGGGCACTGACCTCTTTTCCCTTGGATTGTTAAATTATAAAAATATGGCAACAGCCAACACAACGATAGCTATCTGGTGTGAATGAATCAAAATTATACTTTTTTATTTTGTCAGATTGGCAAAAAATAACATATTTTTTGGTGGGGTGCAGAATTTTAATAACTAGTTTATGTGTACTATGAGATGAAAAAGGTTGAAAATCAATGGTCTAAGTAAGAGAATGGTTTGTGGGATGTAGGTAGGATTCACTCACCTTAAAATCTCCCTAGCGATATTTCACTTAACCCTCCACCATCAGCTGCTCATTCCTTTGTGTGAGGCACTGACCCCCCTCTATAAGTCTTCTTTTTTTCTTCCCCAAAACAATGTTAATCCTTGATGAACGACTAAACAGAACACTAGCTTGGAATGCGCCCTTTGCCCAACAACTCGACTTCCAGGAACCTTCCCTACGGAACACTCACTCTCCTGTACACACGAAGATATTCGTGGCAGCATTGTTCACAGTTAAAAAAAAAAAAAAAGGATGTACCCACAGAGGAATGACTAAGTGAGAGATTAGAGCATATCTACACTATGGCACACACTATGCAGCTAGTAAAAACAAGGTACCGACACAGGAAGGTATCTGTAAAATATTGAGTGAAAAAAGCACGTTGCTCCATGAATGTAAAAATAACAACCATCTATTTATGTGGGATGATGTGTCTACATGTACAAAATGTCTGAGAGAATTTACTCCCGTTAAACTGTTGGAGAGGTGGGATTGACAGGTGAGCAAGAGGGGACTTTGCTTTTTCCTTCATGTTATTCTAAACTGCATTTTCCCCCAATGAGCGCTGGTTGCTTTCATAATTAAAGGCAACTTGCATAGTGTTTACTATGAGCTTTATGTTTATGAACGCATTGAACTCCAACGATAGTCCTGTGAGACGGCACGATTCTTACCCTCTTTTATAGATGAGGACATGGTCCCTGCCCAGGCCACACAGTGACATGTAAAGGTGCTGAGCTTTGGACCCAAACCATCTAGCTCAGACTTGTGCCCTTCTTAGTCATTAGGCTGTAGTGCCTCCAAAAGGTGACATTAACGGACAAGTAACCTGCTTCTAGCACCGGACACACCTGCATGTGAATCTCAGCTGTTGCTGATTAGCTGCATGCTCCTTAGTCCGTATCTGACCTGTAGATCAGCTTCCCCAGCTGTAACAGGGGGAGCGATAGTCACATACCTCATGAGACTACTGTGAGGACTACACAAAATGTGTTCAGTCCAGGCCCTGAGTGAGCATTGCTACATACAGACGACTTCCTCTATTGAGATGAAATGGCCAGCCCTTTAATGTGTATAACTTTCACTGGCTGTTTTCTTGGTTGGCTGTTTGGTGCTTCAAGGGTAAGTGGAGGAGGAGGACTTGGAAATAAGCAGGAATTGGCTTAGACCGAGAAAATAGAACACGTTGACGTAACCACCTTCTTCACAGTTTTGCCTGAAACTGGTCCAGTTAAGAGACTAATATTAATAGCATTTATATGGGTTTTTGAAAATTCTGGAGGAAAATATCTCATTTTTAGAATGAGGGTATTAAAGTCCAGGGATTGGCCCAAGGTCACTGAACCAATTAAACGAAGGAGCCAGGACTGAAGTTTAGATTTTCTGATTTCACATTCCACCCTCTTTTCCATGACACACACTGCCTGAGCTGGGGGCGGGATATCAGGCTTGGGAAGCGGTAACTGCTGCCGCTCAGAAGGAAAGCGCTACAGAAATGTTAGGAGGATGGTCCTAATGCCCCCCCCCCCCTCAGGAATGCTCCATCAGTCCACGTGCTGCTGCATCTGCGTCATGGCCACGGCCTCCTCCACACGTTAGAGCTAAACTGATGCACTGACAAGTGTGACAGAGCCCCTCCCTGTGGGGACTACGCAGCCCAAGATCAGATTACCCTTCCCTTTCTCTCCAGCTGTTTGTGGTCCTTATCTTCACAAGAGTCATTGTTCTACAAAATAGGACACAGCATCCTGGAGGAGACAGGTGACCTGAGCAGGCAGGTGGCTGCAGGCAGGTGGGAGGGTCCAGAGTGAGCCTTGCTCACTGCTCTGGGCTCCACAGCCCCTTGCCTCTGCCTGATCCTTCCTCACTCTTGACTCAAGGGCACTGGGGGTCTGGGTAGAGCCAAGGAAGGACTGTCTGTCTGTGAGGCTCCTACTGTGCCACCCACTTTCAGGCTCAGTCAGTCGCTACCAGGCAGGGGTCATTACCATTCTCCGGAGAGAAGAGAAGACAACGAGAAATGGATCAGAAAGACCCAGCATTCTCAGCCTTTTTTCCAACAAGACACGCACGTTCTCTCGCATGTGAGTGCCAGGGGTGTGTGATCCGGGGCATGAGCAGGAGGTGTGATCCCACAACTTTTTCCTTTAGTCAGAGACCCTTTGATTGCTAAAGTGTGGTAATTATTAAAGCTGGGGTTTGTTACAATGTCCTCTCTACTTTGGTGTAGGCTTGAAAAATGCCATGATAAAAAGTTATTAAAATTTGAAGTAGCCCTTTGGAATGTAAATGTATAAAAGTGGTAGTATACAGTGGGGCCTTGACTTACGAGTGTCCGGACTAACGAGTTTTTTGAGATACCAGCTGTCTCTCGGCTGATTTTTTGCATTGAGTTGATAGAGTAATTTGAGTTACCGAGCTCCTTAACGAGCTCGGTCTCGGAACGAATTAAACTCGTAAGGCAAGGCCCCACTGTACTAGAGAATCTTGTATATGTCAGCTTATTTTAAAAATAACTTATTTCCAATCTGTGCTATGGCATTATCAGTATTGAAGTGCTTGTAACACACCTCAATCCCCATCCCAAGAGCAGCTAGAACAGCAAGTTGAGGGCTGGGCAAAGTCATCAACTTGGCCTTTTCCTCCCGCTCCAGCACACACACATTCTCTCTCTCTCTCTCTCTCTCTCTCTCTCTCTCTCTCTCTCCCTGTGTCCCTCCCTCCTTTTTTCCCCTCCCTCTCCGTTGGTGAGGGGCATTCCTCTTGGATGGTGACCGTTTGAAACTCCTTCGAATGACCCTATTGACAGTACCTAGGTTCCCAAGTAGTAAGAAGACAGTCAGGCACACTTAGAATTGGTTCAGTGACAGACAGAGCACCAAAGAGTCTGTGGGAGGAAATAAACTACATTTGAATAATAGCTATGTCTACCTGTGCTGGACTAAGAGCTTTACACACATCATCTCAATTAATCCTTTCCGCAACCCAGACAGGTGGAGGTTATTAAGCCCATTTTACAGATGAAAAATCAGAGGCAGAGTAACCAGCCAACTTCACACAGCTAAGATGTGGAGGCCCCTCGACTGGACTCCCTGACTTACTATCTATATCCCCTCCCAGCATGAACCCTGTGTCTCAGAGAGAGCAGGGGAGTTTGGGTGGAGTTCCTTGAGCAGGGCCTGGAATAACAGAGACTGAAAAGAAGCAAGCTAGCTGGTTAGCGCAGTGCCTGGCATTCAACAGATATTTGTGAACTGGACTTTTGATGGGAGTTTCAACCCAGGGTGGAGGTGGGGGAGTCTGCGGTGGGGGTGGGCGGAAACCACAGTCTGGGCCTCCGTGCACACTTGAGTTTCCCCCCTTCAAGGAAACCACGCAGACAGGTTCCTAGGTGTGAGCCCTGAGGTCCACGTGCCCTGTGGTCTGGAAGTGGCAGCCTCGCCACCCCCGCCCCCCCCCCGCAACCCCGGGGGCTTGTCAGAAATGCGGAACCTCCACTCCACCCCAGACTGACTGACTCAGAGCCCGAATGTTCACTGGCCGCCCAGGTGACTGGCTGGAGAGGCGCTGCCTGGCTCAGCGATCCTCAGCAAATGCGCCAGTCATCACCCTCCTCGGTCTGGGGGAAAGAAAGTCCCTTTTCCTGTTCTAGGCATAAGGGGGGTAAACCACATGCCGCCCTAACCGCCTTCTGTTTAGGACCATCTGAGGGAGTGGGAGGCAGAAGGCTTGGTGGTCAGCATTTCCGGGAAGTACAGCCCCTGTGCACTCCCCGTGACCTCCTCTGTGTCAGGACTTACGCCCTAACTGAGGGCGCCGGGGGAGCTCTTCCTCCTGCGTGACCAGGCAGTGACAAAGGCGCCACGTGGAAGGAAATTAGTGAATAATTCTTCGTATTCTGAAGTGAGTCATGCTGGCCTTTCTTGGAGACTGTGCTCCAGGTGACTAGACTTGCGGTTTCTGTTCTTAATTCAGAGCATGCTGTTACCCACACCTAGAGCGTGCCTCC
>NW_005370176.1:2001032-2023969 GCF_000412655.1 Myotis brandtii
CCCCACCCCCCCCACCAGACCAGGTGCTGGGGCAGCAGAGCAGGTGGCCCTGGCCTTGAGGCACTGGATGCAGAAATACTATCATACTGTTTCCACCTTTGGTAACAAAGGTAAAATAAAAGGCAGGTAAGGCGTTTCTGTAAACATGGACTCTGCTGACTTAACTAATGGGGTCAGAAACTTATCACCTTAGCCCCAGGGACTCTCACCCCTGCGCTCTTCCGCCCCCTCCCTCACTGTCCCTCTCCCAATTGCTCTGGGTTCTCAGTGCAGAGAGTAGCTGACAGTGACCCAGGGCGACCTGGTGACCGGCCATGCCTGCCTGTTGCTCGAGCACCTATTATTGACACTGTGTGTGCTTTACCTGTTTTTGTTTTTTTTTAATATATTTTTTATTGATTTCAAAGAGGAAGGGAGAGGGAGAGAGAGATAGAAACATCAATGATGAGAGAGACACATAGATTGGCCGCCTCCTGCATGGGCCCTGACCAGGCCCAGATATTGAGCTTGCAACCGAGGTACATGCGCCCAACCAGAATTGAACCTGGGACCCTTCAGTCCGCAGGCTGACGCTCTACCCACTGAGCAAAACCAGCCAGGGCTGCTTTACCTGTTAATCCTCACAACAGTACCTGAGGTATTATTTGCCCTACTTTATAGATGAGGAAACGGAGGCTCTGGGAAGTTAAGTTGTGTCTAGAAAGTGTCAGAGGACTGGAATATGGATCTGACAGGGACTCTAAAGCCCAGGGTCCCTCCCTTCGTACCTGGCTGCTTCAACCTCACCTACCTCCTTGTGAAATTTCAGGTGAAGAGACATACTCAGCTGAGTGGGGAAGAGGGTGGCAGGGTGTCTTTGGTGTCTCTAAATCTCACCATGCTGGTGCATGGCAACTCCAATATGTGTCCGTCTGGTGCCAGCTCCAGGATCAGGAGATGCTCTGCATGAATCACCAAGGGGCAAAAGAGGGCCTCCCCACCCCCCACATCATCACCACAGTCCTGGAGGATTATCTAAGCCCATCAGGTTTGGGGGATTGTGTAAAATCCATCCTGTTAGCTTTCTACTGGCTCTGTTTGGAAACAGAGATGAGGGAGCTTGATAAAGCACCTCTGTGTTTGAAACGGAGACAAGTTGGCCATTTGCTCTTGGGACCAGCCCGGATGACAGCCAGACAACGAGGGCACAGGACAGGAAAAGGAAAGAGTGGCAGAGGAGTGGGCCCAAGCTTCAACCATCCTGCTATTTATAGGTGAGACTCCTCCGAGGAAGGAGAATCCAAACCCAGACCCACAGATGATTCAGCACTCAGTTGTTCCAGGGCTTGCTGCTCAGTCCTCCCTCAGGCACAGAAGTTGAGTCTGCTGCAATCCTTTCACAGTAGAGCTCTCTGGGGGAATCTTCGCTACAGCGAATCTTTGTTGGACACTCAAAAAGTGAGCCCTCCGGGCATGGATTCTCTGCTTCACCCCTCTGCACACTTCTCCTCTTAGCTGGCCCAACTCTCCCTGCTCCCTTCTCAGGGCATCTTCCAAAACTTTCCTTCATCCATCCTTCTCTAAAGCTTGCTCCTCCACTCTTGGAGGCTTACCCCTTCCCGATATCAATGTTCTCAAACTTGCCTGAGCATGACAATCATCTGGCGAACTCTCCTATATGCCTGGATTGCAAAGATCCCGGGGGACAGCTAGAGATCCAGTGTTTAATAAGACCCCACATGTCCTTATAATCAAACATGTCTAGGAACCTTGGGATGTACAACCCTGCTGTCATATACCACTAATTCACCCCAGAGCTTACCACAGTCCTCAAAGCCACCTACTCCCATCCCGTGACAACACCCTCAATGCTCCAGCCTCAAAGTACACTGACCTCCGAACTCCAGCAACCTGTATCTATGCTCCACATCACCTGCCTGCTCCCTGGCCCCACGGGGAACTCAGCTTCCTCTGACACAGTACACAGCAGGAGCTCCTTTCTGCCTACACCCACTCACCTACACACACTCTCACTCCCTGGCTCCTGGCCCCTGACCACTGTCCTTTCATGCATCATCTTCTTAGTCTATCAACCCCTCCTAAGCTTCGTTCTTTCCTCCCAGCACTTCTGGAACCATGGTTGAGCATATGAGCTAGTGTGTTGCCATTCTGAATCTGAGCCCATATCCTTCTGCTATACTTACTCAGCAGATCTGATATTAATTCACCCACCCTCTTCTTTTCTACATCCAGGGAGCTGGAATCTGAGATCTTCAGAGAAACCCCAACAATCGTAAGGCTCACCCCACACAAACCCATGACCTTCAACCTTGGCTGAGCTCAACTTCAACTAAAAGTTGAGGCCATGAGGCAATAAGACTTCAGCTCCCACTCTTTCCCTACAATAGGACTGACATCACAGCCACCCTCTCTACCTGTCCCTCCAACAGCAGAGGACTGGGTCTCACTCTGTTGTTCACTATGAGCCCATCAGGCGTGTTCTTGACTCCATCCATTCCATTCCTTCCTTCCTCTATCAGTCACCCTCTTTCTATTCTCTGTATCTGTAACCTCTCCCTCCCAGCTGGTGGTTCTAGCTCAACCTATTAAGCTGCTCAAGTTTCCCTCCTCTGAGACATCTTGCTTGACTTTATGCTCCCCTTTACCATCTACCATCTGATCTCTCTTATTTCTTTCCCCAAAGGCTCTGCAGTTCTCTGTGTTATTGACCTTCTTCTACATTTGACATTTGTGACCACTTCCTCCTTCAGAACTCTTTCTACTCCCTTGACCTCTGAGACACATTTTCTCCTGACTCCCCTTCCTCTTTGAAAGTTTCCAGTCTGGCCATATATGACAAACCTACAGCCAACATCATATGCAATTGGCAAAAACTAAAACGATTTCCTCTAAGAACAGGAACAAGACAGGGATGTCCGCTTTCGCCACTCTTATTCAACATAGTACTGAAATTCCTAGCCACAGCAATCAGAAAAGAAGAAAACATAAAAGGCATCCAAATTGGAAAGGAGGAAGTAAAACTCTCATTTGCAGATGACATAATATTGTACATGGAAAACCCTAAAGACTCCACCAAAAACTACTATATTTAATAAATGAATTTGGCAGTGCAACAGGATACAAAATTAATACCCAGAAATCAATGGCACTTTTATACATCAAAGATGAATTCTAAGATAAAAGAAACTAAAACAATAGTCCCATTTACCATTGCAACAAAACTTTAAGATAGTTAGGAATAAACCTAACCAAGGAGGTAAAAGACATGTATTTGGAAAGCTACAGGACGTTGAAAAAAGAGATAGAGGAAGATATAAACAGTGGAAAAATATAACATGTTCATGAATTGGTAGAATTAACATCACTAAAATGCCCATTCTACCCAAAGCAACCTATAGATTCAATACAATCCCTATTAAAATACCAATAGCATAGCCCTGACCGGTTTGGCTCAGTGGATAGAGCGTCGGCCTGCGGACTCAAGGGTCCCGGGTTAGATTCCATTCAAGGGCATATACCTTGGTTGAGGGCACATCCCCAGTGGGGAGTTTGCAGGGGGCAGCTGATCGATGTTTCTCTCTCATCAATGTTTCTAACTCCCTATCCCTCTCCCTTCCTCTCTGTAAAAAATCAATAAAATATATTTTAAAAAATACCAATAGCATATTTCAAAGATCTAGAACAAGTACTCCAAAAATTTATATGGTACCAAAAGACCCCAAATAGCCTCAGCAATCTTGAAAAAGAACAAAGTTGGAGGAACCACAATAGCAGATATCAAGTTATACTACAAAGCCACTGTAATCAAAATAGCATAGTACTGGCACAAGAACAGACATATAGATCAATGGAACAGAACAGATACCCCAGAAATTGACCCAAGCCATTATGCTCAATGAATATTTGACAAAGGAGGCAAGAGCATACAATGGAGTCAAGACAGTCTCTTCAATAAATGGTGTTGGGAAAATTGGACAGGTACATGCAAAAAAAATGAAACTAGACCACCAACTTATACCATACACAAGAATAAACTCAAAATGGATAAAATATTTATATGTAAGCCATGGTGAAACCATAAAAATCCAAAAGAAACCATAGGCAGCAAAATCTCAGACATCTTTCATAGCAATATGTTTATGGATACATCTCCTCTAGGGCAAGGAAACTAAGGAGAAAGTAAACAAATGGGACCACATCAAAATAAAAAGCTTCTGCACAGAAAAAAAAAACATTAAAAAAATGAAAACAGAGCCTTATGGGAGAACATATTTGGCAATGCTCCATCTGATAAGGGGTTAATATCCAAAATATATACGGATCATACAACTTAATAAAAGGAAGACAAACAATACAATTAAAATGGGTAAAGGACCTAAATTGACACTTTTCAAAGAGGACATACAGAAGGTCAAGAGACATATGAAAACATGCTCAAAGTCACTAATCATCCGAGAGATGAAAATTAAAACAACAATGAAGTATCACTTCACACCTGTCAGAATGGCTATCATCAACAAATCAACAAATGACAAGTGCTGGTGAGGATGTGGAGAAAAGGGAACCCTAGTACACTGCTGGTGAAAATATAGACTAGTGCAGCCACTATGGAAAACAGTATGGAGTGTCCTCAAAAAATTAAATACGGAACTGATCCCATTTCTAGGAATATATCCTAAGAAATCTGAAACACCAATCAGAAAGAATAAATGCACCCCAACCCTATGTTCATTGCAGCGCAATTTACAATAGCTAAGATCTGGAAATAGGCCAAGTGCCCATCAGTAGATGAGTAGATTAAAAAGCTGTAGTACATTTATACCATGGAATACTATACAGCTGTAAAAAAAGAAGGACCTCTTACCCTTTGAGACAGCATGGAGGACCTGGAGAGTATTATGCTAAGCAAAATAAGCCAGTCAGAGAAAGACAAGTATCACATGATCTCATTCATATGTAGACTCTAATGAACAAAATAAACTGATGAACAAAATAGATCCGGAGACATAGAAGCATAGGACAAACAGATGAATCTCAGAGGGAAGGCAGGTGAGTGGGGAGAGAGATTAATCAAAGAGTTTATCTGCAAAACCCATGGACACAGACTATAGTGTGGTGAAGCCCTGGGACAGGGCGGGGGGCTGGGTGGAGGGGGTCAATGAGGAAGAAAAAGGGGACATATGTAATATTTTCAACAATAAAGATAAATTTACAAACAAGACAAAACAAAAAACACGAAAAAAGAAAGTTTCCAGTCTGTCTTCCCTGTGGGTCCTTTCTCCAACCATTTTGAAAACAGACATATCGGAGACCTGAACTCAGCCCATTCTCCCTGATTTTGATTCACACACCCTTCCATGATTTTAATGCAACCTGCTTCTTGACCTTTAGTTTTTATATCCAAATGGTCTGCTAAATTTTGGCACAGACAGTTCAAAATGAGCACATCTCAAACCTAACTCACTCCAAAGCCAGCTCCTCCTTCTCCTGTATCAGATATCAAATGGTACCTCCATCTAGCTAGTGCCTGGGAGTCATCCTGCATCCCAGTCTCCATCACTGCTCCCACATATTACACATACAGCCAGCCAGTCAGCAAGTGCTGGGATCTTATGTCTAAATAGTCTTCAAATTCATGTGGCCTCTCATTCTCCTACTACCACTCCAGCAAGGTCCTCATCCTTTCTCACCTGGACTCTCCTAGCCTCCCAGGTGGTCTCTCTCCCTCCCACCCTGCCTTTTTCCAAGCAGTGTTCCACTCAGACACCTTAGTGGTCTTTCTAAAATGCAAGCTGCATCCCAGCTCTCTATCGTTTAAAGCATCTCAAGAATTTCTTGCCACCCACAAGTTGAAGTCCAAACTCCTAAGGAAGGCTCCTCTAAACGCATTACTTTATTTCATCCCTCCATGTTCCTGCTCATAGTTTCTTTCCTCCTTTCTCTAAACAACTCCCATCCCTTCTTCCTCCCTCAGCCCAGGCATCATGGCCCCACCACTTCTTTCTTGGCTCTACATGACTGGATTAGTGCTCCCAAAGTGCTCCTGTAACACCCTTTCACTGACGTGTGTAACACCTGTAACACCTCACACTTACCAGATGACAGTGGCAAATTCAGCCTTTAACTGTGGGAAGAGACAAAGCTTGAGGATTGTTTTACAGATTCACCGCCTCTCTCCACCCCTAGCTGTTACCACAGTGACCAAGAGCTGGCACTTCCTCACACGGATGAATGTGTCTGAAGCCAGCTCTCCCCTCCCTCTGCCTCTCGGGTGAAGCAGGAGGACCACCCAGGGATCAGCCCACCTTGATCTCTGCTCTTCAACGGGAGTGGCCTCTCCTGGCAATTGGCAAAGCTGCCAGAAACTTGGCTTTGAACCATTCACATCTAACAGGTGGTCCGGATACCCTGGCACAGACGTGGGTTTAAAGAGGGGGAGAGATAGAATCATAAAATGCATGTTTTGGGACCACACTGACCCCTAAGGGCCAGGTCACTGGTGAGGGATACTATAGTCGTGGAGAGCCACACGGGAGGAGGACACTAGCTCACATTCCTGCCTCTCTCAGGAATCCTGAGACGTCAGAGCTGGCCTTCAGAAGGTGTTTACAAGCCACCTGCCAGTCTTCTGGGAGGAAAAGTGAAGAAGCGGAGATGAATCCCAGAACCCCCAGGACTCCAGGGCGAACTCTCTTGAACAAAGTAGAGGGGACACTGCCCTCAGCCTCCATAGGAGCTCCTGGGGTCAGCAGGGGATGGACAACCTGGGCCTGCAGTGCTGAACAATGTCAGAAAAACTACTGTTAAACTGGACTCCGTGGAGCCTTTCAGATGTCCTCTGACCCAGCCCTGGGGGGAATGGGCTTGTCTCCTCCAAAGGCAGGGCGAGAAGAACTGGCAGCACCAGGCTGTCTTTTGTAACCTGCCGAGAGCTGGCCGTGCTGCGGGAAGGACTGCCGCGGAGGCAGGGGCAGCACGTTCAGAGGAGACAGCAGCAGAAGCAGCCTGGTCAATCCAGACCATGAAAGCAAGGAAGGGAGAAAGGACTGCATGTCCACTTGTGCAGGTTGCTCACTGTGCCAGGAGCAAATGGGGGCTGAAACCCAGCCCGGGCACCCATTTGCTAAGCTGCATATCCTGGTGCAGAACTGCATTTGCTGGGGAGGTGCCTGTTTGTAATTTGCAAAATTTGGGATTTTCGTGACATTGATGGCAAAGACACTGGCAGCAGCAATGAGAAAGCTCGGGAGAATGCAAGAGAAACCTGGGCTCTGGCAGAAGATGCCAAGGGTTTGGGGAGCCCCAGGGCCCCTGCTAGGTGGGGAAACAGACTTGCAGCCTATAGAGACGCTGGGAGCACCACTGTGCTCAGCTCTTAGCAGAGACTTGGGCTGCAGAGCTAGGCCACCAGTCTGTCCTGAATGCCAGGTGAGAAGGGACTGTTGAGTCTTCCCTCTTTGTTCCTTTACTATTTATAGCTCCACCTTAACAGCATCCAGTCCTGGTGACAGCTCACAGGTTCCAGCCTGCCAAGGGAACTTCTAGGAAGATTACAGCCTTGTTCTGAAAGCTTGTAGCACACAACCTAAGGCAGTGGTTCTCAACCTTCCTAATGCCGCGACCCTTTAATACAGTTCCTCATGTTGTGGTGACCCCCAACCATAAATTATTTTCGTTGCTACTTCATAACTATAATTTTGCTACTGTTATGAATCGTAATGTAAATATCTGATATGCAGGATGTATTTTCATTGTTCGCGACCCACAGGTCCTAAGGGAACCTGGGCATTGCCTCCTGCCCTTCTGGCTGGAGACAGACGGTGGACCCTCTCAGGTAGATATGGAAGGGAGGCCAGGGCAGGGGGAACTAGCTTTTCTGAGTCCCTATTTTGTGCTGTATGTACATGATCACATTTAATTCTCTAATGATCCTCGATACTTAAGGATGAATATCATTATTTCCATTTTACAGATGAAGAAACTGAACCTCAAAGAGTAGAAATAATGATGGCCTGCTAGCAAACTGGAGTAATCCTATTTGGATTTGCAGGTCTGTCTGGCTCTGACACAGGGTTTGGTTTTTTTTTTAACCTACAATGTGTCACCTGCAAAAGCATCTCCCTTGGGGAGAGAGAAATCAAAACAGTGAAAAGGAGCAGAAAAAGCTTGAGGAGTTTTGCTTTAGCACCTGAACCCAACCTCCTTATAATCTTCTCCCTTTCTCTTCATACTTCCAGGACACTCTCAGGGGAAAATTATACCCTCTGCCTCCCCCAGGGGTTTTTATAGAGGTGAAATCACCGCACTAAAGCTGCACCCTTGGAAAGGGGAAAGGGGTGGGTAGAAGATATCATGACCTGATTATGCAGGAGCCAGCCAGCTCCTCAACCCACTGCTCAAATGAAGCATCATCTCTCAGGGGCTAACTGCCAAGACCCACGGTGTAGTTAATAAAATGTGAGAGCAGGCAGGGGCGTAAACAATGATGGCGATGTTTGCAGAGTGGGTGTTACCTAATAGCCAGGCGCTGCTCCAGGGACCTTAGGTAGCGACCCGCTTAATCCTCATACACACGCACACACACAAAGTACAATCGAGGAAAACGAGACCCAGGAAGGTGGCGGGACTTGCCCAGTCTCCCAGCTGCGATGAAGGGGACTGGGAATCAAAATCACACAGCCTGGCTCCTAGACGCTGTCCTGCCTCCGAGGTGGTCTCTCCTGCTGCCCCGCCCCATTTCACAGGTGGGTGGGAGGGCAGGGGAACTGCCCACCGGCCAAGGCCAGAGGCAGGCCCAAGACCCCAGGAGTGTGCTAATGGCACTTCACTGAGCTCAGATGCCACTCAATGCTCCGAACTAGAAAATTCTTAAATACCCATTTGTCTGTCTGACTCTGTTCTGTGCTTGAGCAGCCCTTACGGGCTCCGGGACGGCTAAATACAGCTTCCATGAGATTCTCTGCCTCTCCCCTCTCAGCAGACAGATCCAGACAGAAGCCAGGAGCAGCGTGGCTCCTCTCACGCCCCGCAGTGCTGGGCATGGCTCTAAGCACTGCCTGCGAGGCCGGCAAACATTTTGATAACCTTCCCCCTGCAGGAGTCTCCTGTGAGAACAAATGGACACAGGAGCGATCTTTCAGCAGATTCCACAGGAGCGATCTTTCAGCCTCACCTCCGTGGAGGGGATTTTGACTCTCAGACCTTTCGGGAGGAAAGCAGATTTGGAGGCAGGGGCTGCCTAGACCTGCTGTGCCCTGGCATGGGGGGAGGGGGGGTGGGGGAGCCCTCAGTGGGAGGTGAAGGGGGTAAAAGCACAGCCTTCAGTCAGTCAAGCCTGGGCTTGAGGGCAGCCCTGGGCTTAGGGCTGTGTGACTGAGGGCAAATCCCTTCACCTCTTTCTGGTCCTCAGTCTCCCCACTTTACAGGGGGGAGAAAGAAGACTCTCACCTCTTGGATCGGCCCCTGAGACCTAGACGCAATACTGCCGGGGAAGGACTGCGCACGGGCCTGGCACAGCAGGGGCTCAGAAGCCACAAACACGATTATCATCACGAGATCCCCCACTCTCCTTGCAAGGAGCTCACGGCGTGTGTTCCCCGCTGTCACTTGTCCCCTTTACTGAGCTTCCCTTAGAGGGCCTGGGGCCCCTCCCCTGCCCCAAAATGCGACTTCTGGGGAGGAGGGAGAGCCCTGAGTGATGGGGCTGCCATGGCCACAGCTCCATGCTGGAACGGAAGTCGTGGGCCATCCTCTGGACAGCCATTGCCCCACACCTGTCAGGTTGGCTGGGCGATGGGCAAAGCCCCACAGGTTCCTGGCGTGGGGCATTTCTTCACAAAGGCATATTATTTTGAAAAAGATTGAGCAAAATTAATACATGTTTATAAAAAGCAAAGCAATATAAAACCCTTGGGACAAAAAAGGCCTGGTACAGGCAGAGCAGCGCGGAGTGGCGTCAGCTGGCCGGGCGACAGGAGGCCTGTTTGACACAGTGGCCTTCTTTGCCTCTGTCTCAAGCCCACTTTCTGGTCCCACCCCCAGGGCTTCTTTCAGAAGATGAATTTGCTTCTGTTATTGCTGTCTCCAGGCCCCCAGGACACGGAGGGTGGCCCTGGGGTCCAGCTTTCTCCTAGTGACTCATCAGTCAGGTAGTGGGTGTCTGAGGCAGGGGAGCCCCTTCCTGTGTCCCTGAGCCACCAGTCAGCCAAACTGATGCCTATCCCTGCCGCCCGGATGCCTTCTCCGCTGAGAGCCTTTGAGGCACCCTCAGGGGCCTGGCCCAGAGAAGGGGCTGGGTGAATGTGGCTGAAGGGGACATGGTTTGGAGTGAAGTGAGGAGTTAACACACGGCTTTATCCACAAAAGAAACACAACCTTTCCTAAAGGTATTGACCTGTCCCACGTGCACTTTAGGAAAGAAATTCTCCTGATGGAAAATCTTGGGGCCAAAACACATTCTACCCCGCCCCTCCATGCATCCACACCACTGCAACCAAGCCACACCCCCTGCCAGTACTAGCTTTACACAGTGCACGGGTCCTGTTCAAGATTATGAGAAGAAAATGTGTGTCTAGATGCAGATGTGAGGGGGGGGGGAAGGGGGGAGAGAATGCATGCAGGAAGGGAGAATATTGACAAGAAATCCAAGCGCATAGACCAGACAGAATCTTTTTTTAAAAATATATTTTATTGATTTTTTTACAGAGAGGGAGGGAGACGAATAGAGAGTTAGAAACATTGATGAGAGAGAAACATCGATCAGCTGCCTCCTGCACACTCCCTACTGGGTATGTGCCTGCAACCAAGGTACATGCCCTTGACCGGAATCAAACCTGGGACCCTTGAGTCCACAGGCCGACGCTCTATCCACTGAGCCAAACCGGTTAGGGCAGAATCTTACAAACCACTGCAGACCACTTGTCTCCTCTCTGTACCCCCAACTTATCAGCTCAGGCTCAGGATCAGGTGAGTTCCATGGCCCTATCTGCACAGCAAGCTGACCCGGCTCCCAGAGCCAGCATCGGGCATTGAGCAATGGAAGGGGTTGTCAAGGCCACCAGGCCCTGAAGTAAGTTCTGCATCCTGGATTCCCTAGCTTAGGCGCGGTGGGGACAACAGAGCCCTCTGGAAGGCAGATTCAAAGCCAAAACATTTCATTACGACTGGAGGTCAGATAACAGCCCAGCCCTCTTTGGAAACCCCACACCAGCCAGTGGCACGGGACGGACCGACCAGGTCCCAGCCCTCCCAGGAGCCCCAGGCATCCTATTTCAGCACACCTTTGCTTCAGCTACTCCCATAGGAAGGACGGGGCTTGCTCCCACCTTGTTTTTAATTTCAAGAATACTGTAATCCCCTGAGGAATACAGTTTTCATTGAAGCCAGAGTGGCGGCTGCCTACGCACTTCAGAGGCTTCAGAACTGATCCTGGTCAAGCCCAGCGCTGTGGTCTCTGGGAGGCAGGCAAACAGGGCGGGGCGGCAGCGAAGGGATACTGCTCTCTGAACTCCAGGTGTGCCCTCCACAGCGTGGATGGCTGCTCAGGAGTTACAGGAAGTGGGGTTTGGGTCAGGTAAAGCCCTCCTTCAGTTGCCAAAGGAGAGGTAGATTATATACACAATCTGTGTAGTGAGGCGTCTTATTTGGAGAAATGAAGAACACACTCATAACATAGAAAACTACTTTGTAAAATTATTTGTTTTTAAAGATCAGCTGTGTGTGTGTGTGTGTGTGTGTGTGTGTGTGTGTGTGTGTGTGTGTGATTTTTAAAAAGTGAAACATCTGGGCCCTGGCCAGGTAACTCAGTTGGTTAGGGCATTGTCCTGACATGACAAGGTTGGGGGTTCAATCCCCAGTGAGCGCATAAATAAGTGGAACAACAAATTGATATTTCTCTCTCTCTCTCTCTCAACAAATAAATAAATTTTTAAGTGAAACTTCTAAGCAGACTTTCCAATTATATATAAATATCTATTACATTTACATAATGCATTACAGTTTACAAAGTACTTTTGCATGCTCATTCATTCAGTCAACAAATCTTCATGAGGCCCTGCAAGGATCCTGACACTTAGCTCTGGTGGCACAGTGTTGAACAAGGCAGTTGAGACCCCTCCCCACCCCACTACCACTGAGTTCATGCTCTAGTTGGGGAGACAGACAGTGGATGAGCAAGGTAAGTTCAGGGGACAAGAAGGCTTTGCAGATGATAAGCCAGGTAAGGGGCTGCACTGCTCAATGTGGCAGCCATTTGGCACCCATGGTGATTTAAATTTAAGTCTAAATTAATATTAAAATTATCTATAATAATAAAAGCATAATATGAAAATCAACCGAATGCCCGAACAGCAGAATGACCATCCAGACGACCACGCTATGACACGCACTGGTGCCAGGCCAGCCAAGGTGGGTGCAATGCGATTGGTCAGGGGGCCCACCATTGCCCCATGATCACCCCACAGAGGGAGGCCCAGGCCACCAGCCAGCAGGGCAATCGATCCAGGAGGGTGTTCCATGATTGAGGGGCTCTGCGATCAATTACCCCAAAGAAGGAGGCCCAGGCCACCGACCAGCAGGCTGCAGCAGGTGGGTGAGGCCTCCCTCTGTGGGGTGATGGATCGCGGGGCTCCTGGACTGCGAGAGGGTGCAGGCCGGACTGAGGAACCCCCCCCCCCCCCCCCCGAGTGCACGAATTTCATGCACCGGGCCTCTAGTATAAAATAAACATTTAGTTTTATTTCAAGTGCTAAAGAGCCACACGTGGCTAGTGGTATAAATAATGAACATTTCAATGAGCTAGAGAGCAACTTGGGCTAATTTAGACTGAGGAAGGCCTTTCTGAGGAGGTGTCTTGAGTTGAAACCCCCCAAATGAGAAGAAACCAATGCCTCCCAGACCTGGGTGGGATTGAGTGGAGTGGGCACTGAGTTCCAGGCACTCCAAGCCAAAGCTCCCGATGTAGGCATGAGTTTGGCACATGTGAGGAACAGAAAGGAGGTCGGTGTGACTGGAGTGTAATGAGCTGGAGGGTGTGGAGAAGGGAGAAGGGAGAAGGGTGAGGGAGGTCAAAAGTAATACTGAAAACAGCTGGCGGCTGCTGAGTGCTCCTTGTGTGCCAGACATCTCTGAGGTGGGTACTATTGTCCTCCTTTCACGGATGAGAGCACTGAGACAGAGAATTAGACACACTTAGCCGAAGTCACACAGCTCCTGCGGGGCAGAGCTGGGTTTCGGCTGGGCGGGCGCTGTGGAGCGCTCGGCCCGGTGCTGCACCGCCTGTCCAAAGAGACAGGGCCGGCCCTGGCGTCCTGTGACGAGTTGGGACCCTACCTGGGTGTGACAGGAAGTCATTGAAAGTTTTCAGGCTGGAGAGTGACCCTGTCGATTGCACTATTGAGTGGCTGATGTCCTCTGACGGGGGAGAATAGATTGTAGAGGAAGCTGCCTCATTAATCCAGGCCGTGACATCACTGTGGCTCTCTGTTTTTATTTTTTAAAGCTTATTGGACATTGCACTTTTTTTCATGACTTAACTTACCTTCAAGAACTTTGGCAGATAAATCAATGCATCTTTTCTAAAAATCTTAATACTCATTTACTGACAGGAAAGCCAGTTTTCCCCGATCATACCTAATTCCCATTCAAATAATCTTTTCTATATTCCTTAGACTGTTATTAAATTATACCAATGATTTTTCTAAACTGGGAGGTTGGCTTGGGCTCCACCCAGGGTCCTTTCCAGCCAGGAGAAGGAGCTGAGCGGGTGGGAAGCCCGGTGAGGGGATGTTGTGGGGAAGAGAAGCGCATGGACTGTGCAGGGCCTAAGCAACCTGATCCTGAGCACTGGGAGGGGCAGGCACCGCAGTGACCAACAGGGCTCCCAGGCCAGTTGGTCCGGTGATGTGGACTTTGGCTGTGGTGCCTGTGTGTTCCAGGTTCTTTTGTAAAAGAGAATAAAGGCAAACTGACAGACCTCCCAGGGAGGGCTGCATGAGTCCTGTTTCATATCAATCTCCCCTGAGCTCTTGCAAACCGTTGCCTAAGGTGCTTATATAAAATGCAACCTGTAATCGCCTCCATCATCAAATTCCTGAACACTCTCTCTCATCCAGTTCTTGTTGTTTCATCAGACCTTCTCTTCCCAGAAATGATGGGATAAGGGGAGTAAGATGACTCAACTAGGGTTTCCTTCCAGCCAGGCTACCTTCTGAGGCCGAGTGTGGTGAGAGGAGGTTCAAGTCAGGGTCACCGAACTGGGGTGCACCCCACACCTCCCCCCCTTTCCCCGATGTCAGGTTATCTAACCCTCCATGGCTCCCCTCCTTGATCACTAGAATGAGGATAATCATTAACTATTGTTCTACCTCGTTGTGTTGCGAGAATTAAATAAATTAGGATTAAATAAGTAAAACGGAACAATTCTCATTGTTAGCTATGACATCATATTACTATTACTGGGAGGGAGAGGCTAGGAAAGGAGGTGCCAAATCCAAAACCCAGACTCCAGGCTACCGTGAGTAAAGATGCAGAAATCACCCAGGAAGCAACCACCCTGGAGCCTCCCCAGGTTAGTCAGGGGATTCTCCTGGGCTCCAGGGCCCCGAAAGTCACTTCCTAGGCTGGATCAACACCGCCCCGCAGCCCAGCTGCAGTTCCCACGGCTCAGCATTGCCAAGCTCTGGGCACAACAGCAGCGGGCGATGTTCCTGCCTTGCCTGTCCCCTGCCCCCTGAGGCCGGCTTGGGGCAGAGGTGGCAGCTCCTAAGGAATGCAAAGCAAAGGCCTTCTCAGTTTGGTGTGAGGAAGCTGAGGGAGGTCGGGCAAGGCTGGGGCGGCTCCCTGTGGTTCTGCCAGAGGGTGAGTAACCCCAGAGGCGGATGGGACCCAGCTCCTGTGGCTCTCCTGGGACTGCCTTCCTGAGGCTGTGGAGCTAACACTGCCCAACCCAGATGCCTCTTTGCTGGTTGTCTCAACAGCTGATGATTTAATCCTCAATAACACTCACCCACAGGTCAGCAGTTCCCTTCTTGGCCAGAGCAGTCTTATACGGATTAAGCGTTTCTCCCAGGTAGAGGCAGGGCTTTACTTTTCAGTATAAGTAGGGGAGGCAAGCAAAGTGTTGTGATTAGGAGCACAGACTTGGAGCCAAACTGTCTGCGTTTGGATCTGGATCCACCACTTACAAAGTGGTGTGACCTTGAACAAGTTGTTTAACCACTTATTGTCTCACCTACAAAATGGGGATAATAATAGTACTTACTTCATATAGTTATTATGAAGGCTACATGAGTTAACATCGATATGGAACTTAGATCCATGCCTGGCATACATTATGTGCTTACATAAATGTTGAATAAATAAATGTTCAATAATGAGGAATTAGTTCTATAAAATCTATATAATGGAATAACACACCACCATTAAAATCTTTATTACAGAAGAATAGTAATTTGGAAATATATTCATGACCATTACTAGACTCTAAAACAAACTACAGTATCTCATTATTGTTGAAAGAAAGAAAATAAATCTACATGCATTGAAAATGTGCTAAAAGTATGCACACCAAAGGGTGTCTTTTTCTACCTTCCAAAGTTTCTGTTCTGTATAACTTAGTAATAAGAAACAATAAAATTATTCTGTAATAAAGACAATAACAATTAACCAAATATAGTAGATGTGCATAATCCAGATTAAATGATCATGCTTTAAAATGACGACGATGATGATGATGATTCTGATAGCCCCCAAGCACATGGAGCTGAGGCTGAGAGGTCACCACCACCACAACTTTAATGATTAGTCAAATGTTACCACCAAAAAGACATAACAATAATATTACATGTTTAGATGGGATATGACACTCTATTTTCCTTCTGGGAATAATCAAAAGCTAACCGTACCAACTCAGCCAGACTTAAATCTTACCTAAGCAACAGGTGGCCCACGTATGCAAAATAAACAAAGAAGCAAGTGGCAGTGTGTAAAAGCCGGGATTTGAGTGTGCTTTGCAAAGTGGTGAATAAAGGGGGAGTCACAAAAATTGCACACATAGCTAGGATGGGGTGGGGTGGAGAGAGCATTCTTCCAGCCATTGAGTCAGAGGTTTCAAGAAGGAAATGGAACTTCAGGGGCTGCTGAAATAAAGGAAGGAGATAAGCATCGTGTGTTTTTTTACTGCTCACTTGAATGGAGAAAAGAATAAGACTTATCCCCTGAACCATGACCTTCAGTGTGGGCAGACTTTTCTACTCTGTCACCAAGCCACTTCTCAGCCTGCTCCAAGATCTTTTAAAACCCGGACACGCTGCATCTGGGCTCTGATGGATGGGACTAATGTTAAATTCAACACTGTCAGAGGCAGTAGGGTGAATCCCCAAACCATCTCAGCTTCAGTGCCAGGGTGCCCTGCTGGCTTTGCCTGGTTTTGCTGTTAACACTCATAATCTCACATGCTCCTTCCCCAAATGCAACTGTTGCAAGATGTCATGATCTTGTTCATCTCCATACTTTTAGTTTACAAATTCTCTCCCCAGCATCCTGTTACATTCAGAAGATGTAAAGCGCTATGAAAGGAAAACAAAATGCTAGTTGCACATTCTGAAATTGTGCTGGTGGGATGAAACTTTTGACAGACAGAGATTGATTTCAGTTCTCCCTTCATTCGTTTCAAATGTCACCACCACAAAGCCCCTAATATAACTTACCCTAGTCACAAGCCACATTGATATTTACATAGAAACCATCATTGCAATAATTCCCTACACATCGGAACTGGCTAGAATTGCTTCATTCTTTCCAAAGAACCAGGGGTCCTGGGGCTGCATCAGCCCCTTCCAGGGCTGTGCCCAGTGCACAGGCAGGAGGGGGTTGGCAGGCTGTTTTGCTTTCCAGCAAGAGCTGGCAGCGATTAGAACACCCAGATGCTTTCTGTTGATGCTTGTTGGGGATTGGCTTCTAAGCTTCAGGCTTGTCAAAACAGGGGTCACAAATTTAGTCTCAGGAGAACTGGCTGCACATTGGAAGGCAGAGGAAAAGAACCACTAGAAGAAGGGCCGTAATCACTTGAAAAAAGTCTTCACTGTGTTTAAAGAAAGGAAGGTCCAATGAAGTACGAGCTTTTTTCCTTCTAAGAGCATCTGGTTCAAAGCCATGGAGGAGGAAAGACCAAGGGGTGTCCAAGGCTTTGTGGAGGGAGCGCTCCTGGCCGTCAGGCCCACTTGGTAGCACCAGGCCTTCCTGGAGTGGGGATGGCTCCCTCCTTTCCGCAGGACCTGCTTTCTGACCCCAAGAGTTAGAGAAACTACATGATTTACAGCTGCATTTCTTTCCCCTTCTTTCTGATCCTCCCAGCCTGCGGTCTGTTCAAAGCACACGCAAGGGAAAGAGAGGCCAATGAACCTGCCTCACTGGGAAGTGGTTTTGAGCAAGCACCGCACCAACATCCTGACACGCACTTTGTCTTAAAATGGGTCCCTTGCGCTCCAGTGGAGCAGGGCTGTGTTTGCAGTGGCTGGAGCTCAGTGGAGGTGAGCCTGTATAGAGATGTCTCCGACTACAGACACCAGATCAGGCCTGCCAGTCATATGTGCTTCCGGCAGCCTCCCTTCACTTCTCCCTTAAACAGCAAGGAGGAGGGGAGTATCTCCCGGACTAGAGAGAGAAAGAGAAAACAGAAGGCCCTTTAAATGGAAAAACTATTGTGTTTTTATTTAATTTAAAAATTTTTTAAATTGATTTTAAGAGAGCAAGGGAGAGGGAGAGAAAAAGAGATACATTGATGTGAGAGAGAAACACCAGTCAGCTGCCTCCTGCATGCCCCCACCTGGGATGAAGCCCAAAACCTGGGCATGGGCTTTGACAGGAAATCTGACCCGAAACCCTTTGATGCATGGGATGATGCCAAATCAACTGAGCCACATCAGCGAGGACAAAGCTGTTGTGTTTTTTAAAAATTCTATTTATCATTTATGAGTTTTACATTGTTGGGAAAATTTCTTTCCCTGATCAATACAACCCTCCTATGTTAGCACTGAAGTTTTGCTCCTATAATATTATCTCAGTGGAATCTATTTCCTTGATGTAGCATCATGTAATTCTCACATCACTATCTCAAATATATATTTTTTAAAATGAGAAAAAAATGTTATCCTATATAATAAAGCGGTAATATGCAAATTGACCCTCACTCCATCATGCTGTCACAAGATGGCTGCACCCTCAGCGGAGGTGGGGTTCCCATAACGAGCAATCAGCAGGGACCTGAGGCTGTGTGGCGCCAGGCCAGGGCGGGGGACCTTAGGCTGCGCCCCCCACCTGGCGGGGCATGAAGGGGAACCTCAGGCCACACCCCCCACCCCGGCACTGGGCTGGGGGACCTCAGGCCGTGCTCCCGACCCTGGCACCGCCACCCAACGGGGCTTGACGGGGGTGGGGCTGGCCAGGTCTGGGTCTCGTGCAATTTTGAGGTGCATGTGAGTGGGCCGGGACTTGACTCCGGGTCCCGTGGTGCGCCCCAGACTCTTACAGGAAGAATATTTTCA
The DNA here is from genome assembly GCF_000412655.1 of Myotis brandtii. Classification (NCBI taxonomy): domain Eukaryota; kingdom Metazoa; phylum Chordata; class Mammalia; order Chiroptera; family Vespertilionidae; genus Myotis; species Myotis brandtii. Next base: position 2,019,575 of record NW_005370176.1, read on the forward strand.
TATACATTTTACTAATTTTCTTTCATCTCTGACACTTCTATTATAGAGAAAGGGCAAATAGCAATATTAAAATATTTCCTCTAATTAATTCCCTTTTAATGTGCACGAATTTCATGCACCGGGCCACTAGTCTTGCTATAATCAAGTCACCGAATAACTTCAATGCTGTGTTTTCTTTGCTTCCCTCTACAAAGCTGTTTGGGGGAACATTCCTATCTCTAGGCTCCTTTTCGCTGGAGAAAAAAGGTTTGGCCAGCTTGACCAAATCCTCAAAGAAAGAAATAAGAGTCCAGGTGCCCTGGTATTTTTGAAACAGTATAGATCCATTCCTGCTGGGACCAGGGGTGGAAGGGTGAGAGGTTGAGAACCAACAGAAGCTGGCCAAGCAGTGGCCTCCTCCCCTGCAGGTGAGGCCCTTGTTTCTGCCTTTGAACCTGCTGGAGGGGCCAGTCCTGGAAGCAAGCATAGCTCTGCTGGGCCTGGCATAGCTCATAGCTGTGGCTGAAGCAGCTTCCCCTGCCCTCCCCCACTAGGCCAGCTGTCTGACACCTCTTCCTTTGCCCCTTGAAGGCTACTTTTGAGTAGGGAAAACTAAAACCCCAAAGCTACTAGTTTGGAGAAACCTATTCTAGGAGGCTCACTGGAGAACTTGGTGCAGAGACTGAGTTTGAGTTGCCCACTGAGCTCTGTCCCCGCCCCCAGCCCCACCCTCTGGGCAAACACATCTCCTGCATTCAAGCTGTGAACCTCACAGCTCTCCCCTAAAGGATGGCTGATTGCAAACCTGGCAGCCCTTCCACAAGTCACTGGCAGCCCCGAGAGATGGCTTGTGACTCAAAGCCCAGCACCCGGCATGGACATGGCCTTGGACTTCAGTAGTGGTGAATAAATATAAGGCAAAATTTTTCAAACTCTCTTTGCACATCTCTATTCTTTGCCTCCCTCCGAGTTCAAGGCTTCCACAGCAGATTTGCATAGGCTTTGCCATCTAACAGACCAGGGTTGTGATCGTGAGTCTGTCACAAGTTCTTTCACCCAGCCAAGCCCCAGTTTCTTTTCCCACAAAATGGGGGTGCCCGCCTCAGAACTGTTACAGGGTTTGAGTGCAGTGGTGCTGAGCACAGTGGCAGGCACTGTATGAGCATCATCCCCTTCCCTTGGCCTAATGCCCAGCATCACCTTGACATTGGCCCCTCAGCCCCAGCCCTGGCTCACCCGCCTATCCCAGGTAAGCCACCCCTGTTCCACACCTACTGGGTCTCTTGAACAATAATTATTGGCCTAAACATGAATAGAGCTGAACTCCAATTAGCAGTGCAATTCCTGCACAAAAAGAGGGAAAGAAAAAGAAATGAGGTCAGTTTTGTGATCAATACACTTAAAGATTTCTTATCCTGTAAGATACTAGAGGCTGAAAATATAACTAAGGCAGGGGGTTCGGTGAGTTCCTGGGAGGCTGGTCTCAGCAGAAGTTGATTCAGATCCTTTGGGATGTTGACTCCCATGGTGGAGACAGACTGCTGGTTGAGTGGACCCTGGATCTAACCGAGTATTTTCTGTGGTTTAATGTTCCTGCAGAGAAGCACCCGCTCTGTGCCGGGCAGTGATCTGGGGAGCGAGGACACTGCAGTCAACATAATGTCCTAGCCCTCCAGGACCCCCACTCTAGCGATGGAAGCAGATATGTGAAGAGATAAATTGCAGTTTACTGAGGTAAATGCCATAATAAAAATACGACTGAAGTGCTTTATAACCTCAAAATTCTTGTGGCAATAACTAAATGGACAGTCTGTGCATGGAAGGGACTTGGCAATAATAAGTAAATAAATAAATGGATAAAAGATATCTGGCCTGTATGGCTTAGTTGGTTGGGCATCGTCCCATGCACTGAAAGGTTGCTGGTTTGATTCCCAGTCAGGGCACATGCCTGGTTGCAGGCTCCATCCCTGGTGGGGGTCATGTAGGAGACAGTTGATGGATGTTTCACTCTCATATTGATACTTTTCTCTTTCTCTCCTTCTCCCTTCCTCTCTCTCCAAAAATCAATTAAAAAAATAAGATACCTGGTAAAAGATACTAAAAGCAAGGACTCAGTGCTATATGTCCATTTGGGTCACTAGCATGAAATCTACCTATTTAGTTTTGACATTAAAAAGAAGTTGAAACCCTAAAGTTGCATTGTCCTATAGTCACACGTGGCTATTTACATTTAAATTAATTAAAATAAGATAAAATTTTATCTTAGAGCAACACAGTTTAAAAGAAATGGCAATTTCTCAATCATACTAACCGCATATCAAAGGTGCTCAAAAGCCTCAGTGCCTACTAGGTACCGTAATGGATGGCAATCTCCCTATTTAACTTCTAGAGCAAACATTATGCTTGGTCTTATGGGCTCAAATGGGTTCCTACCATATTCAGATGTTGAAGTCCTAACCCCAAGTACCTCAAAATGTGACCATGTGTGGAGTCAGAACCTTTAAAGATGCAATTAAGGTGAAATGAAATCATATGGGTGGGTTCTAATCCAATATGACTGGTGTCCTTATACGAAGAGGAGGTTAGGACACAGACGCACACAGACCATGTGAAGGCACAGGGAGAAGACGGCCATGTACAAACCAAGGAGAAAGACCTTAGAAGAAATGAACATGCGGACACCTTGATCTTGGACTTTCAGCCTCTAGAACTGCGAGGAAAATAAGTCTCCGTTGTTTAAACTGCTCGATCTGAGGTACTTTGCTAATGTACCTCAAACTGCGACTCATCACCCCTGTGTCCTGGCATACCTCTTTGTCTCTTCCTTTGTTTTATGTTTCTTTTGTTTTGAACTGTTTATGATCTCTTTACTTTACTTTTCATTTGTGAGTTTTCTTCTTTTGTCTAGATTTACCAATTCCTCAAGGAAAAATCTAAGGAAGCAAAGCACTGTTTTGGGATGTTCACCTCCCCACTGTGCAAAAGGCAGCACCATTTTAAAGGTGAAGAAACAGAGGCTCTGGAGACATAACTAAGTTGCCCAGGAGCTCTCAGCTGGCCGCTGGGGCTGGGATTCTCAATGGCTCTGCTTGGTTCCACAGCCTCCAGACCAGCCGTGGGCAAACTACGGCCCGCGGGCCAGATCCGGCCCGTTTGAAATGAATAAAACTAAAAAAAAAAAGACCGTACCCTTTTATGTAATGATGTTTACTTTGAATTTATATTAGTTCACACAAACACTCCATCCATGCTTTTGTTCCTGCCCTCCGGTCCAGTTTAAGAACCCATTGTGGCCCTGGAGTCAAAAAGTTTGCCCACCCCTGCTCCAGACCCATCACCTCACCCGTCTGCCTCCTTGAGCGCCTAAGCTGGCGGCTCACAATTACTTGAACATCCGCAGAGCTGAGCTCAGAGCTGGCCCACAGCAGACAATCAAAAACTCTTCATGGACTTGACTTGATTTCAATAATGCAGATAGTTTGGCTGATCCAGGGCAATTAACCTGACAGCACTTCTCACATTATAGACAGATGACAGCTCTTCGGGAGAAACTTGAAGACCTCGGGTGTTAAGAATCATTATCTCTTCCTCTTCCCAACTAACAGATAAAAGCTGCAGACTTGGCCTTGACGATGCACTTTTCAGATTTTTGTCAGAACAAGCCACAAACCTTAATGCATTTGGGTAGCGCTCAGCCAACTTGCAATTATATGTGGTGACAGGGGGCGAAGATGGCATCCGCCAAGGATGTTGACATCTGCCAACACCGCCAAGTTTCCTTTGGATCAAGAATGTCAGCGTCTTTCTCCAGAGGACAACTGTTTCACCTCCAGCAGAGAGGCCTGCAGGCAGTTGGGGCTGTGAGAGGCCCGGACAAGCTGCAGGAATGGGAAGGGCAGGAGTGGCCTTAAGGAGTCAAGGGCTAGCTCTAGTGGGATCTAAAACAAATCTAACAATCAAACAATAGAGATTTAAACGCTCTTTAGTGGAGAAAATGGTTATAAAAATAAATCTGACCTTTAATGCTTTTCTAATTTTGCACCGTGTGTATTTTATTACCTATTGAAAAATAAATGTCTTAAAAATAATAATAATAAAAAGATCTGACATCCAAAGCCTGAAACAGTGTAGAACTGATTTAATAGAATTGGCCTGGAAGTCAGTGGAATTGGGTGTTAGTTCCTACACTGCCACTAATTTTGTTTCTAAAACACAAATTTCCTCAGAAGCTTGATTACCTACAGAATAAATTCAGACTCTTTAGCTTGGCCTATGAGATCAGGGTGATCTAACACCTGCCTGCCTATCTTGGTGTAGGTTTCCCCTGAAGCAGACAATTCTTAGATAAGGAGTTGGTTTCAAGCAGTGAATGATGGCTCGAGGGAGGTGGTTCCCAGAGCATGGCAAGACAGGGGG
>NW_005370176.1:2036777-2041894 GCF_000412655.1 Myotis brandtii
AATGTAGTATGCATTATGAGCTGGTGACTGTGGGAAACTTGGTGCAATCTCCCAGGGTCCCTCTGAGAGACTGTGTAGAAGATACCTTGGAATTAATTATATGACAAAGGTCAAGAAAGCTGGGGGATCTATCATTGGTTGGGAGGGCGATCTAAGAGCACTAACTCCTCTGCCTTCTAGGCTGTCACATGCAAGTGCTGAACACACTGTCATGGCCAGAGAATGTACTCGGACAGGGACATGCAGGCGCTTGAGCTAGGGAGCTACAAATGGGCTGGCTGGATCACACAATGGCTGTAAGACTGGGCAGCTTTTCCCATCAAGAGGTGGGATATATTTACCTACCCCTTGAATCTGGACTGGCCTTTTAGAGAATAGACTATGGAGGTGACAAGGTTGTAGTAGTTCTTGGCTAGGCCTCAAGAAACCTATAGTATCTACTCTTATTTTCTTGGAACTGTGTTACCACTGTGCAAGTAGGCCAGGCTAGGCTTCTAAAGGATGAGAAACCACATGGAGCAGAGAGGCTTAGCCAGCAGAGCACCCCCAGATCAACCAGCCCCCAGCCAACTTGCCAGCTCACCAGAGACACATGAGTGAGCACAGCTCAGCCCAGAAGGTTGACTCAGGTGAGCCCAACCTAAATTGCCAAGCTCATAATCATAAACTAAAGAAATTATTGTTGCATTCAATCAATAAATTTTGGGGTGGTTTATTGTGCATCAAAGCTAACTGATGTAACATTTAGGCGACTGTCCTATGCTTCAGGTAAGCTCTAGAGCAGCGGTCGCCAACCTTTCGGACCTCACGGACCATCAATGGTCCACGGACTACCGGTTGGCGACTGCTGCTCTAGAGTAGACCAGGGGCACCAAGAGCATCTACCAATACATGTATTAGTTAGCTATTGCTGTGTAACAAATCACCCTGGTGTGATAACATAGCACCTTAAAACAAGGAACATGATTATATGGCTTCTGAAGGTCAGAATTTGGGAGGAGCTTAGCTGGGTGGTTCTGGCTCAGGGTCTCTCATAAGGTTGCAGTCAAGATGCTGGTGGGGGCTGCAGTCAGGTGAAGGTTTGACTTGGGGTGGGGGTCTGCTTCTGCACTTACTCATATGGCTGCTGGCAAGTGTCTTTGGTTCTTTCTGGCTATTGGCTGGAGGCCTCCGTTCTTCACCATGTGGGCTTCTCCATAGGACTGTTCATAGCACAGCTGTATGGTACTGCTCAGCACAATGGAACAATGTAGGAGCATCTATGCAAGGGTGACAATACCAGGAGCTGGGACTATTGGGAGGCTGCCTCCCACACTATTTTTTCTTCCTCATCCACCAAAAAATGCTCTCTGCCATGTAATCCACCCTTCAAATGACTATTCATGCCCTGAATATAGTATAGTGATAACAGCTATTGTTTTTGCAAGCCTACTAAGTGCCAGGCACTGTGATAGTTTATGTATAAAAGCCACATCCTTTCTTGATCTATGAACCATTGTCCTCCTGGGAAAGATCACCCGTGATATTGTGATATAACAAGAAATATATATTTGGTCTTCACCCCCAGTTCCTGGCACGAAGCACTTAAAAAACCTTGGAATTTCTGAGGGCCAGGAGTAAGAGGGGTGTCTTTTGTTCTTTATAATGAGCCCTCTTCAACCATACCTGCCTTCACACAGCCAGTCCCTTCCCCGGGCCACAGCACCTGATGGCAAACCAAAGTCAAGGCCAACACTGAGGGCGCTGCTCCTCACTCCTGCCGCTGAACAGGCAAACAACATAAAACTCTCCCCTGCCTTTGTGTTTTCTAATTGAAGGAATTCAAAGTCATTTTTGTTAAAACAAATGTACGCACCCCACCCAATACCACACCCACTGGTTCTGGGAGCCTGTCCTTTAGCTTTTTTTCCTTTGGCCATTTTCTCCCTTAGGAAGAAAGGAAAGAATGAAGATGCATGTGGAACCCCTGTGCTCTCAGGTGCCACCTGCCCCGCCACTTGCCTGCTGGGGGTGGCTGGAAGGGGTGCTGGGGTGGGGGCAGGCATCAGGGTGTGGGCAGCTGCAATGAGCCTGAGCCAACTGCATGGGTGCTGCTGGCGAAGGTGATGCCGAACGCTGGTAGCATGCACAGAAGCGGCCACTGGCAGTGGCTGGATTGGCAGCTCAGGATGTCTTAGAAGTTCAGGGATGCCTCAGGCTGGAAAAAATGTCATAGGCCTTCAGGTGGGGCAGGAAGGAAGGGTTGGGAAGGCTCCTTTGAAGTCAGCACAGTGGGGGCCAGCAGTGAGGGGGGCGGATCACTCAGTTCCTGCCATAGCCTGCACACTGGAGCCCAGGGCTGTGGCTCAGAACCCTTAGAAACACCTCAAGCCTGGCAGATACAGCAGGACTATAGCCCTTTTGTTCCCTCCACCTAGAAACCCCATCTTCACTTTATCTACCCAGAAGAATCCCAGCCTTCTTTCAGATCTAACTTGAATGTCCCCTCCCCTGGAAGCCCTTCTTGACTGCACACAGGATGCATTCCTCTGTAAGAGCAGACTAGACTTGACCTCATATTGTGATTCTCCCTTTAATGACATCAAACTTTTCATAGAGACACAGGGCCCAGTGGCCCAGACTCGCAGCGGTCGCCAACCAGTGTTCCATGAGGTCTGAAAGGTTGGCAACCGCTGGCCCAGAGACCTCAGGGGCAGAGCGGAACCCTCAGAGAATGTTTGTTGAGCGGAGTAAATGGAGAATACACGAGGCATGTCTTCTCTACGTCTCCAAGCAGAGAAACACCGCTCACCAGGCCCCTTTCTCTAGTGGCCTCCACTTCAGACAACTGAATGCATCCCTCCCACAGATTCCAGTGGGAGCTGTTCTTTTTAGCCTTTGAGTACTGCGATCCCTGGCCTCCCCAGAGGCTGTGCAGTGGCTCAGGGAGGGGGCAACCCCTGTATAAGGATTCCTTGGGTTCAAATTCTGTCTCTACCCCCTACCAGCCTTGTGGCTCTGGCAGGTTAGAAGACAGCAAAAGTACCTACCACAACAGCCGTGGGCAAACTACGGCCCGTTTGAAATGAATAAAACTTAAAAAAAAAAAAAAAAGACCGTACCCTTTTAGGTAATGATGTTTACTTTTTTTTTTTTTTTTTATGATGTTTACTTTGAATTTATATTAGTTCACACAAACACTCCATCCGTGCTTTTGTTCCGGCCCTCCGGTCCAGTTTAAGAACCCATTGTGGCCCTCGAGTCAAAAAGTTTGCCCACCCCTGGAATAGACCCACTGCACTCCAAATAATGATCCACTCAACCCAAGAAGTCAATGATGCTAAGATGACAAACCCTGCTTTGAAGTAGGATCTATAGACTTATAAGGAAGAAATTAAAACAAAACAAAACAAAAAGACAGAGATCCAGGAAGATGAATGTTTCCTGTGCCCTGTGGAGATCTTTCCTGGCACCTTAGTGAATTGTGTTTTTAAAGAGAGGTGAGTGAGTATCTTAACTCTTTTATATCTCTATTGCCATATTCAAAGTCAGGGATGGAATAAGGGTAGAGCAGTGGCCCTGCATAGTCTGATGATGAATTACTGAGGAAAAATGAGGGAAGGAAATCTTCACAGTGGTGATTACCTCCTTAACAGGAGAACAGGAACCAGTAACTGTCTTTTCTGAAGATATTTAGGATTTCCTTATGGTTAGTCTTGATTTTAAACTTGTAGAAAAATTACCAAAATTTAAAGTTTAATTCACAAATGGAGAGTTTAAAATATATACAGTAATTAGCACCATGACAGACCATCTGTGGGATAAAGTTGTGATAATTAAATAAGTAAACCTCATTAGCATTTTCCTAAGAAAAACCATGGAATTTAAGATTAAGTCACTTTTCAGAGGTAGTAATCATATTTGCAAACTCTAATCTCAAATTACATCTATCCAAATTAACTGCAAATTCAGAATTAACTTCATTTTCTAACCCTTGCAAATGCATATGTACTGAAGCTAGCAGCAAATTAAATATATTTCTTAAAACCTGATGTTTAGAAAAATGTAACAACTAACTTATTTTATGAAATGGGTCATATCTGCTTACAGTAATTATTGGTTAAATTAAATACCAAATTCTGATTATAAATATAGCTTAGAGTCACTGCTCCTGATATATACATATTTTATGAGATAGTTGTTACAGTTCATTTCACAAATTCTTAATTTAATATGTAAAAACTAAATCTTCCTAAATCTAAGTGACATTCTTGCTAAGTATTCTTAATTTGTAACTGATATAAAACAGCCTGCCCGGAGTAGCACAGTGGTTGAACATTGACCTATGAACCAGGAGGTCACAGTTCAATTCCTAGTCAGGGCACATGCCCGGGTTGCAGGTTTGATCCCCAGTGTGGGGCTTGCATGAGGCAGCCAATCAGTTGATTCTCACTCATTGATGTTTCTATCTTTCTCTCCCTCTCCTGTCCTCTCTGAAATCAATAAAAATATATTTTTTTAAAAAAAGAGAATAACTGATATAAAACATAATTATACTTTGGGATCAATTTTCACACTGAAAACAGTGGCACTATATTTCCATTGATATAAGTTTTTAAACTTTTTCAAATAACTCTAATCTGAGGTAATTCACATTTTTTCTTTATTTCAATAAATGAGTAATTTTTTGTAGCAATATGTTATAAAATCTTTCCTTTTAGGCATCTATAAGCTTGTTATTGTTAGATATAATGATTGAGGCATCATGGTGAATAGCTATGGAGTCATAGCTATTGTCTATATTTTGCACATTTTCAAAAAGACTTTTTAAATTATAAATTCTATTTTCCCCTAGAAATACGCAAAGAAAAAACTGAAAAAGAGGAGAAACCTGAAAGGAAACTTCAAACTAAAGGTAAATGTTTAATTTTGTGTTTATTCTAATTTTTATTTAGTATATATATATATATACATTTATATGAGAAAGGGAAGTTTTCATACTTAGTTTTCTTTTGTTTTAATTTTTGATAGTGTTTAAATAAGTACCTTTACTTCTCATTTAACTTCAGGCACACATATAGAAATAATATTTAATGATTAGAATAGAAATAACTTCAAAATGTATGATAATCTTTAAA
>NW_005370176.1:2042490-2075931 GCF_000412655.1 Myotis brandtii
TAACTCTGGTGCTGTGTCACATATAGAAATTTTTTGATATTTGCAACCATAGTAAACAAAGATTTATATTTTTGATATTTATTTTATATATTTAAATGCCATTTAACAAAGAAAAATCAACCAAAAAAATGAGTTCACGTGTCACCTCTGACACGCCTGTCATAGGTTCGCCATCACTGACCTATAGTGAGGACTGAGAAGTTACTCCATGCAGGAGCAGTGTCTGGCATGTAACAAACATTCAGTAATGTAGCTATTATTATTACTACTAGAGGCCCGGTGTACGAATTTGTGCACGGGTGGGGTCCCTTGGCCTGGCTGGAGATAGGGGCCAATCAGGGCTCTCTTTCCCAGTCCCAATCTGGGGCCAGCCAGCCAGGGGGAGGGACCGCAGGAAGGTTGGCCAGATGCAGGAGGTTGGCTGTGGGAGCGCACTGACCACCAGGGGGCAGCTCCTGCATTGAGCGTCTGCCCCCTGGTGGTCAGTGCTGTCATAGTGACTGAACGACCGGTCCACTGGTCGACCAGTCATAATGGTTGCTTAGGCTTTTATATATATAGATTATTTGCTCTGTCTTTCCCCAGTCACAGAAACACAGTCCGGACGATCTCAGGGACTATCCCTAATGTGTCCAGGGACAGGGAGTGGGCCATCACTGCTGTTCCCAAGGCTCAGGCCAGGTTCAGTGGCGAGAGGGTAGCCCTAGGAAAGGCCTCTATTAAGGGAGGGGGCTGGGATGAACCTGGCTCCCAGTGGCTGATTCCAGGCACTGAGGAACCTCCCCAAAACTCTGTACCCTGGCTGGGGCTCTAGATGAAGGTCTGCTTGCATCTCAGGCCTGCCTTTCAGTTGCTGGCCTCCTGGCCTTTGCTGCTGTCCTTGGGGACAGGCTATTTTAGGTAGCAGTCAAAATAAAACTGAGATTAACCCAGAATTCTTGGCAGTCAAACAATACCATAATTATGTGCTTTTTAACTTAAGAAATCAGGCCGCTGAAGCTGACCCGCTGGGGTCTGCAGGGTGCTCTGAGGATAATAAGGCCTCCATCCTGCGCTGTGTCACCTTCGAACACCCTTCACAGCAGGCAGGCTGGCGGGCCACCAAGGAACCACCAGGCCCTTAGGGAGGCTATTTCTTCTCTGGGAAGGGGAGTCATATTGTCTGAGCAACAATACAATGTACTTTCAGGCTAAACGCTGGCAGGTTGGAAGGGTGACATTACTTTGTATATCATAAATTCTTCTTGCAGAAGTCCCGTCCCTGGGGCTAGTGGCGGGAGGGAACAGAGGAGGCCTGTGTTCCAGAGCCGGCTTTTCAGCGCAGGAAATCACCCAGAGGAATGCGTTTGTGCTTTGATTGCCTACAAGGGGCGCAGACCCCGTTAGTGGGGCAAACAGGCCCCTTCCTCTTTGCTGGGAGCTGGGGGGGAGGGGAAGGGATTAGTCACACATAAGAGCGACAGGATTAGGTCCCTGAGAGTAAAGCCCTCCGCTCCAACCCAGAGAGGGAAAAAAGAATGGGGGATTCAAGCAGAGGGGGAGGGAGTGTTAGATGATGTCAATAAAGGTCACTGCCTGCGGAACAAAGAGGCGGGCGTGAGTGTGACCAGAGGCCTGAGCAGATCCCCTGCCTCCCAGGCAAGACGTCAGCCGCCTGGAGGGAGAAGGGAAGCCCCAAGCCCCAGCCCCGGGGCAGCCCACAGGTGTGGCTGACAAACACTTTCCCCCAGACACTGGCTTGGCTCTGGGATCAGGGGCCTCTGGAAATACGATGCTCCTACCCTAGCTGCTAGGTGCTGGCCAGGGAAGCTGACCCTGCAGGGAGATTGGAAATAGAAAAACACACCCCAGTGCCCTCTGGCTGAGCTGCTAATCCCTCCCCTCCTGCGCCCCCCCCCCTCACCCCGCCAGCTCCCAGCAAAGAGGAAGGGGCCTGTTTGCCCCACTAAAGGGGTCTGCGCCCCTTGTAGGCAATCAAAGCACAAACGCATTCCCCTGTTGACATGGAGGCAAACAGACACCTAGGGTGGTGACAGGCCTTTCCATTCCTTAGGGAAAGGCCATCTGGGGGTGGGCACCCTGCATAGTAAGGGAGTCCTATGTGGGAGGGTCCCTCTCCGCCCTCCCCACCAGGAATGCAAATGGCTCCACCGTGACTACAGTTGAGTCTGTGCCTTTCATACACCAGGAGCCCCTTGCTTTCCCCTCCCCAGGGCCCTGAGACCCGGTCTTCCTGGCAGCTCCCATGGAAGGGGGCAGGGGGAGGGAGAGGTGGGGTACATATCTTTAAAGATGGATACCAACTTCCTGCTAGGTTTCAGTTTCTTTGATTTTTATTTTTGTCTCAAAAGCCTGAACCATCTTTCTCTGCCACACAAACCACAAGAACAACAAGCCTTGGGAGGTTGACCCTGGGGACTGGCTGTGCCCAGAGAAAGGAACCTTGTCTCAGAGACAGGACCTGAGTTTGTCTAGGGGCAGGCGAGGGACAAAGGGGCAGATGGATGACTGGCAAAAGGGTTTTAAACAGGTGGGACTGGAATGCAGGCCCCCCCCAGCCCCCCCCCCCCACACACACACACCAGCTGCTCCTTCTGGTAAAGGCTGATGGGTTTCCACACCAAAGGCTGCCCTGCTCGCATTTTCCGTCCTGTGTGGTCTCTAATTGGAAAGGGAAGTGGCATTCCAGTGTGAAAGAGAAGCTGCTCAGCCACCTCCCTCTGGGCACTTCATGGCAGCGCCTCTGTCCCCGCAGACCTGAAAGATATGGATTGACCCTCTGTCCAGGGCAGAAGGGGCTTTGGACAAACAGGTTCAGGTGGCCATAAAGTGATTAACAAGAGCCGGGAACTGGTCCGTTGAGCCTTGGCTGGTCAAGTGAAAACAGGGAGGCCTGGAGGGGAGCAGAGGCCGGAGGGAAGGTGTGGGTTGCTGGTGGCTGGGCTCCCATCCAGCCTCCCGGGCTGGGACTTTCGTAAAGGAAGGATGCCCTCATATAGGCCCTGTTTTCAGAGGACTTCCTGAGGGTTGCATCCGTTACTGGCCAACGGTGCCTTGCAGGCTGCTCCCACCTGAGCAGTATGATGCTCTGGCCAATCTGCACAGGAGCCCTGGTTAGTTGGGTTGTCTAGAAACTCCCAGGAGATAGCTCCTTGCCCAACTGGTACCCATAAGCAGGGCCTGCAGAGTTCAGAAAGCTGCCTTAAATTCTTTCTCGTGCAAGGGGGCTGCATCAGCTCTCACATTTCAGAAAATGCTTGCTTCCCACCAGCACGATGAGGCTGCGTCCACAAGGGTGGCTGGGTATCCAGTCTGAGCAACCCTGCAGCCCCTCCTGCCACCTAGTCTGAATGTCAGAGGACTGTCTCCCCTGAGAGTACTTTCTAGTGGGTCTTTTCAGAGAAGAGTCTCTTTGGGATGGGCCACAGGAGAGGATGGAAATGTCCCCTCTGCCCCCTGCACCACCGTAGTGCCTCTCCTACCCCTGACCTGCTATCTGTATCTGAACACGATGGGGCTGGGGAGGGGTCCTCAGAGCTTCTCCCGCACATATCTCGGAGAGCAGCCTGCCCTCAGGGCTGTCATTAGCTGATACCCCAGGAAGCAACCTACTGAAGGGCCCAAAAGAACCAATGACTGAGGGAGACATTATGAGATGCACTTTGTTTAAATGCCACGCCTCAGACAGAGCCTTCTGTCCTGCAACCCACTTCTTAGCCTGCAGGACGTTTCCTCTTTATCCCATGGCACTCACTGCCCTTTGCCACACAGTGAGCTCCGTATGCCGACTGCCTATGTCCCACCAGGTCAAGTGCCCCAGGGCAGAGGCTTTGTCCCTTCTCGTCACAGGTACATTCTAAGCACACAGCACACAGCCTGGCGGACACTCACAGATATGTACTGAATGGGTGAGTGTAACATGGATGTGGATGCATTATGGTTTGTGAAATATTATAAAATGAAGCCTCCAAAAAATAAGCATAGATTAGGCCCATGATGACCTTAAAAAGGCCCAGCCTGACTTGTGTACTTCCTTCGCTGATGAAACTGAGAATCTTTCCAAATGTTTACCAGATATCTGTTGTGTGTGTGTGTGTGTGTGTGTGTGTGTGTGTGCGAAATGCCTATTTATACTTCTTGCTCATTTTCCCATTGGATTACTTGTCTTTTCCTTTTGATTTGTAGGAATCCTTTAGTCTGGAAACCTTTCCTGTAGTGATTATATGTATAGCTCCCAGCTTGGGACTTCTCTTTTTTCTTCAGGGTGTATTAATTTTAATGTAGTTTAATTCATTAATCTTTTCTTTGAGGATTAGTACTATCTATATCTTATTTAAGGAATATTTTTCTACCCAGAGGTATAAATATACCCTCTAGTATTTTTTCTAAAAGTTTTAAAGTTTGGGCTTTCACATTTCATTCTTTAGTCCATTAGGAATTGGGGATGGAGTAGGTAGGGATCCATTTTTTACCTTATTAATCACTGAGTATCTCATCATCACTTATTCACCAGTCTCTCCTTTCTGCAGAGATCTGCAATATCACCTCTGCCTTATTTCAAAGCTCAGACGTTGGCAGGTTTGTTTCTGGGTTCTCTTTTCTGCTCCATTGGCCACTTTTTCATGCTTGCATTGATACATTTTGTTTTAATTATTCTCATCTATACTAATAAAAGAGTAATATGCTAATTAGACCGGGAGACCTTCTGGACATCCTTCCAGACAAAGCCATGGCAGCAGGGCTGAGGCAGAGGTGGTTAGGGGCGATCAGACCACCAGGGGAGGGCAGTTGGGGGCCATCAGGCCAGCAGGGGAGGGCAGTTGGGGGCCATCAGGCTGGCTGGGAGCAGTTGGGGGCGAGCAGGCCGGCAGGCAGGTGAGCGATTAGGAGCCAGCAATCCCGGATTGCAAGAGGGATGTCCAAGATTAGAGAGGGTGCAGGCTGGGCTGAGGGACACACACCCTCATGCATGAATTTCATGCACCAGGCCACTAGTATACAGTGGGGCCTTGACTTACGAGTGTCCCGACTAACGAGTTTTTCGAAATACAAGCCGTCTCTCGGCCGATTTTTTGCTTTGAGTTGCAAGCTAAAATTCGGGTTACGAGCCAGCTTCAGATACCCTACCACTAGTTGGTGCAGTGAACGTCAAAGTGAACGCCACTACATCAGCCCAGCATCACGTGTCTCACTCGTTCACTTTTTGATTTGACATACGAGTAATTTGAGTTACGAGCTCCATCACGGAACGAATTAAACTCATAAGTCAAGGCTCCACTATATAATAAAAGCCTAATATGCAAATTGACCGAACGGCAGAACAACTGGTGGAACGACTGGTTGCTATCACATGCACTGACCACCAGGGGGCAGATGCTCAATGCAGGAGCTTCCCCCAGCCCGCAGGCCCCAGGCCAGCCAAGGTGGGTGCCATCAGGGGCCCCCCAATCGCCCTGCCAGTCACCCCACAGAGGGAGGCGACCAGCAGCAGTGGCGGAGGGTGGGGCTGGTGAGTGGGTGGCACCAGGCCGGTCAAGGCAGGTACCAGCAGGGGCCCCTCTGATTGCCCCACCGGTCGCCCTACAGATCAGCCCTGATCACCAGCCAGGCCTAGAGACCCTACCTGTGCACAAATTTCATGCACTGGGCCTCTAGTAGCTTTATAATAA
Organism: Myotis brandtii; assembly: GCF_000412655.1. Taxonomy (NCBI): domain Eukaryota; kingdom Metazoa; phylum Chordata; class Mammalia; order Chiroptera; family Vespertilionidae; genus Myotis; species Myotis brandtii. The sequence continues at coordinate 2,048,160 of NW_005370176.1, forward strand.
GGCTTGCTCTTTGGTAGGACAATTCCCTTTTCCTTGTTCTCCTTCAGAGGTTCTTGGATATTCTTAATACTATAGTTCATCTAAATTTTAGTATTATCTTGTAAAGTACTTGCCAAATTCTGGTGAGATTATAATAGGAATTGCAATGGCTCTATCAATCAGTTTAGGAAAAATCACTATCTTTATGATACTGAGTTTTCCTGTCCATGAATACAGATTCCCTCTTTGGTTTTTTTAGGTCTTCTTTAGTACCTTTCAATCAAGTTATAATTTTCTACAGATAGTTCTTTTACTCTGAACATCGTCCGGGTTGTGTCTTATAACTGATGGCATCTTGCTATTCTAATAGGCAGTCCTTGATCTGTGAGCCCTCAGCAGCCACCCCTTCCAGCATCGGGGGAAATGAGAGCCTTGGTCCTGAAATGGGGAACTGGGGACTCATCAGCATGCTCTGCATACCCTTCCCGCCATTTCCACACTCCTCTCTCACACATGTGTTCAGTTTTAGGATTTAATTTTTGAAACACTTGAACTTTAGGTACGTTTGTACAGACATTTAGCAGAATATTTAAAGTAGGAATCCATTGTTCAAACATCACTGAGTTTTATGTGTTTAAGTCTATAGAACAAGTTCATTTTAAGGAAGTAGAACTATTCTATCTGACTCAATTATCATGTGGTTTTCCTAGGAAACAGAGTTTTCTTTCTATATATACCTCTCTCAGTTCCAGACATGCTGGCCTTCTTTCTGTTCTTCCAGATGTCTCTCTTGACTCCAGCTTGTTTTTGACACATACTGCTCTCTGCCTGGTAAGCTTTTCTCCCTGGAGCCCCACCTCGGCTCCCCATACACCCGACTACTCCTGCTCATCCTTCAGCCTCAGCTGAAACCCACTCTCACGGAGAGCCCTCCACTGACACCCCTAAGTTACCTCCCCCAATAGCACCTTGCACCTTCCTTTCACTTCCATCACACTTGGAATTGCTGCTTCACCCGTTCCTAGCACTGGGCCAACAGTGGGAGTGCAGAGATATTTGTCGATTTGCATGTAACCTCACCCTGCAATGCCTGGGGTCTAGATTGAGTCTCATCTACTGCTCAATGCCTTCAGCACCCAGTGTGTACGGTACTTGTGGACACTTGCTAAATGTTTTCGAATGACTCAGTGGTTTTACATGGTAGTTATTTATATACTACACTCTACAGGTCCAAACTGCTCCCCGAATACCCAGGAACTGAAAGCTGCCAGGGTATGTGGCCCCATGTGATGCTCTCGTTGGGGTCCTTGGCACCAGCCTTGAGAAACGTACCCATCTAGTGCCACTGGCCTTCTATCAGGCACTGGAGCAAACTTCTGGTTTGTTTTAAAAACACCTCTGAGATCTTCCGTATACAAGATTCCAAAGAATATATGATACTCCTTCCTCTAGGAAGTGAGCTCCTTTCTCCACCTCCCCTGAGCGTGGGCTTGTTTTCTAAGAGTAAAGTATGAAACAGGGGGCGGGGGGAGTTACTGCATAGCAGAGAAATGCCATCACTTGTTCAAGTGATCCAGGTTAATATCCGTGTTAGGGCGTGTTGATAACATGTACCCTGGATACAGAGCGGTACTTCACCTTGGTGGTCTTCCTCCTCAAAACTTATAACCTTAGTCTCACTATGAGAAAAGCATCAGACATGCACATCGTGGGACCGTCTACAAAATACTGGACCAGGACTCTTCAAAACGGCCAAGGTCATCTAAACCAGGAAAGTCAGGAACTGTCAAGGGCAGAGGTGACTAAGGACAATGAAACGCAATACGCTCTCCCGGATGGGATCCTAAAACAGAAGAGGACACAGGGAGAAAACGAATGAAATCAGAATAAAAGGTGGGGTTTAGCCAATAACAGTGATGTGCCAGTGCTGGTTTCTTAGTGTGGCAAGTGATCCATGGTAATGTGAAATATTAATAGTAGGGGAAACCAGGCGAGGCATAGTGGGGAATTCTGGACTATCTTTGCAAGTTTTCAGTAAAGATAGATCTCTTCTTCTTTTTTTTTTAATCTGGGAGAAGCACAACACCAATTCCATGCCAGGGGAAAGCCACCGGGCCCACTCAGCACGCTGATGGGCCTGCTTTGTTGTGGAGAGGGTGGCTGCGGGGTGGAGGTGTCGGAAAGGAAGGAGGTGCAAGGTCAGGGGCTCAGCTACAAAAACATGTCCTAAATGGGATGAGAACATCAGTGGGAAGCCGGTGTCTTATCTAAATAAATAGTTAAGTATTAAAATAAAACATTAAATAATAAAATAAAACATTTCGGTGCCACCTGAATCCAAGTAACTTTCTCTCCCTTCGGCACAGTGCTTGGCTGACAGATTCCAAAAGGAGGTTCAAAAGCCCACACTCCCCTCCGTCTCCAGCTCAGGTCAAGTGTGGGCAGCGAGTCTAACAAACAGTTCTATTCAGGAGCTAGTAGTGCCGTCCCCAGGGGAGTGGGGGGTGGAGGGACCAGGCTGTAGCTTTGAGCGTCCCTCTCCTCTCCCGACCCCACCTCATCTGGGCAAAGCAGGCTGTGAGGACACTGACACCGGCGGCTCCCTGGGGCCAGGCTGAGAGGGTCTGGCAGGCAGAGCTGTGAAATAAGACTGAGAAGCAAGCCTCCTGGGCAGGTGACGTCTTCCTAGGGTCAGCAGGTCCACGAGAGACTCTACTCTCCAGGGAAAGTGAGAAAAAAAACTGCTTGGCAGGTTTAGGGAAAAGAAGGAGGCTCACAGAACCAGCTTCAGAGTGTGGAGCCAAAATTAGCAGGTCCGGTAGCTCAGGACAGGGCTCTGGGGACAAAACCTGTTCCTAGACAATGAGCTCAACGCCAGAGGATGCTTTGTAAGGCCAACAGAGCTGGGGACAGAAAACGCAGCACCAAGTGTGGGTATGGGCAGAGAATAAAAGGACTGGGGAGGACAATCTGATTGGAAAGACCTGAGCTTTCAAAAATGACTTCAGCCCTGGCCAGTGGCTAGGTTGGTTGGAGCATCATCCCCTACCTACACCAAAAGGTTGCAGATTTGATTCCAGGTCAGGGTGCATACAGGAGGCAACCGATAGATGTTCCTTTCTTGCACCTCTCTCTCTCTCTCTCTCTCTCTCTCTCTCTCTCTCTCTCTCCCCCTCTCAAATTAAAAAACAAAACAAACCATACCTTTGAGTGAGGATTATAAAAATGACTTCAGCAATTGCCGTGGAGTTAGAACAGTTTCCTAAACGGGGCCCTTGTGATGGGCAGGCTGCTCCTATAGCCCTCCTCCCTCTGGGATCTTGACCAGTGGCTCCCCACCGCCTTGTCCCCCCTCCTGAGGTAGCCCCCACTGTCCTTCAACCACATCACCTGCTCCAAAACCTTGAACCCCAGAGAACTTCTGTGAGAACCTAAAGAGACCTCCCCGCTCCTCCTGCCTGACTTCTCCCCGGGCAGCAGCTCCAGAATCCCCTGGTACCGACTGGGCTCTGCCAAGTGGGGCCTCTCCCTGCTTGACCTGCAGCAACAATCACTTCTAGATAAACATCAGCTACACACAAAGAATAGCTGCGGAGGGAGAAGTGTTGGCCCTGCAACCGGAACCCTCTATTGGTGGGGTTGGTATCGGAGGTCCCTGCAAAGCAACAACACAAAATACAAAATGGAGATCAATGCAGCGTCTTACCAGGTCTTTGGGGGGAAAGGAATTTGGGGACATGTGTCCTCCCTAGACTCCAGGTTCCAGGCTGCTTTTTAAAAGTCTCTGAGGAATTGACAGAGCACAGAGGACTTTTAGGGCAGTGAAAACCTACTCTGTATGATATTATAATAGTGGCTACATGTCATTGCACATTTGTCCAACTCCATAGATTATACAGCACCAAGGGGGAGCCCTCAGGTACACTATGGGCTTATGTGTTCATGTAGGTTCACCAGGGTTAAAAAGTACCATTCTAATGAGTGATGATGATAGTGGGGAAGCAACGCATGTGTGGAAAAGGGGGATGTATGGAAAATTTCTGAACCTTCCTCTCAATTTTGTTGTGAAAAGAAAAAGTCCCTAAGGAATAAGCACACTGAAAATTAAATCTTTCTTTTCTGATTCCCCCCCCCCCCGTACCCCGAAGTGGCTGTTACAGGAGTTACCACTCACCCTGTTGGGACAGGAATAGCAGGGTGTTGGCCTGGGGGCAGAGCAGAGCTTAGAGGGAGACCCTCCCCCAGAACTGCATTGGGGCAGCAGCCTCACAATGGGTGTGTGTGTACCCGCATGTGCACACCATTCAAAGTCATGAGCTCTGTTAGATAACACGGGGCCAATCTGAGACTTTCATAAGCATCAGGCACTTTTGCTTTTGGAGACCACATCCCATATTTAAAATTACTAACATGTTGTTGCCTCATGTGAAATACAACATGTTTAACCACATAACGAGTGAGTTCAGATACAGTTGACTAGCTGGAGTCATGTTACATTTTGCAGACATTTAATTAAACATCTATCAATTTTGATATCATAGTTCTCTTTTTCTTATTTTGAAAATTTCATATAGTCTTTCAAGTCTCACATTTTTATAGGCCCATGAAAAGTTCATTTGTCCATTTGTTGGATAAAGTGGTCCTGGGTCCACAGTAGCTACGTTCCACTGCCGGAAGCACCAAACAAGCTCCTAGCATCTGCTGGTAGGAGCCAAACTGCCTGATGGGCTCAGACGCATCCATTTGAAGTACAGCATTTGGCAGCCTTCCTATGGGTTCTGTAGGCAGAACAGAGGAAGAACATTCCTGCCACCAGAATGAAGGGCCCGTGTCCATGAGTAGGTGGTGAGCATGAGTTTCTAAATAAGGCATTTGGAATGCAAAACAGTCCAACTAGGCTAGTCATTGCACAATGACCACAGCCTGAAACTTGGAGCATCCGGGAGAGAGAGAAAACAGGGGAATGTGGTAGGAAGAGGTGGGAAGAAAGAAGAGCTAATTGAATGCTACAATTATTAAATTAAGAAAAAGCTCCCAAACTTTGATTTAAAATAACAGATTGAACATCCAATTTTATGGAATGAGGAGTGGTGATGAGGAGTTTAATTATGAAATATGCTAGGCATTATGCTAAGTTCTGGAGAAAGACAGGTGCCCTCAGGAGGTTTGTTTATGCAGACAGAATATGCGTGATGACTTAATATGACTTCCTAGTTCAAATAAAAAAAACAAAGCAACAGTTATGGGCAATAGATGAGGAGACATTAATCAATGGGACCTGGGGGAGCCCAGGAAGATCTCATAGAGACTGTGACATCTTAACTGGATCTTGAAGGATGAAAGGAATTTTTCCAGGAGAGAACAGAACCCCAGGAAGAAGAGGCAAAATGAGCAAAACTCTATAAATAAATAAAAATAATGATGGCTAATTTTCATTGAGTGCTTTCTAAGCGCCAGGTTCTCTTCCAAGCACTTCACAGTTAGTAATTCTCCTCATAACACTCTTACGGTAGGAATGTCATTCCACTTTATGGCCGAGAAACCTGAGGCACAGGGGGTGGTGGTTTAAGTAATTGTGCGTAAGAGTCCCGATGCTCACCCTCCTCACCATGACCCAGGCAGGTGCTGGGGGTGGAGAGGAAGAGTCCATGTAACTGGACACAGGCCTCTCGGCCAAGACTGGAGAATTGGATGATGAGACTGAATTTAGAAATTGGACCAGAAATTGGAGGATTCTTGAATGCCATGTTAGGATTTGGGGTTTTATCCTATACCTTTCTCAGAGTAGGGTCAATGGATCATCTGCCTGAGGACCGGCTAGATCTCATATAAATACAGTTTCCTGGGTCTGGCCCCAGACCAACTGAGACAGAAGCTCTGGTATCTGAATTTTAAAAGCTCTCCAGGTGGTTCTTATGCACACTCATATGGCCATCTTTAAGTTGGGGGGGGGGTGTAAGTGGTCATATTTGCGATCCAGAAAGCAGAACTTTGGCCAATGCATGAGTTGGAGAGGGAGAAGCCTTGAAGCAGAGATCAACCAAGAGCCTCCTGTCCTCTCCAGCAGTGATGAGAGCCTGGACCGGAGGGACAGTAGCATTGCGAGGTGTTTTCTGTGGCAGAATGGTTGAATGATAAAGACTTGGTTTGGGTATACGACTGGAGAGAGAGTGAGGTATGAACAATTAACTAATTATTTGAAAATTTCTGCTTGCAATGGCCGATGATGGAGTTGGGCAATAACAGAGCACAGGCTTAGATTTAGAAGACTTGAGTTCAAATGCAAGCTCTGGCACCCGCCAATAGTAAGTGGCAGCTCAGTTTTCTTTCTTTTTTTTTTTTTAAATATATTTTATTGATTTTTTACAGAGAGGAAGGGAGAGAGATAGAGAGTTAGAAACATCAATGAGAGAGAAACATCGATCAGCCGCCTCCTGCACATCTCCCACCCCGGGGATGTGCCCACAACCCAGGTACATGCCCTTGACCGGAATTGAACCTGGGACCTTTCAGTCCGCAGGCCGACGCTCTATCCACTGAGCCAAACCGGTTTTGGCACAGCTCAGTTTTCTTATCTGCAAAGTTGGGACAATTTTCCATCTCCTAGTATTGTTGTGAGGATTAAAGGACATGCTGTAAAGAAATATGCACATTCCTGACATTCAATACTTCTCATACTCATCTCCAAAAAGGAAGATTAAAAGTGAAATTAAATTGAGAAGAACTTGTCTAACAAGCATCCCCAAGCCATTGTCACAGTAGGAACCCAGCCCAAGCCCACTGCACAGGTTGGCGATAGATGTGCCTGGCCCTGCCTAGCTTAGCCCTCGCTGCCGATCTCAGCGCCAAGGATGAGCTGAGCTGAGAAAGAATGTGCTGACTGAGGTCAAGCAGAGCTGGCCGTAGGTCAGTGGTAAGTCTCTGCCTGGCACCAGCATCTTCCAAGGTGGGTGAGGGCTTCTCCAACAGCACATCTGCAAATTCCATCACCAGGGGGCTGGCAGGCTGGGCAGACCAGCAGCCAAGCCCAAGGACTGCTGGACGATGCTGGTGGGGAAAGCATCAGGCCTGGGAGCATTTATATTGTGGAGAAGGCATCCTGAGTCAGGTGAGGGGGTCCAAGGGCAGGAGTAGAATTGCCAGACAAAACACAGGATACCCACATCTTTAGCACACAGAAGAAAAGAAGGGCTTCTGAAATGCTGGCCTCGAAGACCCTCAACTTGTGTCACGGTGACATAAAATCATAAATAGGAAGGCATTTTCATTTGAGGAGGCAAGTCACATCAGGCAGGTTTCTTATCATCTGTGGGCTGCTCATTGTGACACAAAATACTGACAGCAGCTGCCAGGTGAGACATGTCAGGCCCAGTTAAGTTAGCATCTCCACAAAGATGCTCTTTCCCAGAGACTCAGGCAAAAACAGCACAATCCCCAGGGGCTGGCTCTTGGAAGGGAGCCTTCCAGCCTCAGCCACAAACGGGCCATCCACTGGAATCCCACAGAGCACAGGTTCTAAATCCTCAGCCAGAATCTCCCCTGCTCCCATCAGCCTGTCAGGATTGGTGCTGGCGCTCACCCAGCAGACTTGGTCAGTGGGCCTCGGGGAGGACTTCCAGCGAGGTAAGGGGGACTGCAAGCCGGAAGGGGGTCTTAGGCTTGTCCCCTCTGCTCACTTAGCTTTCTTTTCCTTTTGTCTTCCTGCTCAGCCCTCCCCCATCTCAACCCTGTCCCCTGTCTCCTTCCAGCCCCCAAACCCTGATGAATCTGGATTCCCACAACACCAGCTGCTCTGCAGAGCAGAGCAGAGGTCGGAGAGAGGGTGGCCTTTCCCATCCTTTTTGTTCCAGTTCAGTGGCCTGGCCTAATGTCTCTGCTATCTTAGGTGATAGGCATGAGGGACTGGCGGCCAGGCCAAGAAGCGGAGTGGGAAATTCAGTAGAGCGGCCTTTTGTTTATTTCTAGCAGGAAGTTAGGAATTACCCGAGAGCATGGGCTGTGTTTTCAGCTGACAGCCTTGTGTTCAGCCTCTGATAAAAGTGCTCCCGCTGACTTCCACATCCTCTGCCGCCGGCTTTATTGATAAAAGCTGCAGATGACGCAGGGGAGAGCTTGGCTTTCTGCCCGCTTGTCTCTGCTCAAGTCCGTGCTTGGCTGACAGCAAGTGACCAGCACCCAGATCTGCCAGACGGCTTCAGGAAATACGCTCACCGAGTCAGATGTCATTCTAGAGAACACTGGTGTTGAAGAAGTTCTAAGACCGTCAGTTAGTGCTGGGGTTTGGGCCCCAAATTCCCCCAACATCCCGATGACAACAATGGCAGCAGGGCCAAGACTATGACGGCAGCTTGCAACTTGGGAAGCACATGCCAGATTGCGAAAGCTGATACTATCATTAAAGCCTGATAGCTCTGTGGAGAGATTGCCGTGTGGTTTTAGAATCATCGGCTCGGATCTGACTGCCTCACTCTGACACTGTTACCTCTGTGACCATGCCTCTGTGGAGACATTGCCGTGTGGTTTTAGAATCAGACTGCCTCACTCTGACACTGTTACCTCTGTGACCATGGGGAAGTGAATTAACCTCTCTGTGCCTCAGGTTCCTCATCAGTTAAATGGATAATGGAAGTGCCTACTTCAGGAGGTTGTTGTGAGGATTCAATGTGTTCATCTTCATAAAACACCTGGAACAATGCCTGGCACATAGCAAGTGCTCAATAACTGTCGACTACTATTATTTTTTAAATCCTCACAATGATATTTCGAGGAATGCACATTGACAGATTGAAAACTAACTTCAAAGAGTTTAAGAACTTGTCCAAGTAACACATGGCAAGTGATGGCACCCTGACACTTCAGATACTATGTACCAACCTCCACACCAAGATGCCTCAATGTGGGGAAGAGAATGGAGAGCTGTCTGGGTCTGGTGATTCCGAAGATGTCCTTTTGAGTTTACCCAGGACACTGAAGAAAGGGAGGAGGGTGGTGCAGGGTGTCAGAGTGAAGACATCACTTTGGGAGAACAAATAGCCAACCTGAAGATTGTAGGATCAGAAGGATGTAATTAAGGTGAGGGACATTAGACTTGCTACGTCCATACTTTTGCTATAATGCAATGAGCTCCTTAGAGTGAAATTTTAGCAAGCAGAGTTGCCCCATGTAACTACCAAAACCTTGCCTTTCATAGTGGAAAAAGATGGAAGACTATAGTTTAGGTTTCAAGCAAAAGACACTCTTGATTGTTGTGGTTGACAAGGTGCTAATAGTTTCTCATAATCTCTCAAATTTTCGTTAAGTGTTTGTCACATGGGTTGTAATTAAGACCCCTGCTCCCAGGGGACCCTGATAAGCGTCTCTCCGTCTGCCAGGTTCCATTTTCTCTAATTGGTTTGAGCATCTGGGCCTGTTAAATGGAATTTACACCCGTCAGAAGCAGTTTTCCCTATGTACACATTTGGTCCTTGTTATCTACTTTTAGTGAAAGAAATTTCCCCCCAAACTGAATTACACTGGGAAATAAAATCCCTGGCACTAAAAAAATCTCTTTTGTTTTAAAACACGGACAAAACCATCCTAGGTTTCTGCTGAAGTACATTATTTTACAAACTGGAACAGGGAGCTTTTTTTGTAAACCTACTATTTAGAAAACAAACAAACAGTGAAACCCACATACAACTATTTCAGAAATGCTACCACATCGAAAAGAAATCCTCTTGCCAAAATGCCACCATATAAAGAACATGATTGAGGCAAAGGGCACTTACTGAAATGCCACCAACATCGTATCGAGTAGAATTGGAAATAAAATGAATCTTCTGCTTAACTCCATAAAGCTTTATTCATATCACTCCTTATTTTTAAAAATGCAACATATGATATTAAATCATATTTATTCAACAGTAGAATATCAGCTTCCTTTATACAAGGACAATAAAATTGTTGGATCAGTTTTTGTATCAGAAAACATTAGGGTGCTAAATTGCAAACAGTCAAGAGATGACAGGGTTGGGTAACAGAAGACCTGAGTTCTTAACACAGGTGCTAGGTTCATTGTTTATAAGTGAGTAACACATTAACCCAAAGCATTGGCTGAACACAACAGCAGCCATTTATTATCTCTCACAGTTTCCATGAGTCAGGAATTTGGTGCTGGTTTAGTTTCTCGTGAGATTGTAGCCATGTCCAGCAGGGCTACATTAGCTGAAGGCTTGACTGGGGCTGCAGGAGCAGCTCCCAAGGTGGCTCACTCACTTGGCTGGTACGAAGTGGTGTGGGCTATTGGTAGGAGGCCTCAGTTCTTCTCCACATGGACTTCTCCATAAATTGCTTGAGTAGCCTCAAGGCATGGGGCTGCCTTCCCCCAGAGTGATTCAAGAGACTGAGATGAAACCCGCATGCCATTTGCCCTCCACCGGACTCTCTCAGTCATGCAGGCTGCCCATGATTCAATGTGGGAGGAGACTACACAAGGGCATGAATGTGTCAGGAGGCAAGAACCATTGGGGCCACCTTAGAGACCAGCCACAACAGGTGGCTCTAACACTAACCAGTTCCAAGAAGCCTTCTGTGACCTTCCAGCTAGTGCCAAGAATTCCTTTATTTTCCCATATCCAACTCCATTCAACACCCTACTAAATGCTTCTGCTTTTAGTTATAGATGCACAGAAATGTAGAGCTGTGCCTCTTGTGATCTTCTCCCATAAGCTCCTGAGGACGGGGACCATGCCTCATTTTAATGTATTCCCAGTTCCCAGCATAAAATCTATAATGTAGAGGTGCCCCGTGAATGCTGACGGATGTGTTTTACTTGCCTAGGTGAATCCTTTTTGTTCTCTAGACCTCAGTTTTCTCGTTTGTATTAGACTGATTTTTAAGCCACTTTATCATGTGAAAAGCCTTCTTTCCTTGTGGGGTGTGGCCGTGTGGCATGATAGTTTTTCACCACTCCCTGGACCATCTTCTTTAGGTTTGGGATAGTCTACTGGCTATGGCACTGTGGAAGCAGCGCCCTCAAAGACAGTGTGAAATAAATTGTCATCCAAGGGTTCAGTTTTTGAGCCAAGGCTAATTCAAAAACACTTCCCAGATGTGTTGTGGGAAGGGGAAAAAGGAATGAGGATTCGAGACAAAAAGGTTCCCTTACTCTGTGACTCCCCCGCTCGAAAACCCCCTTGGCTCCCTTCTGCCTACAAAGCAAACCTTGAATTCCTTAGTCGGCCTCCAGAACTACAAACCACCTTCCCCTGCGTGGACCTCTTGCTCCAGGCATGTTGTGTGGTGGCTGCACCCTGCCCGGAGCTGCGTTTTCTTTATCTGTGGTAACCCTTTACCCCAGTGCGGCCTCTGCCAAGCAAACTCGAGGCCGGCACTCTCCAAAGATCCCTCAAACTGGGTGTAAGTTGTTTTGGAAGTTGTATTCTCAAGAGACGCTTGAAATTAAAGCTATAACAAGACGCATTAAAAATATATGCCATGTAATTTTTGTTCAAACATTTCCTCTACTAGGGAATGGAAAATGGACCATAAATCAATTGTGCCTTCTCAGGTTTCAGCTGATGTACCAAATCATGCTAGAGAGGAAAGAGAGACCTGGAGGTGAACCTGTCATATCAGGGGGCTAGTAACCCACACAGAGGTGGGAAGTCCTGTAAACAGCCCCTTACACCCCATGCATCTCACATACCAGTTTCCACTGCTCTGGAGCATGAAGCCCCTGCACTGGGAGCTTCATAAAAATAAATTTACTTAAATTTACCCATTAAGCCTTTCTCACTGTTAAAAGATGGCCCATAAGGGGATCATGCTGATACGGCTTTTCCTCAAGGCACTTGTCCAATGCGGTTCCAAGCAGGTGGTGTTTTCCTAGGCTCACTCCTTTGTTTGGAAAATGTGGTGAGGACTTTTTGCTGAAAGCAGTCAATCACCCAGGAAGTGCAGACAAGCCCATTCTTACCAAGTTACTCCTAAGTACACTGACCTCATTATTTGCCCATCAGATGAGCAGGTATTTATTTAATGTGTCTCTTTGTTAGGGATAGTCAGTTGGTCTGTGTGCCTGTCATCTCTCTGTCTACATTACTGCTGTGTGTTTCTTAAAAAGGGGGTTGTGGCTTAAGGGTGGCGACAGTACTGTACCACATAAAATGGTGCTGGGGAAAGGCATGAGGATGAAGGTGACAGAAGGTGCCGGGAGGCCTGGCTGGGAAGCTCAGTTAGTTAGAGCATCATTCAGATATGCCAAGGTTGTGGGTTTGATCCCTGGTCAGGGCACATACAAGAATCAACCAATGAATGCAAAAATAAGTGGAACAACAAATAGATATTGCTCGCTCGCTCTCTCAAATCAATCATTTAAAAAATAACAGTGCAGGGAAAAATCTATGGGTCTAACCTAACCAGGCCCATTTAACGCAAATCCTGAGAGGCAGCAGGCTGGATGCACCAGTAGCCCCCACCATTCACATTACACATCACAATTACCCAGAGCGTTCCCTTCTGTGACCTCACTTCGCCCTTGCAATGGCCCTGTTAGGTAGGCATTATTATCCCACCTTACGGATGAGAAGAGCCAGGACTTAGGGTGTGATGAAAGTCTTAGTCACATTAGAACTTACTTGCAAAATCACTTATTCCCAATGAAGCTTGGTTGCAGAGCCAGCTCTAAATCAAGTATGAAGTTGGCAAAGTTGTCCAATCAGTGCCTGTCTTCCCCCTCAGCCCACCTTCTAACAGGGCCAAATTTCCATGAAACCAGCCTACCTCAGGGGAGGGCACTGAGAAGCCACAGTGCTTCTCCAACAGCGGCGCTTGGCAAGAGCAACAAATGAGTAGAGGAGAGAATGTGGGACCCTCCTCGGATCTTTCAAATCACAGCACACAGGCCACACCCCTGCAGTGCACGCTAGAGAGGCTGGCCCTTCTGCACACAGGGAACCAGGGTTTGGAAAGAGCCCCAATGGGAAATCAAGATGCACAGTGAGGTTTCCCTCTAGGCTCCCTCTTGGGCACCTCCCATGACACCTTGTTTCTCCCGCTGTACTGTTGAGCATAAAGGGGGCTGAGCCTGAGGCAGATGCCTGCCCTCCTGTTCCTATTGACACCCCTGTCCCACCTTCTCTGAATCTGCTCTCCCAGACCTCCCTCGCTGACATGATTTACTGCCCTCATTAAAGAGGATGCTTAGCCATATTCAAAGAATGTCATACCTTTCCACAAGGAAATCCCCTGAGGAAGGTGACATGGTGTCTAAAAGAAGAAACGGGAATGAAAGCGATTCGCCCAAACCATGCAGTTTCTCCTTCCCCTCCCAGGCCTTCTCTAACTTGACTTTGAGCCGGGCCAAGACCCAAAGGCATTCCTTTTTAACTTAATTCTTTCCAAGGAGCTATAGCTAGAAATCAGGCACACACATGTCTGCCCGACACCCCTGTGGGACAGCTGGGCTCCAGGAGTCAGAGAGCTGATGGGTGACAGCAACTCTCTTCCCCACAAACACAGACTCTTTCAGATGGTGAGGGGTCTCCCGGGTGGAGCACACCTTGCGGGGCAGAAGCAGACTGTCCGCGTCACCTGCTGGTTCGGTCAGGAGACTACTGTGGAGGAAGAGGAGGGAGGCTGGCGGCTTGGCGGTGCCACGAGGGTTGGTTGTTGGACGGAGCCCCTGCCTGCCTCCCAGGAGTTAGGCAGTTTGATACCAGATTGTTTCCCTCTGCAGCCCGTGAACGGGGCCTTTGTCATCTGTGGGGGGCAGGGCAGCCCACTGTGCACTTGCTTCCAGAACTGCTTTGTCATAGGCTCTGCTGGTTATTCAGAAACTGCCAAACATTGGCTTCTTGGACTAGAATGTTTCTTGCCAATTAAAAGTGGGTGATACAGATGCACTTATCTCTCTCCCACCCACCCACTCTCTTTATTTTTTTCTGAATCTAAACATTCCAGTCTCTTGTTTGATGTTTCTTGCCGATTAAAAGTGGGTGATACAGATGCATTTATCTCTCTCCCACCCACTCACTCTTTTTATTTTTTCTGAATCTAAACATTCCAGTCTCTTGTTTGATAGGCGGAAAAAAAGGGTTCTGGATTCTCATGGTGTCTCTTCCAGATTTTCATAACTGTGTGTGTGTGTGTGTGTGTGTGTGTGTGTGTGTGTGTGTGTGTTCGGAAGTGGGGAGGGAGTGTTCTTGTCTTACTTTTTGCCCATTTGAAAAGTAAGGCTACTCATAGATTTTACTCCAGGGCATATTTCTGAGGGTGTGTGATAATATAAGTGAAAGTGCTGAACTCTTCAAGAGGTAGAAGCTTTCATTCATTTGTACATAATATTTGTGGAGTCTAGAGCTCAGTGAGAGGTCTTTGAGTGATAGAAGGCTGCAACTTTAATAAGTAATTCAGCAGAGGTCTGATGCTTTCCTTGGGCAAAACTCCCTGGGAAGAGGCAGTGGCCATGGATCAGCTCTTGGATTTGTAAGCACAAGAGGTGGGAGGATGTTCAAAGCCTCGGACTTGCTGAGTCTCCCAGGACAGGCACAGGAGGAAGTGGTCAAGAGCAGCCACCCGCCCAGGTGCCAAAGGATCCTGGTCTGGATGGTCTGGGTGCCATTCCTGTTTGCGAGCTGGAAAGGAATGCTCCAGGCTGAGATGCTACAAGGTTGTGCTTAATTCCAGTCTCCCCTCCCAAACCACGCGCCCTCCTCCACCCTTTCAGGAAGCCTTACCCAGTAAACATTTGCAAACACTAAAGGTAAAGTTGAAACTTTGTATGTTCTTAATCCCTAAGGAGAGCTTCATGGGTAGTTGAGAATCTTAAAAAGAGCACGAATGCCTTTTGCTGAACAGAGCAACTTTCTCAGAGCAGCAGAAAGGGAGAGGCCATTACTAAATCGGTTCTCCCCACAGCCCATGGGCATCCTCAGGGAACACAGGGCTGGCCCAGCACGCACAGCTATAAACACACTCCAGGCGCTCCTGGCGCAAAAACCCAAATCCACACCCTCCTGCTCTGAGCCACTCCTTAGTTTCTACTTTCTTTGTTCTTCCTTTCTCAGCCAAAATTCTTAAAAGAGTAGTGCACACTCGCTGTCTTCACTAACTCAACGCACACTCTTGAGCCCCTTATGCTCTGGCTTTCACTCCAACTGGCCCCTGAATGCTCTTCCTCAGGCTACTGGCCACCTCTTAGTTGCCCAGTCCAATGGCTGTTCAGTTCGGCCTCTCCTCCCAGAGCTTCTGTAACACTGCACCCTTTCACTCTTCTGAATCTTTAGCTGTGGTTCTTTCTTATTGGCTTCCTCTGTCCCTTAAAAATTGGCTTTCCCCATGGTTCTGGTCTTGATCTTCTTTGTGTTCTGCATGCTTCATATTTTTAGTGAGCATTTGTCATTCTTTATGTCTGACCAGCCCCTCTGAACTGCCTTATTCTGCCTGAGAATTCTCCACTTTAAGAGTTTAGGTGGGAAGCAGAGATAGTCTAGATCAGTGATGGCGAACCTTTTGAGCTCGGCGTGTCAGCATTTTGAAAAACCCTAACTTAACTCTGGTGCCGTGTCACATATAGAAATTTTTTGATATTTGCAACCATAGTAAAACAAAGATTTATATTTTTGATATTTATTTTATATATTTAAATGCCATTTAACAAAGAAAAATCAACCAAAAAAATGAGTTTGCGTGTCACCTCTGACACGCGTGTCATAGGTTCGCCATCACTGGTCTAGATACTCACATGCCCAGCTTCCCTTGCAGCTAGGGTGCAGGTAAGTGACACAGGCTCTGACAAATAAATGCACCTGAAACCCATCTTTGAGTGGGGAGCCAGGCTCAAAAAGGCATGCACCGGAGGGCTCCATTCTGGGGAGGACAGATGCTGCTATGTCCAGGTTCTAGAAGAAGTGTCCAGTATCCAGTGTTTCAAGCTATGATGTTTGCACCTAGCATTCCTGTGGTCAGTGTGGGGGCCATCCTTTGCTTTCCACAAAGATCCTTCTCTTGAGCCACAGCATTGCATCATCACATTTGCAGGTTTTTGCTGCCATCTTCACACCATGTCATTCACTGAATGTCCTAAATGTCTCTTGATTTTGTGTCCTCCCGTGTGTCAGCACCACTATATTAGTTCAGGATCTCATTAGCTCTCATCTGCAGTATTGATACAGCTTCAAATGAGTTTCCCCACCTCTTGCTTCAACCTTTGCAATCTAATTTGCACTGCAGCTAGAGTTATCTTTCCCAAATGTAAATTTGACTTTGTTGCTCCCACACTTAAAATCTTCCAGTAGCTCCCCCTTGCTTTCAGGATAAAATCTGAACCTTCTAACATGACACTCGGGTACCGTTTCCCACCATTGTCCCACATACACCATGCTCCAGCCATATCTGACTGGTTGTGTTTCCTATATACACACTGATTTATACCTCTAGGCCTTTGCTTGCAATTATTTTGGAGATCTCTGCCTAGTCCAGGTCCACTCACCCACAAGCAGTAGTGAGTTATTAAGTATCTCTAGTAATGACTGAGAGCCAAGCCTAGTGGCTCACTGAAAGGCCCTCACCTTTAGAGACTAGAAATGCCTGCTTCGCTGAGTCCTGTGTCCCATGTCCCCAGAATAAACAGGACCTTAGGTGCCTCCTTTCCTTCCTCCCTTCCTAATTCATTCATTTATTTCTTCAGCACATATTTGTTGAATGCCAACTAAATGTCAGGTACTGAGCTGGGTATTAGTATTGAGCAGTAGAGCGATAGCATTGCCCATCTTCATGGAGTGCAGAGCCAGCTGAACTCCCACTGCTTGAGGCTAGCCTGCTCGCCTGGGCTTCTGCACTGTCTGCTGAATTCCACCCCAGTTCCAGCTTTCTCCTCTGTCATCCACCCATCCCCAAGAACTATAAACCTTCAACAGTGTGACTCACTCCATCCCTTGAGTCAGATGCCTTGATTACTAATGCCAGTCCTGGCTGGACTTGAGTTGGCCACACTCAATGATGTTTTTACTTCATCTTCTTACTCTTCTGTAGATGAAAATAGCTTCTTTGATCACAATCTCTCTCAACCTCCCATCCATACATCACTCACTGTTCACTTCCTCCTCTCCCCATTGGGTCACTGCAAGTCCTGCTATTTATGATTTTCCATGTCTGGCAAATATTTGCTCTACCTTCAGACTGGGCAAAGGTCATCGCATCTGGGCAGTCCCCACTCCACCCCTACTTTCCTCACACATTTTCTTTTGGATATGCTCATGTCTTTATCAGCATTTACCCAATTCTAATGTAATTCTGTCTTTTCCACTTGGCTATAAATTCCATGGGGCTGGTTCTGTGTCTGAAAGCATTATTGTATCCCTTGTGCCTGGCCCCATAGGTAATATAGAGTAGAATGTAATCCTATCTAATAATAGACAAAGATGGTAATTGACCGTACCTTCGCTACACCTCCCATGGGCTAATTTGCATACTGCAGGCAGGGTGGGACAGTGCGAGCTGCCATCCGGGCCCTGTGTGAAGCCCTGGGTGGCGGGGCTTAAGCAGTGCAATTGTGCCACCTAAGCCCCACCCCCAGCCGGAACCCTCGTATGCCCCCTAAGCCCCACCTTCAGCCGGACCCCGTGTGCCGCCTAATCCCCGTGCTGCCTAAGCCCCGCCCCCAGCCGGGACCCCCGTGTGCTGCCTAAGCCCTGTGCCGCCTAAGCCCCGCCCCCAGCTGGGACCCTCCAAGGTACTGTCAGGAATAAACAAAATGAGTGCAAAATGTTTGAAAAACTTCATAAATGCAGGGTATTAACATAATTTCTTCCTTCACCAATCACCCTTTTGTCCTTGTTTGTGCTACATAATTAATAGCATTTGATATACTGACCTATTTATTTTTCAATAGCATCACAGCCTAAAACTGTATTATTACTTGATATAATGTTGCATAGGAAGCTGGCTTGATCTCCATGGCGTGTGTGTGTGTGTGTGTGTGTGTGTGCGCCCTCCAGCTACATTGGGACATATCAGAGTAGGAACGATGTCTTATGCTACTTCTGTTCCCCACAACACTCAGCACAATGCTGGGCATGACAAAGGGGCTGAGTAAACACTTGACTGGCACTCGTATAGCTATGCCACCACACCGTGCCAGCTAACTTCCTTCTTAAGAGTTTAAATTATCATTACGTTTAGGATTGCAAGGTGTTCTGCATTAGCTACAGGGCATTGTGTCTGTCTCAAAGCAATGGTCTGTGCCCTCCAACAAAACAAGCTGGGATGCTGGTGGGGATTTTGTACTAACCTCTCACCATGGCTTCCAGAGCTGCTGGAGATTAACATGCTTGCATTTAAGTTTTGGTCAGTGTTCCTTCATGGTTCTTTCTCTCTTCTTTTTTCTTTTGTTCCACTTATTTATGCATTTGTTGGTTGATTATTGTACGTACCCTGATGGGGAACTGAACCCGGAATCTTGGCATATCGGAACGAGGCTCTAATCAACTGAGCTACTTGGCCAGGGCCATGGTTCTCTTTATTATCATCCTTTCCCCAGTATTTTTTTAAAGATATAAATCATGGATAAAATATAAGAAAACAAACAAAAAATGGGAATCTTCAAAGTAGACATTCCAACCAAACATTTCTGAAAAAGCTTCTTTAACAGTGACTAGGAAACTATGTGATACAGGTTCACCGCACTTTAAGAAAATCCAATTTCTAAAAGCCCAAATTTAGAAAATGAAAATTCAGAAATAAATTTTCACAGGAGTCTTTTACTAGGCAATTTTTCACTCTTGTATCACTCTGAAGTCAATTAAAATAGACTTGATGTTAAAATGTTTAATTTTTACTCAGCAAATCAAGACCACAAGTATTGAGTAAAGTGAATTGCACCTGGACAAATGTAGTAATTGCATACTCATGACAATCTTTATTCTTGGTATTTACTTGCTCTGTGAGTCATTGTAAAGGGGATGGTGATTTTTTGCTTTCCCTACGTTGGTTGAAATGTTTCAGCATAAAGATATGTGATAAAAGAGGGTTTTCTTATCGTAAGATGAGACACCAAGGTTAGTCTCAATTGGAGGAATTTGTATTCCAATTAAGCAAAAATTATCTTTTCAACTCTCCTTTGATAGTTGGCACTGAACCAAGGAATTTAACATTAGCTTTCTTCAGAATCCAGGTGTGGCTAAGTGGAAGCAATTTAGTTTGCCCCAGGAAGTCACAGAAATTATTGAAACACTAGAGGTCTTTAGTGTTCCCTTCACTAAAGCCAACTTTTCAGGACCACCTCCTTCTGCAAGGAACAGAAAACTACTATATTTTAGAGCTGACAGGGACCAGAGAAGGCATCCTATATAAATTCTCCATCCTGCTGTAGCCAGTTTGGCTCAGTGGATAAAGAGTTAGTCTGTGGACCAAAGGGTCCCAGGTTCAATTCTGGTCAAGGGCACGTACCTCAGTTGCAGGCTCCTCCCCAGCCCGGGCGTTTGCAGGTGGCAACCAATTGATGTGTTTCTTTCACATTGATATTTCTCTCTGTCTCTCTCTCTCTCTCCCACTCTCTCTAGAAATCAATGGAAAAATATCCTCTGGTGAAGATTAAAAAATATAATAATTTAAACTAAAAAAAACCACACCTATAAATTCTCCATCCTGCAGCTCAGGGGAATAAAGGAACTGGCCTAGCTCAGCCTGTTTCCACATTTGTAAAATCAGGTTATATTACTTGCCAGCCCACCTCTCAAAGGTATTTTGAGGACTAGGTGAATGGGCTTTTTAAATGAAAAGTATAAGGCATTATTATTTTCTCCAGTCACTTTGGTGGTTTTAAATCAGTTCTGCACATTCTTGAACTCCTCCCACCCAGAAATGTCCTCCCTTCGAATATAGGCAGGCAACCTTAGAGATTGGCTTATAATCAATAGACGCAGCCAACCTCTGAGGTCATGTCAAAAAGGCTATTCGGCTTCCTCCTGGTTCCCTTGGGACACACACTCTGGAAGAAGCTGGGCACCATATCAGAAGGCCGGCTACCCTGAGAGCGCCATGCTGTAGGGAAGCCATGGGGAGAGGCCACCGGGAGAGGCCATGTGGTCAACAGTCCTAATCTTCAAGCCCCGCCCAGGCCAGGTCCCAGGCGTGTCAGTGAAGGAGCCTTCGGATGTCTCGAGCCCCAACCACTGAGATACCCCGATTCTGAACCCTCCCAGTCGATGTCCCAGGCAGCATGGAGCAGAGACGAGCCATGCTTACTGTGTCCTTTCTGAATTCTGACCCCCAGAATCCATGAGCATAATAAAATGGTTGGGTTTCCTGCAACTAAATGTGTGCTGCAATGGTCAAAGGAACAGTCCCACTGGGTAACAATGATCATAGCAAGCACGGGAACAAGACCAAGCACTATGCTTGCTCTGTGCCTGGTCCAATGGCAAGCATGGCGCATACTTACTTACCTTACTCCATTCTGACTAGAACCCGGGGAGGAAGTCACGAGTTTCCCATCTCACAGTCAGGAAACTGAAGATCAGCAGGACTAATGATTTACTCAAGTCCCACGGGGACTAAGTGG
This sequence comes from Myotis brandtii, assembly GCF_000412655.1. Taxonomy (NCBI): domain Eukaryota; kingdom Metazoa; phylum Chordata; class Mammalia; order Chiroptera; family Vespertilionidae; genus Myotis; species Myotis brandtii. The sequence continues at coordinate 2,068,681 of NW_005370176.1, forward strand.
CAGGACCAAGGTTGACACCTGGGTCTGGCCTGACTACAAAACTCACCCCTAAGCTGTAGCTGAGTCCTGCCATGTGATGGGGGACAGCCCGACTGGCAACACAAAACTGGGGCCTTTCCCTCATGCCCAGTCTAGTTCCTCTCTTTCCCCAGTTGCCACTTACAATCCCCTTCTTTTAATACATGGGATGAAACCTCTTCCTTTTTCTGACCTGGTGAACTTTCGATCTGGCCTGGCATCACCAGGGAGGTTCTCATACTCTGGAGCTTTTGCTGAGCCCTGAGGCTGAACAGCCAGGAAGCCCTGCTCGGCCTCAGAGGCAAGCCCTTTGGGTGTTTCTTTCTGAGCTGGGAGACAATAACAAATAATTGACAGAGCAACTTACCTACACATCCTAATCTCAAAAAACGAGCTGCATGACCATGTGCTCTTGGCCATCAGAGCCATTGTTTCTTTCTGAGCTGCAGGGAGACAATAACAAATAATTGACAGAGCAACTCACCTACACATCCTAATCTCAAAAAACCAGCTGCATGACCATGTGCTCTTGGCCATCAGAGCCATTAGCACACTTGTGACAAATTACCTAGGAGGTTCTCCACAAAATGGTGCTCTCAGCTGGCTGTTATGTGCTGCCAGTCTCGGGACTGCTCCTGCCCTGGCCAGGCCTTCCTTGCCTGGAAGGGGAAATCTGGGCCAGCAGTGCCCACACATTTCTTGACTCTGCAGATCCACCCGAAGGACCCAGATGAAAGCGTGTGTCTTTGAACCTCTTTAGGAGCAACACCCAGAAGGCACCTCTCTGCCGTGCACTTCAAGATCTCCTTTGGCTTTTCACTATACCCTCTGAGCAGTACCACCTGCACACTCCGTTCATCTGGCCTTCGCCAAGCCCAAACCTCAGGCACCTCTTGCTGGCAAAAGGCCACCCTCTTCAAAGGCAGACATGAAAGAACGTAGGCACTAACTCTTCCACTTAAACCATCACGATCACAGAGCGTGAGGGAGCTGGCTTGTCTGTCTCACAGTGAAATCCCCTGTACAGTCCGTGGCTCACCCTCTGTCACGTGACCATCATGCTCCTAAAAGGCCTATGACTAAGCAGCTAGCACCCCTGGGCTTGGAGTGATCCCAGAGCTCATCGTGGGGAGCTGGGAGGTTTCCCCTTCTCAGGCTACAGCCAGCAATTCAAGTCGCCATTGACCTTCCACCACCTGCCGGGCATTGGAAATACTAAGATGCATAAGACAAATTCCTGCCCTCACTTGAAGAACATTCATTCTCAATCTTGACTTTTAGATATACCATACTTGTCACTTGGTGGTAAGGTGTGTCACAAGCAACTTGTTATCAATAATAGAAAGTACCGAAGTTCTGAAATCAGAGCAGATTCACGGTCACATGTACAGCACTGTTGTTCTCACTTGTTCTGACACAGGAAAAGGGTTGGGGAAGGGCAGTCGGAGCTCTGATTTCCGACTTACCCTTGTACGTGCCCTTGAACAGCACGTAGTACGTGTCACACCCCTCAGTGTCATCTGTCGGTGCCTCAGAGGGGAACGCCTGAGAAACCTGTGAGCCCCGTGAGGCCGGGCTGTGGGCTCACTTCACCCAGAACCACACTCCACGGAGCAAAAGGCCTTCCTTCCTATCTCACAGAGGAGGGACCAGCGGCATCACACTGCCTCTCAGGAAGCAGACAAAGCAGAGGGGACTGCTGGCTTTTGACTCTGGCAAAGTGTTACCCATTTGTTGTTTGTTTAGGAAAAGAACAGGGCCCAGGGATAGCTGTGGCAGCATGTTTATTACTGTGAGCTTCACCTCTTGAGTCGATAATGACTCACACGGTGCGCTGTGCTAAGTGAATCTCTTCGATAATAATGCTATTTTGTCCTAGAGTGCTTTAAACTTACGGAACATTTTCACATTCGTTGACTCTAGTAAGTTCAGTGTTAAGACCCTTTGAGGTAGGTCTTACCCCACCTACAGGTGAAGAAGTAACCTCAGGGAGGTCTCGCTCCAAGTCCATAGCAGGTCTTCAGTTTCCAATCGGTGTTTCCTGTATTATACACAGAGTGCGCTACACCCAGCGTCGTGGGAGTGAGGAACAAAGGTGCAGTCACATCTTTAAAGGCGACACAGGCAGGGAACGATGGCTGGTTTCACATTGTTGGATGGGATGTGTCACTGGCCCGCGGATGCCTGTTTCTTGGTAGTGGCGATACATCAACCTCTCTGCTTGTCTGTCTCCTTGGATTTGTCTTGTGAAGCAGCCCTCCTGCAGAATTTCCTCTGCTTCCGGTACACAGACACCTACCTTCAGGCCCCATCCAGGCCTATTCCAGACTTGGCAGTGGGGAATATGTTCACTTAGAGCTTTAATAAGCAACTGAAACCTATGACTGCCCGGGAACCCACAGGTCTTACTTCCTGCTGGCAGAAGATCTGAACACCTATTAGGCTGGCATTTGGGCTCTTTTGCGTGTAGACTTAAGGGTATTTTACTGTGACTTCAATTACAGGAACTCTTGAAGACAAGAAGAGGTAAAAAATGCTTCCACAACTTTGCCCCTTCCTCCCAACACACACACACACACACACACACACACACACACGTGTGTGTGTGTGCTCACACCTGCCCTACACACCTAGATCAGGCATTGGCTCTGTGACTCAGATGCTCCATCCAGGGAGCCACCTTTGGCAGGTGAGAATGTGGGGTCCAAACTGTGACATGGGCCACTGCTCATTTTGTGCCATTTAAAGCCAAGGACTTTTCACCCCTCAGTAAAAGTGTTTCTCAATCAAAAGTGCTTCTTGAACTTCAAACTGAATGGCTATTTAAAGGGTGATTGTAGCACTCCCACAGTCAAAGAAATGAAACTTTTGGCTTTGTTAATGCTGAATCTTGGCTCGGGGTTTGAAGGCTGGATGGAATTCTGCCCTGAACTTGCAGACATTTGAAGAACTGCTCAGTCAGCCTTCCGGGAAAACACGCCTGCATCCTACATAGTCCTTCAGCTTTGGTCCTGTCAACACAGCCATCATTGAGAGCCTTGCTCTAAAGTCCAGCCTTCTTTGTTCTCTGAACACTAACGGCAGGATGCAAAGTAATCAGATAACAAATGGTCAAATGTGGTTATCGTAAGGATGCCTCCCATCTTTATAGCACTTCGTCTTTCCAGAGGCCTCCCATGGTGACATTTGACCCACACAACACATCTCAGAGGTGAAATTGAGCCAGACTTTTAATCACCAGTATGTGGATAAAGAATCAGGAATTTATAAATATATAAAGAGATTCAGAGTGAGTGAGTGAGTGTGTGTGTGTGTGCGTGTGCGCGCCAGTGCACATGTGCACACTCAGAAAGGAGGAAGCATTTAATCATTTCAAATATCCAAGATGACATCTGGTGACAGGGGCTTTTGTATCTTTTAATTTTTGTTTCGTATTCCATATCAGGGTTATCTGGAGTCACTGACTCAAGGGCTCAGATCAAACAGAATGGGATTCCCCGAAGCCAGGAGCCAGCCTGCAGCTGAGGGTCACCTGCTCTTGACACATAAGAGAGAGAGAACAGGCCCCGTCATGGGGGCCACGCGGCTCTGCTCTCTAAAACCTCTAACAATTTGAGTGGATTGTAGAGAACTGTCGACAGCACAGACAACATGCATAGAGCTGATCATCAGAATTTTAGAACTATGTGCAACCTAAAGAACCAAACTAAGCTGCTTTGTCGTTGCATGTGGTGTCCGAATTGGTTTTTCCTCCCTTGTGTGTTAGTATCCTCGGTAGCATTAGTGGCCCTTCTTCTAGAAAATTTTTGGCCCACAGTCATCCAGAGCTGCTCTTGGCATGCTCACTCTTAACCCTGTCCCTTCCCCTCCAGGTCTGCCAACACCAACCACTGGTCTAATAACCAACCCCAAGGCCTCCAGCTGCTCCAGAGCCCTCCTTCACCACATGCTAGAAACCAGCCCGAGGCCCGCCGGGAGAGCCCGTCACCCACTCCGTGTTAAACAAGTCATTGGAAACTTTGCATTTCACTTCTACTCCCTGGGAGCTCATGGGCTTAGGCAAAAAAAGCTAACGAAGCAAGTCAATACCTTGTGCTTATTTTCCAACCTCAATTAAAATTGTTATCCATTCTTAAAAGTTATTTTTAAACAAACACATGAACAGAAACTAAAGGACCTCAGTTAGTTCCTAAGAGGTAATATATCATTTGGACAGAAGCATGTCTGTGCCCATTGCCCCTCCTTCCCAAAGCACACCCTGGGGATGCCAGGTGCAGCCTCTGGAAAGGACTGGAATGATTTTTGGCACCAACATCACGCAGAGAGTCCCACAGCTTTACAACTGTTCCCTTGCATACCCATGGCTGCTGTGCCAGAAGCTATGGACAAGTCAGCCTCCAATGCGGGGTGCCCGGCCTTACAGAATTCACACTCCAGGCTTCTCAAGCTGCCTGGAGTGGGGAAGGGCACAGTGCTGAGCTCTGCTGGCCTCTTGGGGGTTTGGTAGGGGAGGCAGGACCTGAGGCCTCTCCTGAGACTAGCTGTGGTTCCAGCTCAGCCCCCGTGTAAGAAAGTGATGGTGATTGGGGTCTGTTCTGGACCTGATGGACAGGTGAGTGTGTCTGGCCACTGGGCTCTGGGGAAACAGTGCCTTTGGGTTCCTTGCTAAGTTACAAAGAGAGACCCTCACTCCTGTTTCCTGTCATGTTCAGAGTGTTTGTGTTTAGACTGAGGAGACACAGCTGTCTTCCAAAAGGAGCTTATGCCATGGGCCTGGGGGGTGCAGCCAGGCCAGAGAAGTGGGCCAGGCCTCCCTCCCATCGCCCTCCGCCGGCCGTGCAGCAGCTCCCTCCGGCCTCTCTGTTCTCTTAGCCCCACTTTGCATTTGCATCTCACTCCACTGGCACAGCTCGTGGTTAGTTTAACTGCATACTTTCCAGGCTGACTTTGAATGGACAAAAGCAATGACTTTGTAAGGTTAAGTCTGCCCAGGCAACATGAAATAAAATTGTTCCTGCACCATGTGCTTGGTGAACCATTGGACAAACAACGGACCTTCTCCACAAAGTTTCATGGCTCCTCTGCACTTCTTTTCCTTTCCTTGTCCTTCAAGATGGAGGAGACAACCCCCCACAGGCTGCAGAGCACAAGGCAGGCACCCTTCAGAGTTCACTCCTTTTCCCTGGGTCTTTCCTTCTCCAAACGCCCAACCTCCTGGACACAGGGTCCCCCCACATTGTTTATCTCACCAGCCAGCCGCCCTGCTGGTATGAAGCACAGCCTGCAGACTGCCCATGCCTGGGCCTCATGCTGACAGCCCTCCTGACCGCTGTCTTTAATTGTTATGGGTCAAGTTCCCTGGGGAGCAGACTTTGAGATGGAGAATTACATGCAAGTGGTTTACTGGGGACTGCTCTTAGATATGGCACCCATAAGCAAGTGAGAGAAGAAGGCTCAGCCATTGAGCAGTGCACATTCAGAGGCCTCAGCTGGTCCCCCCGGGAGCTGCTGTGATGCTGAGTTGGCCCCTTGGAGAGATCCTGAATGGAGGCAAGGGGGCAAGTGCTTGGAGGGACTGCTCTTAGATATGGCACCCATAAGCGAGTGAGAGAAGAAGGCTCAGCCATTGATCAGTGCACATTCAGAGGCCTTAGCTGGTCCCCCCACCGGGAGCTGCTATGATGCTGAGTTGGCCCCTTAGAGAGATCCTGAATGGAGGCAAGGGGGCAAGTGCTTGGTACCTGTGCATTGTCCGGTCATTGGGTGCTGTTGGCCTTGGGATGGGAGCATAGTCTTTGGCTGAGAACAATTCCTAGGGAGGGATGCAGCTGCCCCCCAACATCAGGCGACACTCCTGGCAGCCAGGACAAGGAATATCTCGGTTCTAAAGGCAGGTCTGGGCAGGCACCAGAGGAAGAGGGGGATGAAGCCTCCATCCAGCTCCCGCTGCTCCAGGTCAGGAGACAGGGCCAGGGGAGGAGAGAAGGAGAGTTTCCAGGGAGCCCCACCGGTGGCTGGAAAAGAATGAGCATGAGCTGGAGCTGCTGGTCAGGCCTGGCCTGTGAAGCTAAACTAGTGGCCATCGTGGGGGTAGAGTCCAGATGACCTGCTGTAAGCCAAGTAATTTGTCTGGGAGAAGCACCCAACTGGGAACTGGTTCTAGGACGGTGTAAACCTAGGCCAGTTCACCAACTTCTGAAAGTTATTGTAACCCTCTTCCGCTTTGAGCCTCCTGGTGTGTGTCAATTTTAAAGCTTGGCAGACTATTCACCCCAGGAGGAGAATATCTGAGAAATGTTCTGAGAAATACTGACCAACGGTAGGCAATAGCTGCCTATCTCTTTTATCTTATGCGTGTTTATCTTCCTCCAAATAGCTGGAGTTCACCAACTCACTTAATTGGGTCCAACTTGGTTCTCTGCTATCTGTTCGCCCCTTGGCATCATTGCCACAGCTTTATTTTTTAAAATATATTTTTATTGATTTCAGAGAGGAAGGGAGAGGGAGAGAAAGATAGAAACATCAATGATGAGAGAGAATAATTGATTGGCTGCCTCCTGCACGCCCTCTACTGGGGATCGAGCCACAACCCTGGGCATGTGCCCTTGACTAGAATTGAACTGGGGACTCTTCAGTCCGCAGGCCAATGCTCTATCGACTCAGCCAAACCAGGTAGGGTACCACAGCTTTATTTTTCCATCTCATTTGGGAGGAGGGACAGTATTGGTGGTGAGGAGAGGCTGTGTGAGAACAGAATGGGAGAAAAGTCCTGCTCTCTGCCACTGATAACCCTTCTCCCGCCCAAGTGGGAGCGTGGTTGGTCAGGGCAAGTGAACTGTGGAAGGTTCCAGGCTTTCACGCCCCAGCCAAGAGCACTCATCAGTATAATGCTACACCTCGCTACCCGCCTCCCCTACACTGCTAAGCAGAATTGGAACAAACACCAGCTTTCATTGTCCCCCAGACTACACCTCACAAAGTCTAGGCTGATGCAAGCCGCCGCCTGTGGCACAGTCAGCCAGCAGCAGCACTGAAAGTGTGGCAAGGGTGAGATATTGCCCCACTGGTCTGAAATGGCTTTGCCACCAACAAAGGACCATTATGACAACAGGAAGGCACTTAAACCAGGCACAGTGTAGACAGGAAAGATGTCTCTCTCCCCATCTCTGCTTATGACAAAGAAAGGGAGATTTTAACCCTTCAGTATTTGACGAACATTCTAAGCAACCCTAG
>NW_005370176.1:2076063-2077347 GCF_000412655.1 Myotis brandtii
GGGGGGGGGATGCCTGCAGCTCCACCCCATCTGGGCACCCAGGAGGGCGGGAGCAGCTCTGGCTGGAAGGCTGCCTGCTGGGCCAGGTCAGGGCTGGCGCCTGAGCATGTCACCAAGTGGTCTCTGCTGGTGCTCAGGGAGCAGCAAGTGGAGCCCCATGGGTAATTTTTGTTTGTTTTAACCCGACTGCTTTTTATCCACTTTTCATTCACATTTAAATAATCAAATGACAAATGTTTATTGAAAATCCGGTAACACCAACACTCTTTATAAAAAACACCTTTTCTTTTCCCACTACTTCCTCTACACAGAGGTTTTCCTCCCTCCCCTCTGCAGAGGCACCACTTTGAGAACCAACCTGAAGCCCATGCCTTCCTCGAAGCCTTCATGATCACCCTGCCACCTGCAATCTTTCCTTTTCTCTCTTACCTCCCGCATTACATTCCTAGTCCTCTCCATTCCACCTCAAGATCCCTCAGATCTGTTCTCTTCTCTCGGCCCTAATGCAGGCTTCCACCATTTCTTGCCTCATTACTGCTCCTTTCCTGCTCTTCCTGCCTTTTGTCTTGCCATCTTCAATCTATTCTCCATGCTGCAGTGTTCATTCTAAAAGACAAATGTGGTCATGTCATTTGACTGTCCAGATAGTTCTACCATAGCTAACACTCACTGAACGCCCACTGCCTGCCAGGAGCTAGTCGAAGTGCTCTGTAATCCTGTGAAGCATGGTTTTCTCTCCCATTTCACAGATGAGGAAACCAAGACCCAGAGAGGTTAAATAACCTATCCAAGGTCACACAGCTAGTAAGAGGCAGAGTCAGCATTTGAATCCAGGCACACAAGCTTCAAATACCACCCTCTCAAGCAATGCATTATAATTACACTGGCTCTTCTCAGCTCTCAGGATACAGTCCAAACTCCTTAGCACTCCTTATTTTAGACTCATCCCTTTTCACTTGCTGACATGGCCCTGATTTCATTCTTTTTTTTATGCTGAGTAATATTACAGTGTGTGTGTGTATCCCATCTTCTTTATCTATTCATCATCTATCAATGGGCACCTAGGTTGCTCCTATACCTTGGCTATTGTAAAATATGCTGCAATGAACAGAGGGATGTATATATCTTTTTTTATTTAAATTCTTTATTGTTGCCCTAACTGGTTTGGCTTAGTGGATAGAGCGTCGGCCTGCAGACTCAAAGGTCCCAGGTTCGATTCCGGTCAAGGGCATGTACTTGGGTTGCAGGCACATCCCCAGTAGGGTGTGTGCAGGAGGCTGCTGA
>NW_005370176.1:2078324-2100487 GCF_000412655.1 Myotis brandtii
GATAACATTGGCAAATATGTTCTCCCATGCAGTGGGCTTTCTTGTTGTTTTGTTGATGGTTTCTTTTGCTGTGCAGAAGCTTTTTATTTTGATGTACTCCCATTTATTTTCTCCTTAGTTTCCATTGCCCTAGGAGCTGTATCGATAAAGATATTGCTATGACATATGTCTGATATTTTGTGTATATATCTTTTTAAGATAGTGTTTCTGTTTTCTTCAGCTTCATGCCCAGAAGTGAAATTGCTGGATCATGTGGAAGCTCTATTTTTAATTTTTTGAGAAATCTTCATACTGTTTTCCACAGCGGCTGAACCAATTTACAATCCCACTATAGTGCACAAGAGTTGCCTTTTCTACACATCCTTGTCAGCACTTATTATTTATTCATTGATATTTTGATGATAGCCATTCTGATAGGGTGAGGTGATATCTCATTATGGTTTTGATTTGCATTTCCCTGATGACTAGTGATGTTGAGTATCTGTATATCCTCTTTGGAAAAATGTCTGTTGAGATTCTCTGCCCATTTTTAAATTGGATTTTTTGTTTTTTTTATGCTAAGTAATATTCCAGTGTGTGTGTGTGTGTGTGTGTGTGTGTTAAGTTGTATGAGTTTCCTATATTTTTTGGATATTAACCCCTTATCAGATGTATCATCTGTGAATATCTTCTCCTATTCTATAGATTGTCTTTTCATTTTGTTGATGGTTTCCATCATTGTGCAAAAAGATTTTAGTTTGATGTAGTCCCATTTGTTTGTCTTTTTGAAAATTTTTATCAGAGTTTATTTAAGCCAAACTGATGACATATGTCGGGGATCAAGATCTCCAATGCTCCATTTATTTTTATTTTTGTTGCCCTTGCCCATGGAGATATATCCAAAAAGATATTGCTAAGACCAAGCAGTCAACATCTGTAAGTGCAGTGCCAGTTCACACAGTTATGTGGGGAAGCCTGCCAAACACAGAGCAGCACCAGGGAAGTTCTGCCTTATGGCCGAGCCATCTCACAGCACTGGTTACCCCTTCAGACCAACCCGGAATCACTGGAGTCAGTGAATTCAGAGAAGTGAAGATTTGGGACAAATGTATTAGGTGGCACTAAGAGCATGATGTGTGTGTGTGTGTGTGTGTGTGTGTGTGTGTAGAGTGAGGACTATCCTGGGCAGTCTCAAAGATGGTGCTGATAACCCCCAGGCTGTCAGCTGCCTTTCCAGCCACACTGAGAGGCGAGAGAGCCCAGGAAGTGGGCGAGAGAGCCCAGGAAGTGAAATCAATATTTTTATTGATTTCAGAGAAGAAGGGAGAGGAAGAGATAGATAGAAACATCAATGATGAGAGAGAACCATTGATCCTGCTTCCTGCATGCCCCTCGAGCCCACAACCCCAGCATATGCCCTGACTGGAACCGAACCATGACCTCCTGATCGACGCTCAACCACGGAGCCATGCTGGCCGGGCTGCATTTTCTTTCTGACTAAGAGTACTGGTCACTCCTGCTACCTGGTCCACTGACCTTGGTCCAGAGAAGGTGCTGGCTGCAGAGCACATGCAGCCTGCGACTGAGCACTTCTGCCTGCCCACGCTTGACCACTGACTCCTTGGGGCCTCAAATTATTGAGAAAACCATAGGTTGCCTCCATTCTGATGGTATGGGCTGCAATCTTGTCCTGATAACCTGACTGTGCTAGATATTTAAGTGTATCTGTTGGAGGTTTCCAGGGAATTTTTCTAGAGCTTATCTGATGAACTGGGGCCAATTCACTAAGCTCTCAAGTAATGGAATCTGCTTTAAGCTTCAAGACGTTGAAACAGACACTTAGACAAAGATGACTGCGATAAAAAATCTATGGTACAACAAAGACTATGTTGTAGACAGAGAAAGAAAAAGACCTTAGGACAGAGTTTCTGTGGCCACAGGGTGGGGGAGCTGCAGGTACCTCAATCCTTAAAGGCAAATGTGTGACTGAACGACAGAGGCCTCCTTTCTATTTAACGAGCCAGCCCGCAGCCATTGTTTCCAAAGCAGTCACCTGATTTTGTATCTGGTACGAGACTCTCAAGATCCAACAAAAATTGAGAAATACCCTCAAGAAACTAAGCACAGTGCTTACCCAGGCAGAGTGGAACCTGGACAGGCATGAAACAAGGTGGGGAGAAAGAATTTTTGCTAAATAAGAGTTGATGGTTTTGGAGTTTTGAACCATGTGGATATATTATTCCTTTTTTCTTTTTTTTAGATCCTCAGCCGAGGATATTTTTTCCATTTATTTCCAGAGAGAATGGAAGGAGGGGGAGAGAGAGATCGAAGGGAGAATCATTGCTATGAGGGGGACATATTGATTGGTTATCTCCCACAAGTGCCCCCACAGGGGCTGGGGAACTTGTAACTGAGGTACATGCCCTTGACCAGGAATCGAACCCTCAACCTTTCTGTCCTCAGTCCAATGCTCTAACCACTGAGCATCGACCAAGGCAATGCATTATTCTTTTTAAAAAATTAAACTAAAACATCCATGTAAAGTTTGATTTCCTATGCTATTTGGAAAAATAAATATAACATCTAATACAACATTTCTTCTAGGCAGATCTTCTGAAATTAGAGGTTACAAAAATACGTATTTCTTGGTGTGGAAACACCATTTGTCAAGAAGCTTGGAGGCTCTTCCTTTGTGCTCTGCCTTAGTCTAGGCCTCAGAGGGACAGCGACCCCTCAGGCTTTGCAGAGGTGCGCTCATGAAAACCAACATGCTGTGCAGGACGAGGTGGCAAGCAAGTGGCTACCTGCAAAGCTACTATCAGAGGCAACGGCCAGGCAGCGACCAGTGACCCCATTTGCAGAGAGCAGCCCTCCTGCGGAAGCCAAGTGCCACGGAGAAAGGTGGCCGAGGCCTTGCCCAAAAGACCAAGTGAGACAGGAGGGATGTGAACAGCTGCCAAAAAAACGGGTGTGCAGGTAGGAGGAAACCAACAGTGGAATCCACGCCAAGGGATGAGATAAGGAAGAAAATTGCACCCTGGTGGGTTTCAGCTAAGAAATGTGGTGTAGAAAACTACACAGGCCCCATGGGCCAATGGGAGAGGCGCCGGCCACTGCTAGCTGAGGTGGAAAGCTCCTGTGGGGAAAACTCCATTGCCCACAGGTTTAAAGTGGAGGGGGAGGGGCGGGGGGCGGGTGCTGAACCTTGGCAAGGTGGGGAAGTTCGATCTAGAAGTGAAAGTATGACCTGGTTACCGAGAGGGAGGACCCATAAACAAAATGAGGGGGACTGTGTAGAGGAGAAAAGTTTAAGTTAGAAAGTCAGCAGATTTTATTTCAGCCATGCAGCCATCCCAGGCCCCTGGGGACTGTCACGATAGGGCAGCCTCAGAGGAAGAAAGGCCGGAAGGGCTCTTCAGGGCCTCTCTTTTCACGGGGATAAGGTGTCTGACAGCCTCCAGATCAGACCCTTTCATGAGAGACGCAGGTTCCCCCTGAGCCGGGAAATCCCTCCTCGGGTCCTGCGGGCGCTGATTCTGCAGTAGGTCGCCCCCGGGGCTTGAACAATCTTAGATGCAGGCAATCCCTTTCAGCTCAAAGGCCGGCCACTCCCGCCCCTCAAGGACAGCAGGCTGCAAGATCTGAGGTCCAAATAGCACCACATCGGTCCCCAAGGCTCTGCGGGGTAAGGTCAGTGCACACACTTCCAAGACAAGCAAAGAGAACCAGCTCTATAATTTCCCAACACCGAGGGAGGAGACAGAAGGAGCACAGACACATACCTTCCCGAGCAGCACAGCTGGCAAGCGCTCCCACACTGTGAGGCTGCAACTCCCTGAACTAATTAGAAGGCAGAGCAATGAGAATGTCTGGATTGCTGCATACGTACCCTTGGGGGGAATATGTTTGTGGTATTGCATACCCAGGGCTCCCTCTTCACGTCTGAGAGCCCAGTCGGACACAGGTGATTACGGTTTAGAGGATGTGTGAGCCTGTGTGTGATGGGGCGGTAAGGTCTCAGGCAGAGAGCACGCCACTGTGATCAGTCAGGCCGGCTACCCGCTTCCCTCGGAGTCCCCTTAAGGACAGAACACTGGGCCAAGGGCTAAGATTGCACCACGAAGGAACTGGTATCCAGGAAAATAAAAACAACCTCCAATCAATAAGGGGGTGTTTCAAAATTTCATTCTCTGAGAGATGCTGTTTTTCTCTCTTTCTCTCTAAGTTTAAGCAATTATTGTTTGAGTCTGACCCTGCTTGGAGCCGGAATGGGCCCAATCAACAGCAATAATTTTTTCCTTGCTTTGTTACTCTATGAAAAGAAAATTCTTTCTGGTTTTTTCCCTTTTAATCACGCTCTATAAGTTTGGAGAATTCCCCTGGTGTAGAAAGCCTGAATCGCTTTCATATCTGTGCATGGGGTGGGGGGATCCCAGGGGGAGCCCAGTTGGCAGGGGCCCGTCAGGAGCTCTGCCTACCTCGAAGGCCACCAGGAGAGTTATTTGAGGAGGGTGTTGAGAGTGGAGCCGAGCCGGATGCCAGATAAAACTCTGACACGGAGAAAGAGGACAGAGGCAGCAGTATGCTTCTCATCCCTTCCCCGGGGAGGCCTCTGGTGGAAGCTGGACCCTTTCCTGAGACAGTGATGAATTGCACTGTCCAGGTTGATAAAAAAAAAAAAAGAAAGAAAGGCTTTTGAGAAAGATACCGGGGCGTTGGGAGGTGTCTCCACTGGGAATCAATCCCAAGTCCTTGATAAAAATTCTAAGTTGAAACAGCAAGAGAAGCTTTGCAGCATCTAACAGAACAGCTGTGACCTTGGTAGGGAGAGCCTGCCTGTACCGGGGTGGGGTGGGAGGGTGGGAGAACTAGTGGAAAGGAGCTGCAGCATGAGCAATGGCGGAGGCAATGATGGCCCATGCAGGCCACCTGGCCACAGGGTAGAACAGCCCTGGGCAAACTACGGCCCGGTTGAAATGAATAAAACTAAAAAAAAAAAAAGACCGTACCCTTTTATGTAATGATGTTTACTTTGAATTTATATTAGTTCACACAAACACTCCATCCACGCTTTTGTTCCGGCCCTCCGGTCCAGTTTAAGAACCCATTGTGGCCCTCGAGTCAAAAAGTTTGCCCACCCCTGGGGTAGAGTGTGGCTCTGATCCCAGCCTCAGGACATCTTGAGTGATTGCTAAACACTGTGTGTGGCCCTGGGCCACTGTCGGGCAGAAGCTGGGCTGTCATCAGTGGGCTTAGAGTTCCAGTGACTCTACAAAGAGGGAGCTCACAGTCAAAGATATGCTTGTTGCCACTATGCTGCCCTTTCTGACCGTGTCCTTTGGGCAGGCATGAGGTGCAGAGGTGTTACATATTAGGATGGCATGTAACCTGGCAATATGCCAGTGAACACATCAGAGGATGGGAATTACCTGTCTTCAGAGAAAAAGAAACTAATGATTCAAAAGGTTATCAACAATTTATCTAAATCCCATTTGGTGAGATTATCCATGAGCAGGGAATTATGGGGAGTGGGGGTGATGGAATTATGGTTACAACCCACCTTCAATTTTCTAGAGAATTAAATGTTTCAGGACCACAGACAGCAGCACATGGGCCCCATCTGGGTGCACACCACCACCACCACCACTACCCGCCCCCCATTTCATTCTTCTTTGCCAATGGTTGTCATCTTGTGGCCCTTTCACCCAGCCCGGGTTCTCAGTGGGAGCTCCGAGGCACTTCTGAGGCTGTGGGGAGAACAGCTGAAGACCACTACACTATAGTGGTCTGGAATGAGAAATGAGAAATCAATTTGCACTGGAATGAGAAATCAATTCTCTTTATCCCCAAGTCCTGTCCTCAGCCAATATAGTACTAATAATACAAGGCAATATAAAGTACTTACTCTACCCATGTGGTGTGTTCTCATTTTATCCTTATAACCCTACAAGGTTAATTCTATTATTATATTCATTGTATAGATGAGGCAACTGAGTTAGTCACAGAAAGATTAAGTAACTTTCTGAGGTCACACAGGCAATTTAGTTCCAGGGCCCATCCCTATGGCACTGTCATGGTTGTGTCCTTGAACTTCAGGTGTGGAATGAAGGTGAAATGGTAAGAAACACGACAGTTCATAGGACACCTTGACTCATGCAGTCATCAGGAACCGGAAAAGTCATCTGATTTAATGCCACAGTAATTGAGAGTTCCATTTCCTGTTAAGATTCTTTCTCTTATGCCCTGCACACACTAGGAGGGTTATGTAATTCCTTCATGTCCCCATTTCCATTCCCAATGGAACAATTAACTGGACCAGTATTTTACCTATTCCATCGCAGGTGGAATTGAGAATTCCATTTCCTGTTAAGATTCTTCCTCTTATTATGCCCTGCACACACTAGGAGGGTTATATAACTCCTCCATGTCCCCATTTCCATTCCCAATGGAACAATGAACTGGACCAGTATTTTACCTATTCCATCGCAGGTGGGTGGAATAGGTAAAATACTCTAAAGCCCTAAAGAAGAAATGATCATGTCCGTTCAGTTTTCTAAATTGTGTGGTGTTGTGGCCTAGATGAGCAAGTCAGGGACGTTTAGAACTGTCAGGGACCTACAGATCTTAGAATCCAGTGCTACAGGGCTGCCAATATTATGGGGGTGAACGCCTCACCCAACACAAGGATCCTTCTACCCACTCTCCTGAGATGGTGCTGGGAAATGGTGGAGGTCCTGATTTCAGGGCCAGGAGCTCTTTAGGTCCCCAGGAAGCCATCCCTTCTCTGCAAGGCACCCTTGCTCCACCAAATGTTCCCCAACAGCGTGTCATGGTGTTCTCCAAAGCGGCTTCTTTATTCCATGTCCATCTCCCTCCTACCAAGAGAGTGCAACTTGCCCTCTGGAGAGGTTAGAGTGAATCATATCCTACCTCCCTGGGGCAGCCCTTGACATAAGTGAGTTATTATTGTGCCTCTCCTGGTGCTCTCTTCTCCAGGCTAAACTGTTCAGGCATCTTCGTTTATTTGTCATTTGCCCTTATTTCCATGGCCTTTGCCATCCTTATCACTCCTCTCTGAAAGCACTTGGGGTTGTCCGTTGTTCCCCTAGCTTCCCATTGATTGTATAGAAACTGAGTGCCTACCAGGAAGATGCTGAGAAAACACAGGAAAAAAGAACAGATCTCTGTCCTGAGGGGCTCGCTGCGGTGGGATGGGAGCGGGAGCACTGTCAAGCAATTGCAATATGGTGTGGGAAGTGCTATGACAGGGACAAGCCGAGGGGCTCTGTAATCCCAGAGGATGAACTTGACAGGTGAAGGGGCCCACACCTGCTCCCATGCATGTGTGTGTATGCTTGTTGGAAACTGCCTTTTAGAGTGGAGAGAGAGTAGGACCAGCTCTAAGGACTGCCTGTGGTTTGGAGCTACTAGAGTCAGGACAAGAGTTACACCGGAGAAGTCAAGAGGGGCGAGATCATGAAAGGCATTGGATGAGACTATTCTGAGAGCAATAGGGAGCTATTGAAGGCTTGTAAGCAGGAGAATGACAATCAAAATTTGATTTTAAGAACAATCACTCTGATTGCACATTGAGAAAGGATTGGAGGCAGATGTGAGACTCGAGGCAGGAGATGCCATAGCCAGAGAGCAGAGCAAAGCAGGACCCTACCCTTCCTGATTCGGGAAGCTGAGCATCTACCCATGCTGCCTGCAATTGTGAGCTATTCTGGAGGCCGCAGCTCATTCTGGATTCACATTCAGGGGCTAGTGAACCTTTTCTACAGGAAGAGCCATGTTAGCTCTCTCCCAGATGTAATTGTTTTCATTTTAATCTTGTTTTAAATTTAACCTTAAATGTGATCATTTCAGGACCTTTTTTCATGCTGTTGAAATCTTTGTGCATCTTGCCAGCGGGCCCAGAGCTAATCAGTGGTAAAAATAACACTGAACCAGGTTTTCTGACTCCTAAACCAGGCACCCTGTTTTTCTGTCTCTTTAGGAAATCGATCTGTTTAGAGGAACTAGAATCAAGATTGACGAGAGCACTTACTTGTAAGACTGGGTCTTAGCTTACAGACCCCGGGGACAGGAAGGGAGGACCCTACACCCCTTTCTAGTATTTCCTCCTGCAGACTGAAAAGATCCCGGAGTTTGAATCTACAATCAACAAGGATGTCATTACATATCTTCAGGCAGCTGAAGGTCACAGTTGTTCAAACCCAATCATTAAGTCACTTGACAAAATTTCATAGGGTGAAAAAGACTGCAGGCTAATGAATGCTTAACAAAAGCTTCTCTATGGAACTGAACTAGTTCAGAATGTAAAAGCTGTTCAGGAAGACTGGACAGGTGATGAGAAATGGGACACCCCTGCAGGTGGGGCAGGGGGGAGGGAGAGGGGGAGCCAGCAAAGAGAAAGCTTCCCTGGACCGATGCCTACATAATCAGGGTCCTTCTCAGTAGAGACTTAATCCACTTGGTCCCTGGACAGAATTTTTCCCCACAGCCCCAGGAAATCCGGTGATTGCCTTCCCCTGGGCCCTGCTCACAAAAGTCTCTGACCCTTGGTCCTGGCCACCACAGTAAACTGTATCTAGAGCCTCGTGCCAGACAGACCAGTGTTTCTAGGTCAGTCATTTCACCTGCCCCAGCACAGCACTTCATTAGCTCTTTTCCTCATTTTTCCTCAATGTCAAACAGCCCTCTACTTCTAACCGACTCACCCGGCATCTCCTGTGGTGCGCTCAGGACCGCCACCATTTCCCAAGATTCAACCCCTTCTTCACCCACCCCCTCCTTCCTTACTTGAATCCCCACCTCAAGTCCCACTAGTGCAATGATGTCTCAGCATCCTCTGTTCTTAAGCCAAATGCCACGTGGAAACACCGAACTTGTCAGATGAACAAGAACTTTATTAATCCCTTCAAAATAAGAATATGCTTGTCTTCTAATAACTAGTGATTGGCCACGTTTTACAAAGGGAGTTAAGAGCAATAAGGAGCCACTCCAAAGTGTACTCTTCAGGGAGAGACGTGGTAAATAAACCTTTTTCTACTCTTCCAATAAGAGACACCCTAAGCATTTTATGTTGTTTACGAGGAGAAACAAATCCTTTCGTGTGCATTTAGCTCTGAGCCCTGAAGACACTCGCGGTCCACGCTGTAAAGGAAGCCTGAGATGTTGATCATGTCCCCAACGCTGCCTCCTGCATGAGCCCCAACCGGGCTGGAGATCGAACCTGCAACCCAGGTACGTGCCCTTGGCCAGAATCCAACCCTCAGCCCTTCGACCCTTCGTGGGAGGGCAGTGCTCAGGCTGATGCTCTACCCACTGAGACCACCGGCCAGGGCAAGAATACTTTTTAAAAGAACACTTTCTATAGCTTTCTATCTGGTTTCTCACACATCTTTAATGACACCTGAGAAGCTCTGTTGAAGTGCAATGTATTTGTCTGTGTAGGGGTTACTCAAATTGCCTCTCTTCCTTGCCAGGAAATTCCCATTTCTGGCAAGAGATGCCCAAATAACGTCCCACACCGCGGCAAAGAAAAGCCTTGCTGACACA
The DNA here is from genome assembly GCF_000412655.1 of Myotis brandtii. Classification (NCBI taxonomy): domain Eukaryota; kingdom Metazoa; phylum Chordata; class Mammalia; order Chiroptera; family Vespertilionidae; genus Myotis; species Myotis brandtii. Next base: position 2,087,868 of record NW_005370176.1, read on the forward strand.
GAGGGCTTTCAGAGGATTAAAGACAAACCATCTAAAAAAAAAAAAGCAATAGACTAAAATAAAAGCTTACTCTGCTAACCCACTCAGCATGCCGGCTTTCATAGTGTCTTCAGGGCTCTGAGCTGCTCTGGCCTGAGAGGCAGTGGCCACATTAATATTTTAGTGCCTTAACTTTAAATTCACCACATAAAACAGATGTAGAGACAGAGAAGCATCGATTAGATGCTCAAAACTCAGAGGGAAGGCAGGGGAGGGTGGGGGTAAGGGGGAAAGATCAACCAAAGGACTTGTATGCATGCATATAAGCATAAGTGATGGATGTGAGGGCAGGATTGGGGGGATGAGGGGACATTGGGGGAATAAGGACACATTTGTAATATCTTAATCAATAAAGAAAGAAAATAAATAAATAAAATGAGACTAATAAAAAAAAATTCACCATACCACCAACTAAACAATTGCTGTATCCAGTGAATCGAATTGAGTTTAGCCCCAACTCCCTCAAAGCCAGCGGACTTACCTAACGACATGGTGCTAGGTGCTTTCCTCACTAGGGCTGGGGTGTCTATACAGGGGTCTCAGGAGCGCATCCACCACCAGCCACAGAGCTGTGGATGCCAGGCATCCCCGCGCCTGGGAGCCAGGTACACTCCTGACTGCCGCCTCCAGCTGCCAGCCCCAGGAGGGGGATTGCTTCATACCACAGGGCGCTTCCTGTCCCGGGGGTGGAAGAATGAAGGAGGAGTTTTTTAGGAGATACAGTTTTCAACAAAATTCCTTTGCTATTCGTGTACAAGAAGGTGTGTTGTAACATTATCAGAAAGACTAAATAATTGGGGGAAATGCTTGCCAATATGGTATTTTCATATAGTGAAATAAAAAAGGAGGATTTGAATTTGCTGCTATGAAAAAGACTCTAAAGATATACTGCTGGGTGAAAAAAAATGTTATAAAGCAAGTTGCATATAGTGTTTTCAGTAAGGTCTAACTTGTGTTTATTTTTGTATATGCCTAGAAAAATAGATTGATTCATAAGAAAATTAGAAAACAGAGCCTCTGAGGAGAACTGGGGTAGAAGGAGTGATCTTCTTTTTTTGTGGGAATATTTTGGGTTTCTTTTACCCCCACACATGTTATGTGCATAGTACTTCCATAATAAAAGGTGTTTTTTAAAAATTCCTTTCTTGCCTAATGAAAAAAAAAATTTTTTTTTTTTTGCTAATCATCACTTGAGGATATTTTTCCATTGATTTTTAGAGAGAGTGGAAGAGAGGGGGAGAGACAGAGAGAGACATATCAATTGGTTGCCTCCTGCACACACCCCAGGCGGATGATCTAGCCTACAACCAAGGTACACGTCCTTGACTCAAACCAAACCTGGGACTCTTCAGTCACAGGCCGGCGCTCTATCCACTGAGCCAAACTCTTTTCATTAGAGCAATGAAAAATATTTTTGTCAGCTAGGCAGGAGCCTCCAATAAACAAAATTTCTCCATCAGCAATCAAGCTGCAGTAGATACTTCTGAAAAGAGAAAACTCAACATCCTACAAAAGTATATCCAACAGTAGATCTCAGTGAGTCTGGGGAAGGAGATGTCTTCAGAAGATAAAATCTAATTCTGACTACCCCAAGTTGAGAAACTGAATTAACATACTGCATTTTTTATTTTTATAATTTTTTAAAAATATTTTTATTAATTTTTTAGGGAGAGGGAGAGAGAGAGACATCCATGTGAGAGCAAAACATTCATTGGCTGCCTCCTACACATTCCCCACCAGGGTTCAAGCCTGCAACCAGGGCATGTGCCCTGACCAGGAATCAAGCCAGCAACCCCTCCATGCATGGGATGATAATCAACTGAGCCACACTGGCCAGGGCTATTTTTATAATTTCATATGATAAAAATTTTCAGCAAATAGAGAAAATAGTACAAAGAACCCCCATGTACCCAACGCCATACCTCATTAACATGGTTAATTCTGTTTTATACCTAACCCATTCCCTACTCCCTTTCCACCTCCCAAACATCAAGTCATTTCATCAGAGGGTATGTACTCCAATAATGAGTTAAGAACTTTCTGTTTTTAAAATACTACCACCAAATTATCAATAATCCTTTTAGATCACTAAATATATATAAAGTATTCAAATTTTCAAATAAGATCTATACATTGGATTTGGTTACTAGGTCTATTACATCCATTTTAATTTATAGTGTCTCTCCCTCTGTTTTCTCCTTGCAAGTTATTTGTTGAAGAAACCGAGTCATTTGTCCTGCACAATATCCCACATTCTGGACTTTGCCAATTAAATGCCTGTGTTGCTTTTAGCATGCTCTTTTCTCCCTTCTGTTTACTGTAAATTGGTAGTTAGCTCTAGACTTGGCCTGATTTGGTTCTAATTATTTGACAATCTATATATATAAAACCCTAATATGCAAATAGACCGAACGGCAGAACAACCAGTTGCTATGATGTGTGCTGACCACCAGGGGGTGCAAGCAGAACATAGTGGATGGTGGAGCAGGTGAGCAGGGGCGCCAGACCAAGGCAGGGCGCCAGTCACTGTCATCGGGGCAAGACTCTGGTGGTTACTGAAAATTCTTTGCTCCCACGCCAGCCCCACTCCCTCCCGCAGCCAGTGCCTGAGCTGCCACTCGCACCTGCTACCGGAACCCAGTGCTGGTCCCAATCGCTCGGCGCTGTTAGCGGGTGTGAGTGGTGGCTGCCAGCCCCGATCACCCCTGAGGGCTTCTCTACCTCCCCCTGTTCCTGAGTGGCAATTGGGGCAGAAGCCACTGCTCGTATCCACTGATGGTGCTGGCCCCACTCACACCCACTGCTGGCACCAGCCCAAATCACTCTGCGCTGTCAGCGGGTGTGAGCAGGGCCAGCGCTGTCAGCACGTGGGAGCGGTGGCAGCAGGAGCAGGGCTGCTGGCAGACAGGGGACCGGGGTCCATGGTGGGAGGGGCTGGACAGGGGCACAGAGGATGGGCCGAGACCCCCGCTCCCCTGTGCCCACTGCAGCCTCACCGCCCACAGTTCCTTTCAAGGTGCATAAATTCGTGCACTGGGCCCCTAGTAACATATAATGTCTGATGTTTTTCTGTGATACTAGCTGCCCTTAATGGTTATTACTGGTTGAATTGTGTCCCCCCAAAAGGTATGTTGAAGTCCTAACTTCCATGCCTGTGAAGTAATCAGGTTAAAATGAGGCTCACCCTTGCTCAGCCTTAGAGGAGGAGGAACATTTGAACACAGACAGACTCAGGGAGAAGATGGCCATGTGACCAGAAACAGAGACGGGAGTGTTACATCTCCAAGCCAAGCGCATAAAGGTTCCTATTGAGCCTCATCTTTGCCAATACTTGGTATTCTATTTGGTCTTTTTAATTTTAGCCATTCTGGTGGGTGTGTAGTATTATTTTATTGTAATTGTAATTTGCATTTTCTTGATGGCTACTGATGTTCAGTACATTTTCAAAGGCTTCTTGGTCTTTTGATGTGTTGGTATTTACTTTTCTCATTATTTTTTAAAATAAGCAATTAATCTATTTTCTTAAATTAAAGTATACTATACATGCTTTCATTCATCTTGCTTTTCCCCCTTAGCAGTGTATCCAACCAAGTCGCTTGTGCTTCCCCACAGGTGGGTGGGTGGGAGGTAATCGACCAAAGATCTTGTATAGGCATAACCCATGGACACAGACAATAGGGTGCTGAAGACCTGGGGTGGGGAGGAGGGTGGGCTGGAGGGAGTCAATGGGGGGGAAAGGGGAACATATGTAATACTTTCAACAATAAAAAATTATTTAAAAAAAGAAGAAATCAACATGTAAAAAACAAAAAACAGAAAAACAAAACAAAAAAAAAGTACTCAGCAAAAAGAAAGTAAAGAGTGCGTGCAAATATGGCAAAATATTAACAAGTAATGAATCTAGGAAAGGGTTATATGTGTTCATTGTATTTATGAACCTATAGAAAACCTTCAACTTTTCTGTAGATTTAATTTTTTCTTAGAAAAGTTCAGGGGAAAAGTAATGTGTTGCCATGGGACCCATAAATTATTATACATAAATTATGCCTCATCTTAGCCTGAATTAAACCACAAAACAAAATGCGGAACCACCGGAACTCTGGAGAGAGCCTGTATTGACTTGGGTTCTGGGACAGCTCTTACCTCCAAAAGAAATATCACCTAGTATCCCTCACCTTTCTTATTCCACATCCAGATCTGGACTCCAGCTGGTGAAGTCTGGTCAAAAACGACCCGGCCTTTCAGTTCCACAGCTTCTTAAAGGGCTTTTGCTGCTCTCCTAACGTAGCAAGTCAGATGGCCTGTAGTGAAAAAAAGTTCCAGTGTACCCATCTGCTTGGTATGAAGTAGACAGACTCTGGTTTGGGACCCAGGAAAGGACTGAACCTCTAGCAAGGGAAGCGGGCTTCTTGGTGGTAAAGAATTGGGTGTCTGGGAGAGAACTGCTACCATTAGGAGCCTGCAGCTCATTCACGGTCTGCTGAGCACCTACCATGTGCTGGGCACTGTACCAGGACTAGTAGTACAAGAGCACCGTATACACTACTTACTGTGTGGCACTTTGCTAAGCATTTTACCTGTATTGTCTCCTGAACCTATCCTAGATACTACTACTTTCGCAATCAGGAAGCTGATCCTCAAATGAGCTAATTAACTTGCCCCGGGTCACACAGCTAAGTAGTGTTGGAGCTGGGATCCCAGTCTGTTTGTCTCTCGCTTTACTCACTACCCCCACCTCCTGCTCAGTTTCCTGGCACCGTTCCTTCTCTAGCCTCGGGGAATTGCCCTGATGTATACCTTTACCCAACCCTTCTTTGCTCAGTTAAATCCTCCTCATCCTTTAGCTTGATATTCAGATATCATTCCTCAAGGGAAGCCCTTCTGAAGCTAGCTCACTCCCTGCTGTTGTCCTTATCATACTGTCATATAATTATGTTTCATTATCAGTTCTCTGCACAGTCTCCGGGCCCTTGGGGAAAGAAGGCTGTCTGATTGTCTTAGTCATTAAAAACCTCAAGTCTTGGCATGGGGTCATGGAAGGGTCCCAATTTTCTTACTCTAATCTCAGGTTCTGATATCTTGGCCAACAACAGAAAAAGCAGTTAAGTGGGAAGAGCAAGGTAGGGGAGGGAGCTGGCAAAGAAAGTGCTGAATTTCTAGCAATTAGATTGAATTGCATAAAACTTCGAGTTGGTGGTAGCACTGAATTTTAGGCAATTCACTTTCCATTTTAGGCAATTCACTTTCATTATAGGAGGCCTGGTGAAGAGAGACTGCCCAAGGGTTAACAGAATCACTAACAGAGCAACTGGCTTCTATTGAGAGATGATATCCCTGAGGGCCATGTGAACAGCCTATACTCACCATCCCCATCGTCAATCCATTCATTCATTTGTTCACAAATATTTACTGAGCTCTGTCCGCTCTCTGTCAGGCACTGCTCTGGGCACTGGGGAGTAGGGTAGAGAACCCAAGGAAGCCTGTGACCTCAAAGGGCTTACATTCTAGTGGGGATGACAGTTAACTAATAAAAATATAGAATGTGTCAGGTGGGCATATGTGGAATGAAGGGAAATAAAGTAGGGTGAGATGGGAGCAAGTGGTGGTGAGAGTTGTTTGGGGTACAGGGGTCAGAGGAGGCCCGTCTTTGAGAGAAACCTGTGTGAAGGGTGAGCCCCACAGGCACCTGGGGAAGGACATTCCAGGGCAGCATTAGTCATGCTGACAGATGTCATCAGAAACCTGAGCCTCTTCCTTCAGCACTTTTAAGTAACTGCATAGTATTGAAGTTGTTCAGGAAATTATATAAAGTCACCAACACATATAGTCCTGGTACAAGCATCTTATTAACACACTTACACCAAGGGACTGGCTTGTGGCAGCTACAATATTCACCTCCCATCCCCTCAGGGGGCATCAGGCTTCTCTTGCCCATACCCTCTCTCTCCTCCCCTGCTCTCTGAACAAGAGCAACCTTACCCTAGCATTTCATCTGGAATGTGGGACCAGCTAATCCTAGGGTGACTCAGGTTCCTGCTAACCTTGGCTTCCACCGGAAATGCAACCCCCTGAGGACATGTCTCTACCCTAAACCAGTGGTTCTCAAGCTTCCTAATGCCACGACCCTTTAATACAGTTCCTCATGTTGTGGTGACCCCCAACCATAAAATTATTTTCGTTGCTGCTTCATAACTGTAATTTTGCTACTGTTATGAATCGTAATGTAAATATCTGATATGCAGGAGATGTATTTTCATTGTTACAAATTGAACATAATTAAAGCATAGTGATTAATCACAAAAACAATATGTAATTTTATATGTGTTTTCCGATGGTCTTAGGCGACCCCTGTGAAAGGGTCGTTCGACCCCCAAAGGGGTCGCGACCCACAGGTTGAGAACCGCTGCCCTAAACCCTGAATTGTTCTCACCATACTCCTGCTGACCTCCCCTCCCCTCCCCCCAACTGCTCCTGGAATTTGCTGTCACCCTTCCCCAGTATATCCTCTGGGGCCCCATGTAAGGTAAACAACACCCCAAACCTCAGTCTTTTCTCCCCAGTGCTCCTTCACTCCTCCGTGAGGGCTCTTCCCAGCCTTCCTTTACCACCATCTCCAGGGAAGGTGGCAGGACATGGGGACCCAGAGGAGACCAGCATTGTCTTACTCCCCCTGGTGCTCTGCTTGTCCCCTCCTTTATAAAAACATCCTTTGATTCTCCTGCCATCCACCTCTTCTCCCCTCTGCTTTTCTTCATGGGTGTCCCCTACCACACACTGGGTCTCCCATTATAGTTATTGAAGAATTGGCTCACAGCACTTACCATCACCTTGGCAAATGCCAAAATCTGGCTGATGAGTCTCTTAAAACCCTGGCCTCACAATTACTTGGCTTCTTCAAATGCAATGACTTTTATCTGCTCTCTACTCAGCTACCTACAGCAATCAAGTGGTCTAAAGCACAGAAACCAGGGAAAAAATGGAGACAGATGAACAAGAAGTAAAGAGGAAACATAAAAAAGATGGCAGGAGCCAGGGTTTTCTCTAGGAACAGCTCGGGAGCTCAGAACTCCATTTTGAGGGTGGAGTTCGACATGCTGAATGGATGATTTCATGTGGGTTAAAAACTTACTTGCTTTGCTAAGAAATGTGAGCATTCTGGTTAATAAAACATTTTGGTTTAAAGAAAAGGGCTGTACACACATTATTAAACAAAGAATAAAACACATGGAAACCATTATTTGCGGAATAATAATACCCACTGCATTTACAGAGCACTTCTGCACATTTTATTTTAATCTCAAAACAGTCCTATCCTGGCTCCCCTGTATGGTCTTGCAATGACCCAGCCTCATTGTTCAGAATCCAGACATCAGTGCATTGTGTCAAATGAGGCTGGCTTGACTAGAAGGTTCTCTGGGGCACTCGGGGAGGGCTGGTAGGCAGAGAAAGGTAACCAGCGTGCGTAGAGCTGGGGAGTGGAGGAGGTAGCCCAATCCTGCAAGGTTCCACTGACTAAAGCATTTGCCCTAGTCTGCGGAGTCTATGCCAGGAGTCAGCAAACTTTCTGTAAAGAGGTAGGAAATAAGACAATATAAAACAAATAGCATGGCTATGTTCCAGGAAAACCTTATTTACGAACACTCAAATTTGAATTTCATTTGTCAACCATTTCTACGTGTAAAAACCATTCTTATCTCAAGGGTCATACAGAAACAGTCAGTAAACTGGATGTGGCCCACAGGCCACAGTTTACTAACCCCTGGTCTGTTCCAATACACCCATAAGAAACAACTTGGGCCCTAGCCAGTTGGGTTCGGTGGATAGAGTGTCGGCCTGCAGACTGAAGGGTCCCAGGTTCAATTCCGGACAAGGGCACATGCCCGGGGTTGTGGGCTCGATCCCCAGTGGGGGGCGTGCAGGAGGCAACCAGTCAGTGATTCTCTCTCATCATTGATGTTTCTATTTCTCTCTCCCTCTCCCTTCCTCTCTGAAATCAATTTTTTTAAAAAAAGAAACAATTTGGTAGCTGGCATTCTGTTTATGGACTGACGATGGTAACAGCTGCCATTCTGAATGCTTACTCTGTGCCAAATACGTTGAAAATACTTTACATATTTATTATCATTTATTCTTCATACAATCATTTACTCTTTGCCAATCCCACTTTACAGATGACGAAAACAGGGCTCTGGGAGGATAATCTGCCTGAGATCATACACATTAAGGTTAGGAGAGTCTTCATCAAAGACTGTGCTCTTAACTAAGGTGCTAGAACGCCCCCCAAGCTAGCTCTCCATCGTGTGCATTTCCGGGTCTCAGGTTCCCTCACTCTACCTACCCATCCTCCTCTATCTTTCTACTGCTGGCTGCTTTGACTCTTGCTTTCACCTTCTCTTTGTTCCCCACCTTAAGAGTTATGTTCTCCTTGGCCTGGAAATTGTTCAGACTGGACACTTGGAAACCTTTATCTTCAAGTTTTCCCAAATACATGGGTTTGGGTCATGGGAGCTTGAGCCAAGATAAGGTACCTTTCCTGGGCCGATGGGAACAGTTAGAGCCAAAAGGTGAGCTTCATTCAACCCCCTTACAAGGTGCTGCCGATGGGAACAGTTAGAGCTTCAAAAGGTGAGCTTCATTCAACCCCCTTACAAGGTGCTGAGTGTCAAAGCAAGAAAAACCTAGACCAATGTGAAGTCTAAGGATGAGAGAGCCCAGGAGGAAGAGGCGCCAAAGTTGGGACATGGGTGGAGCTAAAGGGGGAATGAAACAAAGTTCTGTACAGGTTGGCTGCCCTGGCTGGAACAGAGAGCTCCAAGGCTGTCCTTCAACTGTGGTCAGCTTTAGGGGTCACGGGGTGGGCAGGCCTGGCTTGAAGGTACAGTGTCAGAGCAGACAGGCTTCTCTTGGGCCGCCCCTCTTGTGAGCAGAAGTGTTCCTGGGCACCACTTGGCATCTTCAGCTCTGCCCCATTATTGACCCCAGCCCTGGGAGAGGGTCTCAGATGGGTCCAGATAAAGCTATCCCAGTACTGTAGGGAACTGGGGCTCAATCCTGGCAAGGCGATATCTAAGGGGCATTTCGGCAGTGCTGACACTGCTGGGCACTGTGGTTTCAGAGAAGTCAGTTCATTTTGAGGCCAGTCCCCAGGCATCAGAGTCAGGTCCTGGTGGACAGGGATAGAGAGGCCACTGAAAGGGTCCAGTCTCAGCAGAGAAAGTGCAGTCCATCAGATAATCAAGGCTGAAGTCCTCTACCGTACACTAGGACCAAGCAATCGTGGCAGAAGATGAAGATGGACAGCTACCTCTGGGTCAGCAAGAGGAACACCAGGTCTCACCAACTGGAAGGGAAGAGCGCCCAATAGTCTGCCAGGTTTGGGAGGCAGTTGAAACTCAGGGCTGGACAGGTTTTCTTAATATTGACCCCAAATTGCAAACAGTAAATTAGGCTAGTATAAGATTCATGAAATTAACCACATAAAATTTTAAGAATGTCTGTTCATCAAAAGCACTATGAAGAAGTGAGATGAGCCACCAACTGAGAAAAGATATTTGCAACACACACAACCAACAAAAGATTAATACCCTGAATATGTAAAAAACTCCTACAGGGGACCCTTTCCTCCTCCCCACATGGGAGTATGCACTTGTTCTTCAATAAATCTCCACCTTTGCTCTACCAAAAAAAAAAAAAAAAAAGAACTCCTACAAATCAGTTCTATAAAAAAAAGACAGAACACATGCACATGCATTTCAGAGAGAAGAAAACATAAATTAGCAAAAATTAAGAAGCTTGACAATATCAAAGGATGTGGAGCATTCCATGCTGGTGGAGTATAAACTGGTCTAACCACTTGGGAAACTATTTGAGTACCTTAAAGTAAACTTGGAACTATAAATACCCTATCACCTAGGAATTCTACTCCTACATGTATGCTCTAAGCTAGGGTTTCTCAACTTGGCATGATTGACAGCTTGGACCAGATAATTCCTTGTCGTCATGGGCTGTCCTGTCTGTCATAGGATGTTTACAGCATCCCTGGTCTCTACCCACAAAATGCCAGTGGCAATGGTCCTTAGTCCAGTCATGAAAACCAAAAATGTCCGGGACATTTGCTGAATGCCCCTGACATTGCTAAAAATCAATGGGGCCTTTCCTTTCTTTAGAAAAATGCCTGTACCCAGGAGTATGTGCAGTGGTGACTTTGTCTTCACTGCTCAACCCCTGGTTGAGAAGCACTGCTCTAGGCTCATATGAACTAGCCAAGTTCTACAGAATGGTCATAGCAGCACTATAAAAAGAGCTAAACACATAAACACAGCTCCCCTCAAAAGTGGGGCTGGAAACAACATAAATATCCAACAGAAAAATGGACAACCAAATTGTGGTAACTGATTGCAATGAAATATCACACAGTTAGTTCCAAAATTGAACAAACTTCTCCTAACAATATAAATAACTCAAATGTTGGGGGAACAAAGTTATAGAAGACTATATTTAGTATAAATATTTCTATAAAGTCTAAAACATGCAAAATTCAATAGTATATTATCTAGAGGTACCTACATAGGTGGTATGATAGATTGTATTTCCCAAAAATGGATGCAAGAATATTTCTGGTCCCACCTTCTCTTCCACACCTTGCCACTCCCCCATTAAGAGGTGAAATCCTTTCCCCTGAGGCCCGAGTGGGACTTTGTGACTGCTTCAACCAATAGACACTATGTGACCCTCAGGCTGGGTCACAAAAGGCGATACAACTCTACCTGGCTTTCTCTCTCTGGATGCTCACCCTTGGCACTCAGCCATCATGTTGTGAGGAAGCCCAGGCCACATGGAGAGGCCACGTGGAAAGAACTAAGCATTCAGGCCTGGCCAGGCTCCAACAGCCAGCGAGTAAGTGAGTCATCAAAAGCCCTCAGGTGAGCAGCCCCAGCTGATGTAGTGTGAGGAGGAGCCCAAACTACAGATGTGTGTGTGTGTGTGTGTGTGTGTGTGTGGAGAGAGAGAGAGAGAGAGGAGATAACTATTGTTTTACAACATAGAACTTAGGAGCACAATTACTGATGCAAAGATTACTGGTGGGAATGGGATTGATTAGGGGCAGGTGGGAAACTGCATGTCACAGAGAGGCCTAGTCTGGTGGCTGAGCCTGCTCTAATGGTAAGTGAAACCACAGACCTTTCCTACTCCTGAGCATCTGCTGTGAGTCCTTTCCAGCGTCAATGAATTGAAGAAAACCCCAAGCACCAAAAGGGAAGAAAGTGTCGGCAGCCCTTTCATATGGGCGGAGCTTTCAGCAGGGCTGGATGAAGATTGGGCAGTGAGCGCTCTCCTTGGGCAAGGCTCTTCTGCCTGTTTAATCAGCACTTACCGTTACCTGCTGACATTTTGGAAACAAAACCAAAAGCCTTGAAAAGACAGAGTGAGCATTGTGCCTTGGAGCCATCAGGCATATTCAGAGCTGGACCTGAGCAGTGGTGCGAACACTGGACACTTACCTTCCAGAGAGAAGGTCTTTGTGGGCAGACTGGGCTCTCGGGGAGGCTGTGGTGTTGGAAAGCTCTGACGTGGGTGCTCCCTGTATGAGCTTCCCTTACTCCTGTGGATAATTCCATGTTATGTGGATCCAGCATTCATCAGGCGTGGAGATAGCAAGCACAGGCCCTCAAGGAGAATTCTGCTCAATGTCAGGGATTCCCAGAAGAGCCAACTTGGGGCAGGTGGGAATGCGGGGGAGGCTGGAACTGAGCAGCAGCCCCATTCTGGGATCTGGGGCATACCCTCATTTCTGTTCTTCAAATGAGCAGAAAGCTGAAGGTGCCTTTCAAACAGGAAGCAGTGACCTAATAGTCTCCACCAGAAAGAGAGCAGCTTTTGGGGTAGGATATTGTCTGTGCTATTGCTCCAACCACACCACCACAAAGTAAGTTTATGTGAGTTTTCAAAACTAAGACAATAGGATTATCTGATGAAGGCCTGCCAAGAAGGGTGGGTGCCTGGGAAAGCCCAACACGCTCTAAGGTACCAAAAGTAAAAAATAAAACACCTACATATAGAGCCTATCCTGGTAAAGTAGGCATCAGGCCTCAGTACAGTCCAAGGAACCACTTCCTTTGCATAAATTGTTTTGAATGCATGAATAATTCCTGTGTAAGTGTATTCCCCTTTCACCTGGAATGCTAGGCGAACTCTAACCATGTCAAGAGGGTAAGTACAGATACCCCTGTCAGACCTGCCCTGAATCCAGCCATTAATCTGTGCCCATGACCAGAAATCCCCAGCTTTGTAGTAATGAACGTTTTATGGTGTTCAAACACCATAAACTGGATTGCACCATAGGGAAAGATTCGAATCATCATTGCACCATTCCCTTTATACAATCCAAGGTATCCCTCCTTTTGGGGAACAGCACGCAATGTAGAAAGTACTCCTAAATGTTTGTAATGGTGATTGTGAACTTGTACTTGTAGGGCGCGGCTATAGGGTTAAGCCTCAGACTGACCTGTTGGCAAAGCCACAAACAAGTCCCAGCTTAGAGGGCACAGTCCTCTTAGCATAATTAGGCTTGACCTTATGAC
>NW_005370176.1:2100515-2117406 GCF_000412655.1 Myotis brandtii
TGCAGCAAGTGCTGCCAAAACAAGTGAAACTCACAACAACATTGTAACTATGGTGACCACTACCTTGTTTACCTCTGGCTGTAAAATAAAGGCTCAGCTTGCCTCTGGATCTCTCTGTGTGGCCTCAGCCAGGCACAGGAAGATCCAGACCCAGCTTATTCTCTCTGTCTGTCATTTCTTCATCCTTTGCCGCCCTCACTCAGGCTTTCCAACCCTTGGCTGAGCTGGCTCGGCACAATACTGAAACTTTTACCAGATCCAAAGGAGCAACTGTTGTTTTAGCTCAGCGTCCTGCAATACCTCCCGCCAGTAGGAGCACAGCCAGTAGAGAAGTCTTGGTGGACAGTGGCCCTCCTGCCGCCTTCGGTATCACGGGAGAGGGTGGGCCGCAGCCAGGGCCACCCGCTGCAGCTATCAGGACAAGGGCCTTATCTAGAGCTTTAGTTGCCAATTTACAATCCAAGGGCTGGGGCCATGGCCATTGGCCGGCAATGACAGGGCACCGACTGTTCGCACAGGTGGGGCAGAACAACCTGGTTTGGTGAGTTTTTATAAAAATATATACCTTTGCAATTATCACTTTAATCAGGATATAGAACATTTACATCATCCCAAAAACATTTCTTGTTCCCTCACCCCTACCTCAGCCAACCATTAATCTTCTTTCATTATAGATTTTTTTTTGCCTATTCTAGATTTCATGCAAATTAGAATAAGGCATTATGTTCTCTTTTGTGTCTAGCTTCTTTCACTGGGAATGTTTCTCAGATTCATTCATGTTGTTATGGTATCAGTAGTTTGTTCTCTTTTATTTATGAATAGTATTCTATTCTATAAACATATAACAATTTGTTTATCCACTCATCAGTTGATGGGCATTTGGGTCGTTTCCAGTTTGGGGCCCTTGTGCATAGAATAAAGTTGTTGTGAACATCTGTGTACAAGTGTTTGTGTGGGAATATGTTTTCATTTCTCTTCAGTAAATACCTAGGAGTGGAATTGCTAGACTCTAAGTTTAAGATTTAATTTTATTTTAAAAAATAGGTGCTTCTACTCTAGCTGGTTTGGCCCAGTGGATAAAGCTTCGGACTGAAGGGTCCTGGGTTCGATTCCAGTCAAGGGCACATGCCCAGGTTTCGGGCTCGATCCCCAGTAGGGGGCATGGAGGCAGCCAATCGATGATTCTCTCGTCATTAATGTTTCTACCTCTCTTTCCCTCTCCCTTCCTCTGAAATTAAAAAAAAAATTAAATAGGTGCTTCTATTTTGATGCAGCAATTCTCACAATCTAGTCTAATAACTAGTCATGAATGTATATAAAGATCTAGCTGCCTGGATCTTCATCACAACATTGTTTATACATTTGCTACAATTGAAGGTACAACCACGTGATGAGTACCACATGGCAATTTAAATGGCTATTTCAAGCTTCTAGTTCAGGTTAAGGATTTAGCATAAATATCTTCTGAGACTCCTTCATTAAAATAACAATAAAGGAATTACAATGGCACAAACCCACAATAAAGAAGAAAACAAGAAAGGGGCCATCAGCAGAGACAGATTTTAACAAATTTCCCAAGGCTGTCGATGGACAGACTGGGAGATGACTCAGGCTGGAAATGAAAAGGATCCCAGAAAGCAGGCATGCAAATGGAGCTGAAAACCACTGAAGGTCTACATATGCAGCAGCTGACACCTCTGTTTGCCCAAATTAGACAAGTGCCAATCACCTTCTCTAGGTCAGACATTAGAGGGCTTATTTCTGAAGAGATTGTACAGACCACCTGGGAAGAATTAGGGCAGCCAATATGGACTCTGGAAGTGCGGAGTGGAGCCTTTTGCGTTCCTGCCCTTAGAGACCTTTAAAAAGAACAACAAACTGGCTTCCTGCCAAGTTTCTCTAGCGAGAAGCCTGAGAGTGGACAGACTCTGTCTTATGCTCTTCAAACTTCCTATCAGCCTCCTTATTCCCTCAACCTGAAATAAAAATGAAAAACCAAAGTAAACAGACCTGGGCGGAAAGTCAGCAATAGGAAAAAGTAAGAAAAATGGACCAATAGGCAAAAATGTGATTCTAGAGGAAATAGAGATAATTCATAGAACAGAAGAGATTTATGAAAATAAACAAAAACTTCTAAAAGCCTCGGAGGCAACTGGGAAAATAAGTCACAATGGTTAAACTAGAAAAGGGTGCTATGAAAAAGAAACAATCAGAGAACAAAAAGGAGCTCTTTAGAATGAAAAATGTTTGTCAAAATTAATAAGAATAATGTCAAATGATGATGTTAAAGAAATCTCCCAAATATAAATTTTAATATGTTAAAGGAAATGCAAAATATGACAGAAAAGACAAAAGATACAAAGGAGTGATTGAGAGGTTTGAGGTCTAAATAACAGGAATTCTAAAAAAGAGAAGTTAAAACAATGGGAAGCTATAAAATAAAAATAGTAAATAATTTTCTAAGATGAAGAGGGCATGTGTCTTTGATTGCTAGGGTCCCAGTACAATGAATGAAAAAAGATCTACACCTAGATATAACCACCAAAACTTTCAGAACATCAAGAACAAAGAGTGGATGCTAAAATAGTTCAGAGAAAAAGAAACAAACTCTACTTTGAGGGATTTGATGTTTGGCCTAGAATTTCATATACATTATTAATTGGCTGAAAACAGAATTAAGGCATTTGCAGTCTGAAAGTACTCTAAAATTTACCTCCTATATATTTTACCCTAGGGAGTTACCAAGGATATACTCCAGCAAAATGAGTGTAAACTAAGAAAGAGGAAGCTATCACAGTCTTAAAGTCATTGAAAGCATGAAAGGAAATTGCAATATGGCAACCACGCTGCAGCCCCAGAGAAAACAAGGGCAGGAGGATAAAGAACTACAGAGAGCTGCAGGGAGAGGTTTCTTGTTTTGGTTTGTTTGGGGGTGTAAGAAATATGCCTCTGATTTATCTTCATAGAAAAGAAACACCATGTGGCCAGGTGGCTGCTGAATTTCCCCAGAGCAAAGAGGATGTGGGGGTGGAGAGAGAGAATGGGAGCTGTACATGTGGCTGATAGCACGTGTCCTAGGAAGATTCCCCTAGACCAGTGATGTCGAACCTTTTGAGCTCGGCGTGTCAGCATTTTGAAAAACCCTAACTTAACTCTGGTGCCGTGTCACATATAGAAATTTTTTTATATTTGCAACCATAGTAAAACAAAGACTTATATTTTTGATATTTATTTTATATATTTAAATGCCATTTAACGAAGAAAAATCAACCAAAAAAATGAGTTCGCGTATCATAGGTTCTCCATCACTGCCCTAGACAAAGGGAGATGTAGGCAACTAGAGAAAGCCCCAGCCCATTTTTTTAAATGACTCACTGGGAGACAGCAAGACCTAGGCAACCTATTAGGAAATAGGTGACCAAATAGTCCTCAGCCAATGAGGACCTGGAGGAGGGTCTAAATAAATAGGCTACGTTCCTTGCCCCACGTGTGATCCTATAAAATGGGCACAAGCTCTCAAGAGTGTTATTAAAAGCCTCATTTTCACCATGCTTCTGTTTCCTAGTCCATCATTTGAAATTTGGACAGGTGAACCATTTCTCACAGGGGGAAAAGGTGAAAAGAATCAATAGAAAAACAGCTTGAAAAACAGATTAAAGGCTTAGAAAATATAATATGAGGATAAAATAAAGGAAATTGGTGGAATGTAAAAAAAATAAATAAACAACTTATTTGTTCGAGAAACATTCTCTATTGAGTAGGGACATTGGTCCCATAAAGAAATAAAAGTAATCCTAGTTCACAACTTTGATCTGCTGTGACCTATATTTATATAGCCAAAATAAAATAAACATTAATTTCTGGCCTTTAACTCTTACAATCAACCTTACACAAACATAAATAACAATGAGGATTTCAGAACAAAATGTGAAAGTATGGATCAGGCTGACGGAGGTTGGGAGGTGGAAGGGAAAAGAGGTGAAGGGAAGGGTGGGAGTGCCTGGTCCTTCCCTTACAGGGTGAGGAGTAAAGAGATACCATCTATGGTAGGGGGGACAGGAAATGGGGGTTTAATTGTATTATTTGAGGTTGAAGAGGAGACCAGGGAAAGCTCTGAGAATAGTGATTTAACTACTATATTTAGAAAAGTTGTGGGAGGAGGTGGGAGTGGAATGGAAATGAGCGAACTCCACTATCGCAATAGAAAGCCAACAGAAAGACTGAAGTTGCTAAATTAATAAATAGCATCTTATTTAGAAGTATGGAGGTAATCACCAAATGAATTCTAAACAGAAATGCTTTTTTAAAAAATGCTTAAAATTTGCCTCAGGGGAATAGGACTATGGGTGGAGAAGGGTAGGGCATATTATTTGCTTTTCATTATTGGACATTTGGTATTATTTAATTTAAATCATTTGCATACATTACTAATTAAAATATTTAATGAGGAATTTCTGAGGTAAGGCTGTGTGGAACATTTGACATGCAAAAAGTTACAGGGCTATAAATCAAATTGATGTTAGAAGTTGTCTCTGGGTCTTTGGATAACAGATTGTTTCATTTCTTTATAATTTATACATATTCCATAGTAATCTATTTTTTTACTCTTATAATTAACAAAATAACTTTTAAAGAGTAGCTCTTAAGTTTCCCCTGGGCACAGGCAAACTGTCTCCAAGGGGAACACTCAAGGTGGTTATGCCTGATTTGAAGTGTCCACCTCACCCCATTCCCATCCACCACTCAAAGACTCAGACAGGCAACTGGCCCAGGACAGCCCCATCTGATGTCATGGTCAGGAACCCTTGGATTTCTGCACAGATTCACAAATATTTATGAAAACCTATCTAACTACAGCATCAGCCTTCTCCATGCCAGTGCCAACAGTCAGTAGCCCTCCACAATCCCCACAAGTTCCAGGACCCTCACAAACATGTGATTTGAGTCAGATGAGTGAGCACCCATCTATTGGGCCCAAATAAAATTGGCTAGGGAGTAACCTTAACCTCTGGTCCAAATGTCTCTAGTCTTTAAACCAAACTCATTCACGTCTAGTGAAATAGAGTGGACACTTCACTATAACATACTCCATCCTATATAATAAAAGCCTAATATGCAAATAGACCAAACAGCAGAATGACTGGTCACTATGACATGCACTTACCACCAGGGGGCATACGTTCAACACAGGAGCTACCCTCAGCCCACAGGCCCCAGGCCAGCCAAGGCGGGTGCCAGCAGGGGCCCTGCTGGTTGCCCCACAGATCAGCCCTGATCACTGGCCAGGCCTAGGGACCATACCCATGCACAAATTTCATGCACTGAGCCTCTAGTATTAAGATAAAGACAGAGAGTAGAGCTGTACATTAGAGCTGGAATTCACTTCCATTCATCTGTTCATTTTACAGATGAGAAACCAAGACCCAGAGAGGCCAAGTCACTTGCCCAAGGTCAAAACAGATTTCCACCCAGTCTTTTGTCTCTACCAGAATTTTAAAAGGAGGATAATTAGGGTATCTCAGGTTAGGGTAACAGGTAATAATCTCTAGATCTCTAGTCTTTCCAAAGTCTACCCTTCACCATATCTGCCTGGTCAATCTTTTGAAAACCCTGCCTGTGGTCATGTCATCCACCAGAGGCTCCACACTGTCTCTAAATACAGTTCAAATTCCTGACCTGACTCTCAGTCCCCACCCCCACCTGCCTTTGGGCCCATCATTCCCCAGGAAACCTGCCGCAACCTTTTGCAGCAAGGATTCAGAATCTGGAGTAGGGGCCATGCGCAAATGGATATAGTAGATAAGAAATATAAATTTGGAAGGCATGGGGGAACCCAGCGGAGACCTACTCTCTAGTGGAGTGGCTCCCTGAATCTCCGGACCCATAGCTTTTTATTTACTAGAATATACATTTGCCCTTTAGCAAAGCAAACAGACATCAATGGTTAGTTTTGGTAAACAATAAAGGATTATCAAGTTAGGGGATTGCCTTCAGCCATTCAGCCAGCAGCAGGTAATATTGTGCTGATTCTCAGCCCTTGCTGAATATCAAAGTCCATCAGCCTTCTGATGGACTTATCGCATTTTTATGTTAACTACTTTTTGGTCTTTGCCTCCAGCAGAAACCCAAATGATGATCTTGGATTGAACTGGTCTTCCCTCGAGTGAAGTTCCAAGGGCAGGAAGTGGAGTTCCTGTGGAACCAAAGCAGGGTGAAGAAAGCCCAAGGGCAGCTTCTCTCCCTCTCTGGCTGGCTGGCAAACAGGCTCCCAGGGTCCACCCCGAGTGTGAGTGCATGGGACAGTCCTCAAAGATGGGACTATTGGTCCTGCTGGGCAGATACAGGACCTGAGCCACCATAGACCTGAGGAAGGGGTGATATTCCGAAAAGCTTCAGCAGGGGAGGGGCGAGAAGGGGAAGGATGGGTGATGTTCTGACAAGTACTGAGTGCTTCTGGGCTATGCATCCTGCTGGGGACATGATTATTAGTGTCCTTGCTTTAAAGGCGAGGGACTGAGGCTCAGGGCAGTTAAGCACATGGCTGCTGAGTAGCAGAGGCTCAAACTGGGTCTCCTTCCTCTTAGTGTCAGACTCTTTCCTTTATGCTGCTGGTCCACTATGTGAAATCATCCTCCTGGCATTGGGGGCCCTGGAACAAACCCCACATCTCCCACATGTCACTTTCTGGGAAGAGCCTCAGTTACATGATGCTCAGTGCTTGCTCCTCAAAGCCATCAGACCCGTGGGCTTCTCTCTGGGTCCTTGGACCAATGCTGAGAAGCCCTTTCTTGCCTAAGTGGCTCCATCCATTCCCTGGCTTTTGGTCTCCATTCAGGAGTGTGCTAGAGCCTGTCACACTGCCTCCCAAGAGCCCATAGTCCAGTTTTTGAATTGTACAAGCTGGTGGATATCATGTTGGCCGCTTGAAATCAGCCATTGTGGGAGGAGTTTAAAGCATGAAATTGACAAATGCTACCAATCAGGGCTCTCCTCTGCTCTCAGCCTGTTGCTAAATATTTACAGCCCATCACTAATCTCCATCTGCCCACTTCCTGCCTGGAAGACGACTGAAGGTGTTCACATGCGAGCTTGCACTTACTTTTCAGTTCTACACTTTCTTTAAATAGATTTAGTGGAATGGTTGTTTTTAAAATATCTTTGTAAACTTGAATGCTTTGTATCAATTTTGGTGGTAACTCTAGGCCAAAAGCCTAAGAAGACAAATGGATTCTTTGTGTAACTCCCCCTCCCCCCACTTAACTACAATGCTTAAACTCCCTGTTTTCCACACTCATTGCCATGCCCTTACCTCAGATCGGTATCTTCCGTGGAGCCTATAGGAAGAGCCGCCTATCTGGTTTCCCTGCCTCTAGTCTACCCTTCACCACACCTGCCTGGTCCATCGTTTGAAAACCCTGTCTGTGGTCAGATCCCTCATTAGAGGCTCCATAATGTCTTCTAATACAGTTCAAATTCCTGACCTGACTCTCAGCCCCTACCCCCACCTATCTTTGGGCCCATTATTCTCCAGGGAACCCAAATGATAAACTTGGATTGAACTGGTCCTTGCTCATGTGAAGGTCCCTCTCCCTAGAATGTCCTCCCCCCCTCCCCCTCCTCCTTTGTCTTCTGAAACTCAGTTCATGTAGCATTTCACCCATAATTCTGTCTGCCTCTAATCACTATTACCCAGCCAGGTGACCCCAGTCGCCCTTGGACCTCTTAGAATACTTCGGTTGAGGCTCTCTTATATCCTTTATACCATGACTCCTCCAAAGTGATCTGGACACAACCCTCTGCTACACCAGTGCAACTCAAAGTGTGGTCCAGGCCACAACACGGGTGGTGCGTTAGAAATGAAAATTCTCAATCCCCATCCAGGCCTCAGTGAATGAGAATGCTGGGGCAGGGGGAGAGGGAGCCCTCCAGGTGATGCTAGTGCAACTGGTCTACTCTCCACCATTCCCGTGGGCTTTTCCTACTTCATGTCCTTTTTCATGGCAGCTCCTCATAGTATCTTTTTACTGTTAATGTTTTCCCCTGCTCATTCATTCTGGCAATTTTACCTTCTGGGAGGATAGTCCCAGCAAGTCTGTAGGTGGTGGTTCCACCCACCCCAAATTACATTCCTTTTCTCCGTTTCACAAGCCCCAGAATGCTCCCTGTGTCCCCAGCCCCTACTGAGATGTAGAACCTACAGCTAGTTCCATTCTACATTCAGCTAGGTCCACTGTTCCTTGTATCGGTGTGAATTACATGCACTCTTCTCTAAACACTTGCAGTAAAGGCCATCTTCCAGGTCAGCAATTCTGTTATCAGTAAGCTTTGAGTGCAGCCACTGTGCCAGCCCAGGGCAAAGGTCAGGGCTCCCCAGTGGCTAAAGCCATTTTCACTGAGAAGAGGCCTCTCCATGCCCCCTCCCCCGAGAGGGAGCTCTGTCTGCCTAGAATCTGGTGTGGCTACAAGGTCCAACCCCTGGAGAACCAGGACAGCCTCTTTTTAGTTTGGGGGGGATAACCTTTTGTTTAGATATAACTCCAAAGTTACAGAAAAATTGTAAGTGTGGTATAAAGAAACCCCATATACCTTTCACCCAGATTCACCCATCACTTATATTTGTGCTCCATTTCTTTTACTACATTAGCAGTCTCTCCTCATATTTTTTCTTAGCCACTGAAAAGCAAATTAGAGACACCACGCCCCTTTACTCCTAAGTATTTCTAAGAACAAGGACATTCTCTTATATAGACATAGTACAATTATCAACTTTAGTACAAACCTAACGTTGATAAAATACTGTTATCTAAACTATAGTCCAAATTTGATTCATCAATTGTTCCAATAATGTCCTTTACACTACCCCACCCCCCAGCCTAGAATCCAGCCCAAGATTAATCATGTATTGCATTTAGTTGCCACTTCTCTTTAATCTCCTTTGATTTGGAACATTTCCTCAGTCTTTCTCTGACTTTTTTGACCTTGACAATTTCAAGGGCACTAACCAGTTATTTGGTAGTGTCCCTGAATTTATTTACTCAGTGTTGCAGGATTAGATTTTGGTAAGCATTTTGGGGGCAAGAAAATCACAGGAGATGATGTTGTATTCTTTTCAGTGTATCTTATGAGGGGGTCCATGATATCCCTCTGTCCCAATGCTGGTACTCTAAGCCCTGATCTCTGTAAAGCCTCTTTGTGAAGGCTGCCCTCTACTGGCCATTTACAATATTGCAGTTGCTATGCCTCTGCTGCGTTGGTTGACAAAGGCCAGAAGCCCAGCACAGACCCTGACACTTGATTGCTTCTGAAACCTCGGGAAAGTCATTCAGCCTCATTGAACCTCCATTTCCTCATCTGTAAAATGAGCATGGCAGTGCCTGCGCGCTTCCCTCACAGGGATGGTTGGGTTTAAATGTGGTCGTGCGGTGTTGTTTTAAGCCAGCCCTGGACTCCCTGCGTGCCAGCGATGCTCTCCAGGACCCATGTCCGCCACCTGCAGAGCCTACAGTGGTCCCGTCTGTGGCGGCCATGGCAGAGCTGCCTCCTTACCTGAGGCTTCTGTGAACTACAGGTTTCCTTGAGTCTATTGTGAAGGAGCTCAGGGAGGACCAGGCCCCGCCTTCAGTGTTTCTGCCCTGAGCGTCCATCTGGGAGTCGCCCTGGTCTGTGCACTTGCTGTTACACCGCAACCCCTGGGGTTGCTGCCACACCGCTGCTCCCAGGCTGCGGGCACTGAGAACGCGCCCCCTTCCACGGAGGCAGAGGGTGCGCTCGTGCCCTCCGATCCCCACCAAACCCAGCGAACCTGTGCCTTCAGCACATTTACCGCAGGGCTTTCACCTGCGCTGACCCGGGAAGGGGGAGGGGTGGGGCGGAGATCCTGCAAACTGTTTTATACCAACCTAGTCTCTCACCCCGTTTTTGTTGTTGCATCTTCTGACTCTACCTGCCCACCTGCCTGCCTGCCTTCTTTCCAACTTTCAACAAAACGCCAGGCTCTGCACTGAGAGAGCGGATGGACACTCGCCCGACGGAGCTCAAGGTGCACCAACCTAGTCTCTCACCCCGTTTTTTTGTTGCATCTTCGGACTCTACCTGCCTGCCTGCCTGCCTGTCTGCCTTCTTTCCAGCTTTCAACAAAACGCCAGGCTCTGCACTGGGAGAGCGGATGGACACTCGCCCGACGGAGCTCAAGGTGCATTGGGGGAAGGGGACAGGCAGCGCAGCAATTGCATTACTAAAAAGAGCCCTGTGCCTCCGAGGCGGCTTTCAATGGCCCCTGTGACTCAGCCACACTTGGTACCTCCCGCCTGGCCCACAGCCTCCGCATTATGGCTTTATATTGTTAAGTGCTTTCCCGGGATGCCATAGTGATCGATTTTTGTATGGCCCAAGGAGAAGCTCAGAGAAGGAGAATTCTAAGAAATTAGTGGCCCGGTGCACGGATTCATGCACATTGAAAACCCAAGGAGAAGCTCAGAGAAGGAGAATTATAAGAAACTAGTGGCCCGGTGCACGGATTCATGCACTTTGAACGGAAATTAATTAGAAAAATATTTAAATAACATAACCCCTGGCCGGAAGTGAAATTGCACGGCCCCATGAAGAATAGAGCTCCCTCCTCATTGGTTCCAGGGTGCATCACCTGTGTTGAGTATCTGCCCCCTGGTGGTCAGTGCATGTCATATGTACCTGCCGGTCGGACGGTCAGACAGTCAGACAGTCACTTAGCCTTTTATATATATAGATAAGTAGATCAAGAAAGAGAAGAAAGAAACATTTTTCCACATGAGATTAATTAGTTGTCTCTTACTCAGACTTACTGGTCAGAGCAGAAGCATCTGTAGTAGTGAACTTGAGCCCTTCCCTGGAGCCTCTGTGGGGTCTTGGGAGTCTTGAGAACAGTGACTTAATGAATGGAGCTCTAAGCCTGCTCAGAGGAAGGAGCAGTCACACAGGCAGGTGATCAGTACATGCTGACTTACAAGTGCACGTCCCTTGTAAAACCGTGGGAGGTCAGGCCAGAAGGCACTGGCAGGGTGGGGGAAAGGCCCTGGTGAATGGCTAGCCCACCCAGCTTCCCCTCATCTGCATGACTGGAGGGAAGTGATTTCTCACCCATGTGAGAGATACCACCGCCTGATTCATCTGCCTCACAGGCTGCTTCTGAGTGAAAAATGAAATAAAACATGGGAAGGACCATGCACCATTTGTGTAGAGATGCCCTACATACCAACAAATGTATAGGCAACGTGGGTGGACCAGAACCATGAATAAGGAGTCCCTTTATAACACAGTTTTACAGTGTTTGTTAAGGAGCAGTCATGCTTGTCTCTACCTGGTTAGGAGATGCTGGAACAGACTGCAGATTGAGCAGCCCCAGTCAGGGTCTGTGTCAGGTTTGCGTGGGTGCAATTCACACCTGCCCTGCTTCCTCATTCATTTGTACACTCCATACACACACACACACACACACACACACACACACACACACATGCTGGGGAAGAATGTGAGTGGTACACTCACAAATTCATCATTACTTCTCATGGAACAGTTCGGTGAAGAATTAGGCCATCCTATGCAAAGAGCTGAATGCTATTTGGGAAAGTAAAATAGAAAATTCCATGAGAGTAAGGACTATGCTGTCTCTTTCACCACTTATACCCAGAATCTAGGGCCACAGCTGGCACATAGTGAGCACATAGAGAAGCCCACCTTGGCCTCCATTATTCTATTGTTTAGGGTAGCTTCTGCTTGGGATCTGACAGGAGAAGAGAGTCTATGCTTTCTTGTGACCATATCCCTGAAGCAATACTTTGAAAGTCTGCTGCAATTTCTAGCTTTGCTTTAATTAGTGAATAATTAATAAATCCTTTGGAAACTAAAACTGTTTAAACAAGCAATTGATGGTAATATTGAAGCCATTTAAGCTGTTGTCCATTGAGTACTTCTTTGACAATGTCTAAACAACCATCATAGCTAAGGCCAAAATATCCAGGAATGCAACAAAAATGAAGACAGAACAAAACAAAATCCCCTAGACCCGTGGTCAGCAAACTGCAGCTCGCGAGCCACATGCGGCTCTTTGGCCCCTTGAGTGTGGCTCTTTCTAAGCCTTAGGAGTACCCTAATTAAGTTAATAACAATGTACCTACCTATATAGTTTAAGTTTAAAAAATTTGGCTCTCAAAAGAAATTTCAATCGTTGTACTGTTGATATTTGGCTCTGTTGACTAATGAGTTTGCCGACCACTGCCCTAGACCATCAGCTATAATTATAAAAACAGGTGCCAACTTGTATTTTGCTGAAATCCTGAAACTGCCTTCAGGGGCAAGAGAGCAAACAGTACACTAGGAAAAAAAAGAGAAAAAGAGCCGCTATAATAATAGAACTGCTTTGTCTGTCCCGAGCCCAGGAGGGCAATACCTTCCTGGATTGTTCCACAACATTTACTCTTCAGCCGTCTGTTTCCCTGGTCCCTCCACATCCTGTTAAGCCAACACTGTCCCGGTAACAGGAATCCCTGCTGTGACTTTATGGTATTGCTTCAGCTTCCTGTCCTGTTTCTGCAGGAGTTTTATTTAGCCTTATATGTGAGGGTGCACTTGCATACACGAGAAAAGGGCATCCAAGCAGGGCCTGAAAAAGGTCACCCCCAGGGCAGGCCAGCATGGTCTGGGCTTGCTTTCTGGTTCTTGGGGCCAAGAGCCACGCATTCCCAGAGTGTCTATTCTATGCTTGTTTTTTTCAATTACTGTCGACATACGATATTATATCAGTTACAGGTGTACAACATAGTGAATGATTAGACATTTATAGCACTTATGAAGTGATCACCTCATAAGGGGTTAATATCCAAAATATATAATGAACTCGTGCAACTTAATACCAAAGCAAACAAACAATCCGATTAAAAATGGGCAAACAGCCTGAATAGACATTTCTCTGAAGAGGACATACAGATGGCCAATAGACATATGAAAAGATATTCAGTACCACTCATCATCATGAAATGCAAATTAAAACTGGAACCGGACAACCAAAGGGTCTGGGCTGCCTGTCACTACTTGAGCCAATTAAGCAGAGACAGGGTTGAATCATATATGAACGTTTATTCCAATAATGCCGGCAGTATGGGAGAGCAGCAGGTCATCCACACAAACCTGCTTTACCCCTCCCCATAAGCCAGCTGCTTACATTGGGTAGAAGGGCAAATATGACGTGGAAAAGTAAGAATTACAGGCATGCACAAAGTAGGCATGGTGTAATCATTACAGATTATAGGCCATGCGGGCTGGGGGTTGCAAAGGGTGTGTGCCTCCGGGCGCCCCCAGGACCAGATGACAGGCAATAGGGGCTGCAAAGGGCAAGCATCTCCAGGACTTTCAACCACGAGGTTGTAAATCTTTCCATAAAGGTAGGCAGTTCTTGGGAAAGGAGGATGGACTGCATTCCGATGATAGCTCCCATGTCCCAAGGCATACGGCTCTCAGCCAGGTTAGAATGTGCTTTCTCTAATCAGAACAATCACAGTTAACAGAGCATGATTAACATTTTGTATAATTATAGCTAGTCCTCAATATTCTATTTCTGCCCCTAACAAAACCACAATGAGATACCACCTCACACCTGTCAGAATGGCTGTCATCAGTAAGTCAACAAACAACAAGTGTTGGCAAGGATTCAGAGAAAGGGAATCCTCATACACTGTTGGTGGAAATGTAAATTGGTGCAGTCACTATGGAAAACAGTATGAAGGTTCCTCAAAAAAATAAAAAATAGAACTACCAGCAATTACATTTCTGGGTATATCCTTCTGTTCATTGCAGCATTATTTACAATAGCCAACATATAGAGACATCCTAAGTGTCTGTCAATAGACAAATGGATAAAGAAGAGGTGGTGCATAATGGAATATTACTCAGCAATAAAAAAGAATAAAATCTTGCCATTTGTGACAACATGGATGGACCTAGAGGGTATTATGCTAAGTAAAATAAGTCAGAGAATGACAAATACCATATGATTTCACTTATCTGTGGAGTCTAAAACACAAAGTAAATAACATATAAAATAGAAACAAACTAATAGATACAAAGAACAAATTGATGGTTGCCAGATGTGAGGGGGTGGGAGGATGGGTGAAAAAAGTAAAGGAATTAAGAAAAACATATTGACATGATCTCACTTATTTGTGGAATTTATTGAATAAAATAAACTGACCAACAAAATAGGGTCAGAGGCATGGAGGCATGAAGCAGACTGAAAAATCTCAGGCAGGGGTGGGGTGGGGGAGTAGAGGGGGATACGGGAAGAGATTAACCAAAGAACTTACATATATGCATATATGTATAGCCCATGGACACAGACAATAGTGTGGTAAAGGCCTAGGGTAGGGGTGGGGCTGGGTGGAGGGGCGGAAATGGGGGACATCTGTAATACTGTCAACAATGAAAAATATATATTAAAACAAAGAAAGAAAAACAAATTGCCAGTTATAAAAAGTCATGGGATAAAAAGTACAGCATAGGGAATATAATCAATAATATTCCATGGGCCCTAATCAGTTTGGCTCAGTGGATAGAGCGTCAGCCTGCGGACTCAAGGGTCCCAGGTTCGATTCCGGTCAAGGGCATGTACCTTGGTTCCGGGCACATCCCCAGTTGGGGATGTGCAGGAGGCAGCTGATCGATGTTTCTCTCTCATCGATGTTTCTAACTCTCTATCCCTCTCCCTTCCTCTCTGTAAAAAATCAATAAAATATATATTTTTTAAAATAATAATATTCCATGGATTTTTAAAAATTTATCTTTATTGTTGAAAGTATTACAGATGTCCCCTTTTCCCTCCCATTGACCCCCTCCACCCCACTCTTGCCCCCTCCACCTACTCCCAGTCCCTCCCCAGGCCTTCACCACACTATTGTCTATGTTGATGGGTTATGCAAATATGCATATACGTTCTTTGGTTAATATTCCATGGTTTTTTAAGCTACCAATTATTGAGCACTGTGCTAAGTGCTTTATAATAATAAAAGCATAATATGCTAATTAGACCGGACAGCCAAACACCTTCCGGATGACCTTCTGGACAAAGCTGAGGCTGCGAGGGCCAAGCCTTTTGCACGAATTTCGTGCATCGGGCCTCTAGTATGTTATCATATTACCTCATTAGATTGACCTCACAGCTACCTAGTGAGATGGGGGTGTTTTTGTTTGTTTGTTTGTATTTTTTTATCATTTTACAAATGAGGAAATAAGTCTGAAAGAAAAGTTGAGTGGCTTGACCTTTCACGTGACTCAGACATGGCAGAGGTGCAATTTGAATTCAGGCAGACCCTAAAAATTGTGCTCCCAGCCATTAAGTTCTCAGGCTTCCCTGGTCCTACATCCTCTCTGGCAGCATTCTCTTCCTTGAGAGTCAAAAGCATCCCACCCAATTATCAAAACTTTAAAGCCCGGCCCTAACCGGTTTGGCTCAGTGGATAGAGCGTCGGCCTGCGGACTGAAGGGTCCCAGGTTCGATTCTGGTCAAGGGCATGTACCTTGGTTGCGGGCACATCCCCAGAAAAAAACCTTTAAAGCCCGGAATCACGTGATGAGATTAGCATGTTATAAAGACTCCTCCAGGAGCGCAGGGGGGTGAATTAGGGGAAGATGCGGAGGGAAGAAACACCAGGGAGGCGGCCGATGTGTCTCCATCCGGAGGAGCCCACCCGCAGAGGCCTTCCTTTCCCTCCTGCCCTGAGAGGATTATTGACTATTTTGGAAACTCGAAAAGAAAAATAAAATGCATAAAACTTTGTGCAAAATCAAGTTAGTATTGATGCCCAACAGTCTGGACTGTGCTTCTGCTCTGTATCGTTGTATCAGAGTTGAGAAGACCTGGCCCCAAGCAGCCTCAATCTGGCTGAGCAGTGAAGACCACCAAAACCAAGGAAGCCAAACCAGGCCAAGGAGCTTGCGGAACACACCTACAAAGCACTTGTGGTTCACTGTCCATCACCCCCGACCAGAATGTAAACTGGAATCCAAAAGACAGAGACTTTGTCTTATTTGCTCTATTTTAACAGACATTCTACAAGTGCTTGTTGAATGAACAAATGAGCTCTGGGCCGTGAGCCCAAGCCTGGCCCACATGGCCTGGCCACTCCACCCCATTCCTTCCTACAGTGCCCTTGCTCTAGTCTTGAGAGCTGTCCTGCCAGGACATACCCTGCTCCCAAAGGATGAAACGGTTTGGACAGAAACGACTTCTCTCCACATTGTTCTTCAGAACTCCCAGTGCTGCGGCCCCTCGGGAAAGTGACGCTTGGCAGTTGTACGCGCAGGTGAGGGGCCAGGAGGTGGGGCTCGTCCGTGGCCGCTGGCAGGTGGAGGCCGACTCCAGCTAAGGGAACCAGAAGGGGGCCCATCCTTTCTTCTGTGCAGGACAATGCGTCTGAGAGGGCTGGCCGGACCCTCCAACTTGGGCTGTTACTCTCCAGGCCCCCTGGCAGCTCTGCCTTCCATCCTGGCCACCCACACGCTGAGATGCACCATCCCTGCCCCCTTTGTCCTTCCACCTCCTCCTGGCAAAGGCCCTCCTCCCTCTCTGTGGCCCTCTTTCCCTCCCACACTGTTTCCTGGCTTTATTCCTCCTTGGCTTCCTGTCACACTAACCTCTTTGTCTCCTCTGCCCATTCTTCAAATGACATTTTTTTGGTGCCCTCTGCAAGCTCAAAGCTGCCTGCCAGAGCCTTTCCTCCTCCTCATCTCTTCTGTTTCATAAAAAAAAAAAGCATTGATTCTGGATTTGAAGTTTCCTTCTGGCCTGAGGGGCATCCCTCCCCATGGAGGAAGACCTGAGAGGCGGTTTTGTCAGGGCGGAGAGCTGCAGACCTGGGTTTTGTTT